>NW_028322235.1:19083045-19391764 GCF_059928025.1 Delphinapterus leucas | reverse complement strand
CTGTGCTCTGAGCCGCCTGCTGGGAGGTTCCTACTGCTGGATTCCTTACCATTTTTATTCTTTGGGTCCTGTGTTTTCATGCTCCTCCTTCCTGACTCACTCCCAGCCCCTTTGTGATGTGGGTCCTCTGGTTTGAGGCCACATGTGCCGGTTTCCTCACCTTTATTGATGTGGCCCCACTGGTGTGAGGACACTCCTGCCTGGTTCCCATCCCCTTGGTGATGGGGGTCCTCTGGTGAGAGTCTGATCCTGGCTGGATTCCTCACCCTTCTGGGAGGTGGGCCCTCTGCTGTGAGGTCACTCCTGCCTGGCTGGCACACATCACCTTGGCGATGTGGGTCCTCAGTTGGGAGTTGGTGCCTGCTGGGAGTCTCCTCCCCTCGGTAATGAGGGCCCTCTGGCGTCAGGCCCTAACTCATGGGCTCCCAAAATTTTCTGATATGTGCCCTGTCGTGCGAGTACACTCCTGCCACGTTCCCATCCCCATGGGGATGTGGGCCTTCTGCTCTGAGGTCCCACCAGCTGGATTGCTCACAGTGTCATGATGTGAGCCCTCTGCTGTGAGTTCACTGTGGCCTGGATCCCATAGACTCCGTACTCTGGGCCACCTGCTGGGGGGTTCCAACTGCTGGATTCCTCACATTTTTTATTCTGTGGGCCCTGTGCTGTTAGGCTACTCCTGCCTGCCTCACTCGGAGCACCTTGGAAATGTGGGTCCTCTGGTTTAGGCCACATGTGCTGGGTTCGTCACCTTTCTATAATGTGGCCACACTGGTGTGAGGACACTCCTGCCTTGTTCTGGTCCCCTTGGTGATGTGGGCTCTCTGGTGAGAGTCTTATCCTGGCTGGTTTCCTCACCCTTCTGTGAGGTAGGCCCTCTGCTGTGAGGTCACTCCTGCCTGACTGGCACACGTCACCTTGGCGACGTGGGCCCTCAGGTGGGAGTTGGTGCCTGCTGGGAGTCTCCTTCCCTCGGTAATGAGGGCCCTCTGGCGTCAGGCTCTAACTCCTGGGCTCCCAAAATTTTCTGATGTGCGCCCTGTGGTGTGAGTACACTCCTGCCAGGTTTCCAACCCCATGGGAATATGGGCCTTCTGCTCTGAGGTCCCAACGGTGGGTGGCTCAGTTTCATGATGAGGGCCCTCTGGTGTGAGTTCACTCCGGCCTGGATCCCATAGCCTCGCTGCTCCTGACCGCCTGCGGGGAGGTTCCAACTGCGGGATTCCTCACCTTTTTTCTTCTATGAGCCCTCTGTTTGGAGACTCCTCCTGCCTGCCTCACTCCCAGCCCCTTGGTGATGTGTGTCCTCTGGTTTGAGGCCACGTGTGCTGGGTCCCTCACCTTTCGATGATGTGGCCCCGCTGGTGTGAGGACACTCCTGCCTGGTTTCTATCCCCTTGGTGATGTGGGCCCTCTGGTGAGAGTCTGATCCTGGCTGGGTTCCTCACCCTTCTGTGAGGTGGGCCCTCTGCTGTGAGGTCACTACTGACTGGCTGGCACACCCTGCCTTGGCGACATCGGCCCTCTTGTGGCAGTTGGAGCCTGCTGGGAGCCACCTCCCCTCGGTGATGAGGGCTCTCTAGCGTCAGGCCGTAACTGCTGGGTACCCACTTTTTCTGATACGTGCTAAGTGGTGCGAGGACACTCTTGCCATGTTCCCAACCCCATGGGGATGTGGGCCTTCTGCTGTGAGGTCCCAATGGCTGGGTTGCTCACAGTTTCATGATATGGGCCCTCTGCTGTGAGTTCACTGCAGCCTGGATCGCATAGACTCGGTGCTCTGGGCCGCCTGCTGGGAGGTTCCCACTGCAGGATTCCTCAGCTTTTTTATTCTATGGGCCCTGTGTTGTGAGGCTACTCCTGCATGCCTCACTCCGAGCCCCTTGGAGATGTGGGTCTTCTGGTTTAGGCCACATGTGCTGGGTTCCTCACCTTTCTATGATGTGGTCACCCTGGTGTGAAGACAGTCCTGCCTGGTTCTGATCCTCTTGGTGATGTGGGCCCTCTGGTGAGAGTCTAATCCTCTTTGGGTTCCTCACACTTTTTTGAGGTTGGCCCTCTGCTCTGAGGTCACTCCTGCCTGGCTGGCACACCTCGCATTGGCGACGTTGGCCCTCTTGTAGCAGTTGGAGCCTGCTGGGAGCCTCCTCTCCTCGGTGATGAGGGCCCTCTGGCGTCAGGCCCTAACTGCTGGGCTCCCCACATTTTCTGATGTGTGCCCACTGGTGCGATGACACTCCTGCTTGGTTCGCTTCCCCATGGGGATGTGGGCCTTGTGCTTGAGGTCACAATGGCTAGGTTGCTCACAGTTTCATGATGAGGGCCCTCTGTTGTAAGTTCATCATTGCCTGGATCCCATAGCCTCGGTGCTCTGGGCCACCTGCTGGGATGTTCCAACTGCTGGATTCCTCACCTTTTTTATACAATGGGCCACGTGTTTTGAGGTTCATCCTGCCTGCCTCGCTCCGAGACCCATGGAGATGTGGGTCCTCTGGTTTGAGGCCACATGTGCTGGGTACCTCAACTTGCGATGATGTGGCCCTACCGGTGTGAAGACACTCCTGCCTGGTTCCCAGCCCCTTGCTGATGTGGGCCCTCTGGTGAGAGTCTGATAATGGCTGGGTCCCTTACCCTTCTGTGAGGTGGGCCCTCTGATGTGAGGTCACTCCTGCCTGGCTGGCTCACGTCACCTTGGCGATGTGGGCCCTCTGTTGGCCACTGAAGCATGCTGGGAGCCCCCTACCCTCTTTAAGGAGGGCCTTGGAAAAAACGCATATGCACTTTTTGAACAAGTGCATCATTGTCGAGGTTCTGCCTCTTCTCCTATGCTTTCAGTGCACTTCCCGTCTACCTCCTGAAATCGTTTTCCTGGAATTCTGCCCCGCTTTCAAGTCCTCTTCGCAGCCTTCCTTCAATATATTTTTGGACGATAGCTGTCATTTATAACTCTGCAGGTTTGTGAATTACAGTGCCCCTGAGCTCCTTTGTTCAACTCGCTATCTTGTGAGCTGCCTGCACACCCGCAGTATTGCTTCAGGCCCTAATCTGGTTCTGGCACGGCATTCTGAGCCTTTGGTTAATTCCACTTCCTGGTGAGAAATGAGCATTAAATTGCCCGTGCAGACACCTACAGCTAGTCTCTCATTGGTTCTCCCTATTCCTGTTCATCTTGCGCAGAAATTGCAAACTGTGACAAACAGGAGGTTAAAGGCACTGACTCTCCAAGTGGGGAGAGTGTTAGTTAAGCGTCTGGAATGGTGAACCCGAGTATAAAGGGAAGAAAACTGAGATGCATTTGAAAACGTTTCCCAATCACATGGTGGACCATACTCTGGGTTTCCCATACATGATGTAGCGGAAGGAAGAATCCCTTAAACCTGGAGAGTTGGGACCCTTGGAATGGGTACCATGCAGTATGACTTCAAAGGGTCTGCAATTGCTCACCGAACCTCAACAATGCTATCAGGGCGAAGTGTCCGGCCTTATGTCTCCCCAGCACTGGGTGTACATGTGGTAAATCCAGGTTGCATCAGAAGCCCTGAGTGAATTATTTAAGAATTGCTCTCTATTTCACTGTCATTGTGTTTTGTTTTTGAAATTTATTTTGATAATGTGATTTATCGGATTTTCACTGTTGCCTTTAGGCCACTGAACACACGCTGGATTCTCTTTTGGACACATATAAATCCATGGGTTTTAAGATTCTTGCTAGGCAGGTATATTTCTAGGCGTTGAATATGGGGTGTTGAGCCCATTTCGTTGAGCAAGCAGTAGGTCTTGTCTATTACATATTTGGCTTATGGAACTGTATCAGTGCGAATTTCAATCTCTGTTTTTATGCAGCACCCGAACTCACCTTTCCCAAAAAGCAAGCATAAGTTGGTTTTCTAAATTTGAGACACTGTTCTGTTTTGTAATTCAGTTCATGTGTAGCCAAGATTACATTCCGTGTATTAGTGATACCTTATGATGTTTCTTTTTCTGTGTGACCTATTGCACGTAGAATCATCGTACCTGAATCCACTCATTATGCCGCTACGGGCCTGATGACATAGATTTCATTGCTGAGTGGTATTCCATTGTACGTAAGAACCACAACTTCTTTATCCATTTTTCGCCCTGTGGGATATTTAACTTGTACCGTAGACGAGGTTCTTGTAAACAGAGCCGTTCCAAACTTTGGGGTGCCTGTGTGGTTTTGATTTTAATTTCCCTAAGCTATAGGACCATAAGTGGAAGTGCCATAGGCTGTGTTGCTTTGTTTCTTATGTGTTTCAGGAAATACCATACACTTCTCCAGAGTGGCTGTTGGCAATTCACATCCCGCCCATCAGGATAACAATGCTCCCTCTTCTCCATGGCCTGTCCTGCCTTTCTGGATTTTACACTTTTTTCAGATGGCCCTTTTGACCGGGGGGCAGAGAGACTTCATTGTAGTGCAGATTTCTTTACACGCTTGCTTGGTTGGCCAAAAAGGGCGTATGCGTTTTTTCCTGATTATATTCAGGAAAAAACGCATACACCCTTTTTGGCCAAGTGCATCATTGTCGCCGTTCTCCGTCTTTTCCTAGGCGTTAAGTGCAATTCCAGTCTACCCCCGAAATCGTTTTCCTGAATTTCTGCCCAAATTCTAAGTCCTCTTCGCAGACATACTTCAATATATTTTGGACGATAGCTGTCATTTATAACTCTGCAGGTTTGTGAATTACAGTGCCCCTGAGCTCCTTTCTTCAACACGCTTTCCTGTGAGTTGGCCGCAAAACCACAGGATTGCTTCAGGCCCTAATCTGGTTCCGGCAGGGCATGCTGGGCCTTTGGTTATTTCCTCTTCCTGGTGGGAAATGAGCGTTCCATTTGCCCGTGCAGACACCTACAGCTAGTCTCTCATTGGTTCTCCCTATTCCTTTTCATCTTGTGCAGAAATTGCAAACTGTGACCAACAGGAGGTTAAAGGCACCGACTCTCCAAGTGGTGAGAGTGTTAGTAAAGGGTCTGGAATGGTGAACCCAAGTAAAATGGTACAAAAACTGAGATGCATTTGAAAACGTTTGTCGGTCACACGGTGCACCATACTGTGGGTTTCCCATGCATGTTTTAGCTGAAGGAAGAATCCATTAAACATGGAGAGTTGGGACTCATGGAATGGGTACCATGCAGTATGACTTCAAAGGGTCTGCATTTGCTCATTGAACCTCACCAATGCTATCAGCCCGAAGTGCCCAACCTTATGTCTCACTCAGCTCTGGGTGTAGATGTGGTAAATCCAGGTTGCATCACAAGCCCTGAATGAACTATTTAAGAATTGGTCTCTATTTCACTGTCCTTGGGTTTTGTTTTTGTAATTCATTTTGATAATGGGATTTATCGGATTTTCTCTGCTGCCTTCATGCAGCTGTACACACGCTTGATTCTCTTATGGAGACATATAAATCCATGGGTTTGAAGATTCTTACTAGTCAGGTGTATTCCTAGGCGTTGAATATGGGGTGTTTAGTCCATTTCGTTGAGCAAGGGGTAGGTCTTGACTATTACATATTTGACTTATGGAAAGGTATCTGTGCTAATTTCTATCTCTGGTTTTATGCAGCACCCCAACTCACCTTTCCCCTTAAGCAAGCATAAGTTGGTTTTCTAAATTTGAGACCCTGTTCTGTTTTGTAATTCAGTTCATGTGTAGCCAAGATTACATTCCGTGTATTAGAGATATCTTATGATGTTTCATTTTCTGTGTGACTTATTTCACTTAGAATCATCGTACCTGAATCCACTCATTATGCCGCGACGGGCCTGATGACATAGATTTCATTGCTGAGTGATATTCCATTGTACGTACGTACCACAAATTCTTTATCCATTTTTCACATTCTGGGATATTTAACTTGTACCGTAGACGAGGTTCTTGTAAACAGAGCCGTCCGACACTTTGGGGTGGCTGTGTGTTTTTGATTTTAATTTCCCTAAGCTATAGGACCATAAGTGGAAGTGCCGTAGGCTCCGTTGCTTTGTTTTTTAGGTGTTTCAGGAAACACCATACACTTCTCCAGAGTGGCTGTTGGCAATTTACATCCCGCCCATCAGCATAACAAGGCTCCCTGTTCTCCATGGCCTGTGCTGCCTTTCTGGATTTTACATTTTTTCAGATGGCCCTTTTGACCGGGGGGCAGTGAGACTTCATTGTAGTGCAGATTTCTTTAACATGCTTGCTTGGTTGGCCAAAAAGTGCGTATGCGTTTTTTCATGAATATATTCAGGAGAAAACGCATACGCCCTTTTTGGCCAAGAGCATCATTGTCGACGTTCTGCCTCTTTTCCTGTGCTTTAAATGCAATTCCCGTCTACCCCCTGAAATCGTTTTCCTGCAATTCTGCCCCGCTTACAAGTCGTCTTCGCAGCCTTCCTTCAATATATTTTTGGACGATAGCTGTCATTTATAGGTCTGCAGGTTTGTGAGTTACAGTGCCCCTGAGCTCGTTTCTTCAACTCGCTATCTTGTGAGCTGGCCGCAAACCCGCTGCATTGCTTCAGGCCTTAATCTGGTTCCAGCACGGCATGCTGAGCCTTTCGTTAATTCCTCTTCCTGGTGCGAAATGAGCGTTAAATTTCCCCGTGCAGATACCTAGAGCTAGTCTCTCATTCGTTCTCCCTATTCCTTTTCATCTTGTGCAGAAATTGCAAACTCTGCCCAACAGGAGGTTAAAGGCACTGACACTCCAAGTGGGGAGAGTGTTCGTAAAGGGTCTGGAATGGTGAACCCGAGTAAAAGGGGACGAAAACTGAGATGCATTTGAAAACGTTTGCCAGTCACACGGTGCACCATACTGTGGGTTTCCCATGCATGTTTTAGCTGAAGGAAGAATCCCTTAAACTTGGAGAGTTGGGACCCATGGAATGGGTACCATGCTGTATGACTTCAAAGGGTCTGCATTTGCTCATCGAACCTCACCAATGCTATCAGCCCGAAGTGCCCAACCTTATGTCTCACTCAGCTCTGGGTGTAGATGTGGTAAATCCAGGTTGCATCACAAGCCCTGAATGAATTATTTAAGAATTGCTCTCTATTTCACTGTCCTTGGGTTTTGTTTGTGTAATTCATTTTGATAATGGGATTTATCGGATTTTCTCTGCTGCATTCATGCCGCTGTACACACGCTTCATTCTCTTACGGAGACATATAAATCCATGGGTTTGAAGATTCTTACTAGTCAGGTGTATTCCTAGGCGTTGAATATGGGGTGTTTAGTCCATTTCGTTGAGCAAGGGGTAGGTCTTGACTATTACATATTTGGCTTATGGAAAGGTATCTGTGCTAATTTCTATCTCTGGTTTTATGCAGCACCCCAACTCACCTTTCCCCTTAAGCAAGCATAAGTTGGTTTTCTAAATTTGAGACCCTGTTCTGTTTTGTAATTCAGTTCATGTGTAGCAAGTTTACATTCCGTGTAGTAGTGATATCTTATGATGTTTCATTTTCTGTGTGACTTATTTCACTTAGAATCATCGTACCTGAATCCACTCATTATGCCGCGACGGGCCTGATGACATAGATTTCATTGCTGAGTGATATTCCATTGTTCGTACGTACCACAACTTCTTTATCCATTTTTCACATTCTGGGATATATAACTTGTACCGTAGACGAGGTTCTTGTAAACAGAGCCGTCCGACACTTTGGGGTGGCTGTGTGTTTTTGATTTTAATTTCCCTAAGCTATAGGACCATAAGTGGAAGTGCCGTAGGCTCCGTAGCTTTGTTTTTTCGGTGTTCCGGGAAACACCATACACTTCTCCAGAGTGGCTGCTGGCAATTTACATCCCGCCCATCAGCATAACAAGGCTCCCTCTTCTCCATGGCCTGTGTTGCCTTTTTGGATTTTACACTTTTTTCAGATGGCCCTTTTGACCGGGGGGCAGTGAGACTTCATTGTAGTGCAGATTTCTTTAACATGCTTGCTTGGTTGGCCAAAAAGGGCGTATGCGTTTTTTCCTGAATATATTCAGGAAAAAACGCACACGCCCTTTTTGGCCAAGAGCATCATTGTCGACGTTCTGCCTCTTTTCCTATGCTTTAAATGCAATTCCCGTCTACCCCCTGAAATCGTTTTCCTGCAAATCTGTCCCGCTTACAAGTCGTCTTCGCAGCCTTCCTTCAATATATTTTTGGACGATAGCTGCCATTCATAACTCTGCAGGTTTTTGAATTACAGTGCCCCTGAGCTCCTTTCTTCAACTCGCTTTCTTGTGAGCTGGCCGCAAAACCGCACGATTGCTTCAGGCCCTAATCTGTTTCCGGAAGGGCACGCTGAGCCTTTGGTTAATTCCTCTTCCTGGTGGGAAATGAGCATTCCATTTGCCCGTGCAGGCACCTACAGCTAGTCTCTCAATGGTTCTCCCTATTCCTGTTCATCTTGCGCAGAAATTGCAAACTGTGCCCAACAGGAGGTTAAAGGCACTGACTCTCCAAGTGGGGAGAGTGTTAGTAAAGCGTCTGAAATGGTGAAACCGAGTACCTGGGGATGAAACATGAGATTCATTTTAAAACGTTTCCTGGTCACATGTTGGACCATACTCTGGGTTACCCATGCATATTTTAGATGAAAGAAGAATCCTTTAAACCTGGAGAGTTGCGATCATTCGAATGGGTACCATGCAGTATGACTTCAAAGTGTCTGCATTTGCTCAACGAACCTCACCAATGCTATCAGCCCGAAGTGTCCAGCCTTATGTCTCACCCAGCTCTGGGTGTAGATGTGGTAAATCCAGGTTGCATCACAAGCCCTGAATGAATTATTTAAGAATTGCTCTCTATTTCACTGTCATTGTGTTTTGTTTTTGAAATTTATTTTGATAATGGGATATATCTTATTTTCACTGCTGCGTTCATGCCATTGTACACACACTTGATTCTCTTATGAAGACATATAAATCCATGGGTTTTAATATTCTTACTAGTCAGGTATATTCCTAGGCGTTGAATATGGGGTTCTGAGTCCATTTTGTTGAGCAAGCAGTAGGTCTTGAGTATTACATATTTGGCTTATGGAACAGTATCTGTGCTAATTTCAATCTCTGGTTTTATGCAGCACCCCAACTCACCTTTATCCTTAAGCAAGAATAAGTTGGTTTTCTATATTTGAGACCCTGTTCTGTTTTGTAATTCAGTTCATGTGTAGCCAAGCTTACATTCCATGTATTAGTGATATAGTATGTCTTTTTCTTTTTGAATTCTGTGACTTTGAATGATCATACGTAACTCCTCTGGAGTTGTTACAAGTGGCCATATTGCATTGATTTCCAGGCTGAGTCATATTCCACTCTACATAAGCACCACATCTGTATCCATTTTTTCCCTCCAGAGACATTTAAGTTATATCCTGGTCGAGGATCTTTTAAACAATTAGGCGGTATACATTGGGGTGCCTGTGTCCTCTCGATTTTTGTTTTTCCCAAGATATACGTCCATGAGTGCAAGTGCCCTGTGCTCTGTAGCTCGTTTTTCAGATGCTTTATTAAACACAATACACTTCTCCAGAGTGACCGTTGGCAATATACATTTCCACTATAAGCCTCACAGGGCTCCCTTTTTCCTTGCCCTGTCCTGCATTTCTGGTGTTTACACTTTATGAGGAAGGCTCTTCTGACTGATGCGAAGTGATATGTTTTGTAGTATTGATTTCCAGTGCCCACCTGTTTGGTTGGCTAAAAAAGTGTATGCCCTTTTCTTGAATATATACAGAAAAAGACGCATACACCCTCTTTGGCCAACTGCAATGTTGGCAATGTTCAGCCCCTTTTCTTGTGCTTAATGGCGAGTCCTTTCTACCTCTTCCAATCCCTTTCCTGCCATTCTCCGTTGCTTACAAGTCCTTTTCTCTGACTTTCCTCAAGACATTTTTCAGTGATAGATATTTTCAACTCTGCAGTTTCGTGAATTTTAGTGCCACTGAGCTCCATTTTTCAACTTGTGTTTATGGGAACTGGCCACAAAGCAGCGGGATTTCCTCAAGCCCTATTCTGTTTCCATGGGCAACCCTAGCCTTTGGTCAATTCGTCTTCCTGATTGGAAATTAGAGTGACATGTGCCTGTCCGAACACCTAGGACTTGTCTCTCATTGTTCCTCCTCCTTCTGCTTCATCCTCTGGACAAATTCCAAACTGTATGCAACAGGATGTTGACAGTGCTGACATCTCCAAGTGGGGAGACTGTTAGTAAAGACGCTGGAAGGGTGAACCCGAGCACCAGGAAATGAGGAGATGAGATGCCTTTTCCAAACTCTTCCCGATCAGACGGTATACCATCCTCTGGGTGTGACAGGCATGCTTTAGCTGTAGGAAGGGTCCCATTCATGTGAGGAGAACACCAGGGCTTTTTCAAAATCACTGTCTCTCCACAACCCAAACTGGGGAATTTTTTAAGCTACGGCTACACATATGTTCATTAAGGACCTTGGGAAGTAGACAGAGTCCAAACTTTAGATGATTGAAGTCTTCCTGGTCAGAAGCACTCACCACCGGCTTCCCTTAGGTTCCATTTTAACTGTCATTGAAAGATGATGTCAATAAAAATATCTATTCTTTTTCAGATTATTTCCCCTTATAGGTTATTGCAAAATATTGAGTGTAGTTCCCTGTGCTATACAGCAGTTCCTTGATGATGATCGATTTTATACATAGCAGTGTGTATGTGTTAATCCCAAACTGTTAATTTATCCCTCCTCTCACCTTTCCCCTTTGGTAATAATAAATTATAAGACTTTATACTTCTCAGAAATGGGGGAGCTGAAAGAGAGGTATCATTTTCAATGGAAAAGCATTTAAAACAAGATTGAAGCCTTAACCAAGATTATTAGATGTACATCCTTGGAAAGAAATCACTTCATTTCTCTAATATTGACCTGACAAATAAGACAAACCTTTTCACTGAACTTGCTTATAATAAAGTGATGGAAATATCAAATGGAAGTGTTAGAAACATCTTATTTTACCCGAGCCTTATACACTGTTCTATGTTAATTACAGTTTGGCTCACACATCTGTTCATTGAAGTTACAATGTTCTCAATTTCTGTTATTGATCCTCCAGAGTGGACCCCAACAAGTGTCCCCCTGCCCAGTGTCATTGGAGCCAACAGATCGAGTCTGAGTTTGGTTCAGAAGCAAAGGAAACTTTATATTTTGATCAGAGAATGCAGAGATGAGAGCATGTGCTACCCCGTGGGCTGTGGGCTGGGCTGCTGTGTAGAGATCCTGTCAGAGTCAGTCAGAGGGAGGGGGCGGAGCTCTTGAGGGCCCGGTTGGCTGCAGCTCAGGCTCTATATCACGGAGTGTGCACTGTGCCCCAGGAGCTGAGGTGTCGACCCAGCCATTCTGCACTAGAAAATCTGGTCTGAAGTGCCGGGTGTGGAACCTCTGTATGCGGGACCCTAGGAGCACGTGAAATTAGACAAAGCACAAAGGATAAAAAAGGTTAGACTTTATTTTATTGCCCAGATTCTATTTTTATCTCCCAGGGATTTTTAAGGGGCTTTGCCTGGGACAAGCCCCTCTTCTGCCTTTTGTCCCCTTCCTCATTCTTGGAGTGCTGGGGGTGCAGACCCTTCTTCTGTAACTGCTGAGTGCTGAGTTAGGAGCCCTCATACCCGTGGGCGAGGGTCAGAACTTCTCCCCAGCAGCCTCCAGGTGACGTTGATTGTCCCCAGGCCTCCTGCCTTCCTGCTAGTCTGCCTGAGCACCAGTATTGGAAGTGTTATAGATTCTAATGACCTTTAAGGGTCCAGGAAGGAGATGTGCAGTGATGCTGTGAGGTCCAGTTTCACCCCGCCCCGCATTTGTTCGGCCACCTTAGGCTGACCGTTTCTGCCAGCCTAGATGCTCTGACCAGTAGTCTGCACTTTCTTCAATTAGGCCCCTGAATTAACGTAAAAAGAGCACCAGGTGTCAGGACCCTGTCCGCTCAACTCCCAGACAGTCCAGGGTCATGGGTGATGAAGGACCATGATGGCCACTGAGTCAACAGCCTTTTGAAGTAAACAGGAGTCCAGCCGGTCTTATTGGCCAACATTATCACAGTGTCTGTAGGCTTTTCTATGGTGACAGCGTGATATACGGTTCCCCCGCCAGGATTATTAGGTCCGCTCTGGGGGCAGTAAGTCCTGCAAGCAGTAGTCTACTCTTTTGGGACACACTCTTGTTGTTTTATGAGAGAAACTCCAGGTCAAGTGATGGTCACTTGAGTCGTCATGGTGCCCCGTTGCCCCCGGTTATCTCTCTGGAGTTTGGAGTTGGAAGGCCTCCTCACTCGAGGTCAGTGTGCCCACAGAGCAAACCCTGCAACTTCAGGGCATCATTGGGTGTTAGGAACACCACTTGGGGTCCTTTTCCCTTAGGAGGGAGGTGGCCTTTTGGGCTGCTGATTTCCAGGATTTTAGATACCGCCAGTATCTTGGCCAGATGTGGCAGTGGGCCAAGCCCCTTGGTGACCGTAGTTTATCCTACCTGGATGGCATTCTTGCATTGTTCCATTTCAAGTGGTCCCAGTTTTTGCACTAATACTCCAATGGCGATTCACCGTTCACCAGGAATGTAAAGGTCAAAGGGTTTAGCTAAATTAGGGAGTTCCAGGGCAAGGGTCTGAATTGACTGCTCTTTCCATTCTTGAAAGGCCACTTCTGGATTCTATTCAAAAGGATCATCATCTTTTCCTTTCAGTGTTTCATAAAGAGGCCCAGCTAGTAGACTGTAGTTAGGGATCCAGAAGCAGCAAACCGTGGCCTCCCCAGGAACCCCTAAGCTGTCTTCTAGTTTTAGAAAGGGGTAAGGCTGTAAATTGTTTCTTCCCTTTCCTGGGATGGGCTTCTCCGACCTTCTGTGAGAATGAAGCCCAGGCAGGTCACCGTAGTCTGTGATATTTGAGCTTTTTCTTGGACAACTTGTATCCTTTATTGGCTTGGTAGTTCAGAGGTCTCCTTAGTAGGGCTGGTGTTCAGAATGTCGTCTGCATATTGAAGGAGTGTTTCTTTTTCCAGTGGTAGGACTTTTAGGTCTTTAGCTGAGCTTTCCCCAAAGATGGTGTGGGAATTTTTGAACCCTTGGGGCAAGACGGCCCAGAAGTATTGTTTTAGTTGTATGTTGAGACCTGCCACTCACAAGCCAAAATTTCTTGTGACTCTGACACTAATGGAATACAAAAGAAGGCATCATTGAAGACTAATACAGAATACCATGTCCTGGTGGTTGGTAGAATGACCAGCAGGGTGTAGGATTTAGGAACTACTGGAGGTCTATCCTCGGTGGCTTCACTGACTGTCCTGACATCCTTTACCAGGATTCCAGCAGCCCATGGGGCTCTCGATATCAGGCCAATCCCAGGATATGGAGATCACCTGAGCAGGGAACCTATCCCCCCACTCCAGACCACGGGGCTCTCGTGGTCAGGCCACTCTCAGGATACAGAGCTACCCTTGCAGTTACCGTGGCAGGGCTGGGCACACAGGAACCGTGCACATCGCCCTCATTGCAGAGCACTCCCAGTTCACCTGTCACTCAGATCTGACACAGAGCACCTCAGAGCAGGACTTGAACTAACAAACAGCAGCTCTGACAGGTCTGTGACCCTGGGCATCACTCTGTGTGGCCTCCCTCCACCTGGTCTTCCAGAGACTTCCACTGCACCCGGGGCACCAGGCCTCTGTCTCCACCCACCACACACCCCTCCTCTCCCTGACTCCTGGGTTCCTCTCATTAGGAGAGGGTTTTCTTGAAGTTGTCTCCCACTCATGGGCCAGATAATATAATTAGAAAACAAGCCAGAGCTGCAGTCCCTTGTCTATCCTGACTCTCAGGAGCCCACACCTGTTCCTTGGACCTGGCCGATTCAGCAAGTTCCAGTTTCTGCAACTGTGAGCCCCTGAGGGGTGATTATTGGCTGGCCTGGGAAGCCTGACCGTGCCGGCCAGTCCTCCCCAGGTGTGCCTGGGTTGAGATCAATATAAACACCGCTCCAGGCAGCAAGAGCCCCTGCAGCTGTGCCTGACGCCATTTTCTCTGCCCAGTCAGCAGTCTCGGGGCTGGGCTGGTGGGAGGGAGTGAGAGGCCACGGCTTTGTGGGTGGCCCAGTGTGAGTGGGGCTCTGCTGGACTTTCTGCAGCAGTTGCCAAGATGCCACCTGCTAAAGAAGAGGATGTGTCACCCATACCTGCTGCTGGAATTTCTCCCTGGGCAGACGTGAGGAAGGAAGAAATCAGTGGGGGCCGGGACAGCAGGGGTATCTCAGGCAGGGAAATGGAAAGCTTCCAGAAGAGTACCCAGGGCCAGGACCATCCTGGCTGGCCTGCAGGCACCAAGTCGGCTGGCATGCTGTCGCTCATGTGGCTCCATGGCCCTTCCTCTAGGCTTTCAAATCCTTGTACATATTCAGGTGTTTTACCTGTGAAAGGTGGGAACATTTCTGCAGCAGCTGGCCTGGGGCTCGGCCCACGTTTACTCACAGATGCCTCGGCACGGTCCCCCAACTTTGCAATGAGGATGCTTGTTGCGTGGGGCCTGCTGGCTGAATGGGAGATGATTCCCCACCACTGACCAACTTCAGAATTGTTTACAACTGGAGCAAGTGCCCTGATACGGTTTTCCTCTGTGTAAGTTGTGGGTTCTGTATTTTTTTTCTTTTTTTCATTTTTGGTTCAAGGTAGATTTTATTCCTCTTTTTTGTATTTACAGATATAAGCATGGAAATAATTTATTCATATAAATACATGTATGTGAAGGGAAGAATATTTTTTCTGTTTTACTTTTTTTAATTTTGAATTTTATTTTAATTTTTTATACAGCAGGTTCTTGTTGGTTATCTATTTTATACATATAAATGTATACATGCCAATCCCAATCTCTCAACTCCTCCCACCACCACCCCCTAACAGCTTTCCCCCCTTGGTGTCCATACGTTTGTTGTCTACATCTGTTGCTCTATTTCTGCCTTGCAAAACGGTTCATCTGTACAATTTTTCTAGGTTCCACATATATGCATTAATATACAAGATTTGTTTTTCCATTTCTGACTTACTTCACTCTGTATGACAGTCTCTAGATCCATCAACGTCTCTACAAATGACCCAATTTCATTCCTTTTTATGGCTTAGTAATATTCCATTTTATATATGTACCTCATCTTTATGCATTCGTCTGTCTGTGGGCATTTAGGTTGCTTCCATTACCTGGATATTGTAAATAGTGATGCAATGAACATTGCAGTGAATGTCTCTTTTTGATTTATGGTTTTGTCTGGGTATATGCCCAGTAGTGGGATTGCTGTATCATATGGTAATTCTATTCTTAGTTTTATAAGAAACTCCATAATGTTCTCCACAGTGACTGTATCAATTTACATTCCCAACAATAGTGGAAGAGGGTTCCTTATCTCCACACCCTTTCCAGCATTTGTTGTTTGTAGATTTTCTGATGATGCCCATTCTAACAGGTGTGAGGTGATACATCTTGGATGAGTCTATTTCATTGAGCAAAGAGTAGGTCTTGTCTATTACATATTTGACTTATGGAACGGTATGTGTGCTCATTTCAATCTCTGGTTTTATACAGCACCCCAACTCAACTTTCCCCTTAAGCAAGCATAAGTTTTTATCTAAATGTGAGACTCTGTTCGGTTTTGTAATTCAGTTTATGTGTAGCCAAGTTTACACTCTCTCTATTAGTGATATCTTATGATAATTATGTTTCTCTGTGTGACATATTTCTCTTAGAATCATCATACTTAAATCCACTCAATTTGCTGCTACAGTCCTGATGACATTGATTTCATTGCTGAGTGATATTCCGTTGTACGTAAGTAGCACAACTCCTTTATCCATTTTTTTCTTTCTGGGATATTTAATTTGTACTGGACTCGAGGTTCTTGTATACACAGCAGCTCTAAATTTTGTGTTGGCTGTGTCTTCTTGATTTTAATTTTCCAAAGCTATAGGGCCAAAAGTGGAAGTGCCCTAGGGTCTGTAGCTTTGTTTGTCAGATGTTCCAGGATACACCATAAACATCTCCAGAGTGTCTGTTGGCAATTTACATCCCACCCATCAGCATAACAAGGCTCCCTTTATTCCATGGCCTGTCCTGTGTTTCTGGTTTTTACACTTTTTTCAGATGGCCCTTTTGACGAATGGGAAATAAGACTTCATTGTAGTGCGGATTTCCATTGCTCGAGTGCTTGGTTGGCCAAAAAGGGCATATGCGTTTTTTCCTGAATATATTCAGGAAAAAATGTATATGCACTTTTGTCCAAGTGCATCATTGTCGAAGATCTGCCGCATTTCACATGCTTTAAATGCAATTCCAATCTACCTCCTGAAATATGATTCCTGCAATTCTGCCTCGTTTTCAAGTCCTCTTTGCAGACTTACTTCAATATATTTTTGCCAATAGCTGTCATTTATACCTCTGCAGGTTTGTGAATTACAGTGCCCGTGATTTCCTTTCTTAACTCGTTTCCTTGAAAGCTGGCCACAGATCCGCAGGTTTGCTTCAGGCCATAATCAGGGTCCGGCACGGCACTCTGAGCCTTTGGTTAATTCCTCTTCCTGGTGGGAAATTAGAGTTAAATGTGCCCCTCCAGACACCTGCCTCACTCCCAGCCCCTTGGTGATGTGTGTCCTCTGGTTTGAGGCCACATGTGCTGGGTTCCTCACCTTTGGCTGATGTGGCCCCACTGGTGTGAGGACACTCCTGCTTGGTTCCCATCTCCTTGGTGATGTGGGCCCTCCGGTGAGAGTCTGATCCTGGTTGTGTTACTCACACTTCTGTGAGGTAGGCCCTCTTCTCTGAGGTCAGTCCTGCCTAGCTGGCACACCCCGCCTTGGTGACGTTGGCCATCTGGTGGGAGTTGGTGCCTGCTGGGAGTCTCCTCCCCTTGGTAATGAGGGCCCTCTGGCATCAGGCCCTAACTCCTGGGCTCCCAAAATTTTCTGATGTGCGCCCTGTGGTGCGAGTACATTCCTGCCAAGTTCACAACCCCATGGGAATGTGGGCCTTCTGCTCTGAGGTCCCAACGGTGGGTTGCTCAGTTTCATGATGAGGGCCCTCTGGTGTGAGTTCCCTCCGGCCTGGATCCCATAGCCATGCTGCTCCTGGCCACCTGCTGGGACGTTACAACTGCGGGATTCCTCACCTTTTTTCTTCTATGGGCCCTCTTTTTTGAGACTCCTCCTGCCTGCCTCACTCCCAGCCCCTTGGTGATGTGTGTCCTCTGGTTTGAGGCCACGTGTGCTGGGTCCCTCACCTTTTGATGATGTGGCCCCAATGGTGTGAGGACACTCCTGCCTGGTTCCTATCCCCTTGATGATGTGGGCCCTCTGGTGAGAGTCTGATCCTGGCTGGGTTCCTCACCCTTCTGTGAGGTGGGTCCTCTGCTGTGAGGTCACTCCTGCCTGGTTGGCATACCCCGCCTGGGCAACATCGGCCCTCTTGTGGCAGTTGTAGCCTGCTGGGAGCTTCCTCCCCTCGGTGATGAGGGCCCTCTTGCGTCAGGCCCTAACTGCTGGGTACCCACATTTTCTGATAAGTGCTAAGTGGTGCGAGGGCACTCCTGCGAGGTTCCCATCCCCATGGGGATATGGGCCTTCTGCTCTGAGGTCCCAATGTCTGGGTTGCTCACAGTTTCATGATGTGGGCCCTCTGCTGTGAGTTCACTGCAGCCTGGATCGCATAGACTTGGTGCTCTGGGCCGCCTGCTGGGAGGTTCACACTGCAAGTTTCCTCAGCTTTTTTATCCTATGGTCCCTGTGTTGTGAGGCTCCTCCTGCCTGCCTCACTCCGAGCCCCTTGGAGATGTGGGTCCTCTGGTTTAGGCCACATGTGCTGGGTTCCTCACCTTTCTATGATGTGGCCACACTGGTGTGAAGACAGTCCTGCCTGTTTCTGATCCCATTGGTGATGTGGGCCCTCTGGTGAGAGTCTTATCCTGGCTGGGTTCCTCACCCTTCTGTGAGGTAGGCCCTCTGCTGTGAGGTCACTCCTGCCTGGCTGTCACACGTCACCTTGGCGACATGGGCCCTCAGTTGGGAGTTGGTGCCTGCTTGGAGTCTCCTCCCCTTGGTAATGAGGGCCCTCTGGCGTCAGGCCCTAACTTCTGGGCTTCCAAAATTCTCTGATGTGTGCCCTGTGGTGCGAGTACACTTATGCCATGTTCCCAGCCACATGGGAATGTGGGCCTTCTGCTCTGAGGTCCCAACGGCTGGGTTGCTCACAGTTTTATGATGAGGGCACTCTGTTTTGAGTTCAGTCAGGTCTGGATCCCATAGCCTCGCTGCTCCTGGCCGCCTGCTAGGAGGTTCCAACTGCGGGATACCTCACCATTTTTATTCTATGGTCCCTATGTTTTGAGGCTCCTCCTGCCTGCCTCACTCCCAGCCCCTTGGTGATATGTGTCCTCTGGTTTGAAGCCACGTGTGCTGGGTCACTCACATTTCGGTGATGAGGCCCCACTGGTGTGAGGACACTCCAGCCTGGTTCCCATTCCCTTGGTGATGTGGGCCCTGTGGTGAGAGTCTGATCCTCTTTGGGTTCCTCACACTTTTGTGTGGTGGGCCCTCTGCTCTGAGGTCACTCCTGCCTGGCTGGCACATCCCGCATTGGCGATGGCGGCCCTCTGGTAGCAGTTGGAGCCTGCTGTGAGCCTCCTCTCCTCAGTGATGAGAGCCCTCTGGCGTCAGGCCCTAACTGCTGGGCTCCCCACATTTTCTGATGTGTGCCCACTGGTGTGATGACACTCCTGCTTGGTTCCCTTCCCCATGGGGATGTGGGCCTTGTGCTCTGAGGTCACAACGGCTGGTTTCCTCACAGTTTCATGATGAGGGACCTCTGTTGTGAGTTCATCACTGCCTGGATCCCATAGCCCTGGTGCTCTGGGACGCCTGCTGGGATGTTCCAACTGCTGGATTCCTCACCTTTTTTATACAATGGGCCATGTGTTGTGAGGTTAATCCTGCCTGCCTCGCTCTGAGACCCATGGTGATGTGGGTCCTCTGGTTTGAGGCCACATTTCCTGGGTACCTCAACCTTTGATGATGTGGCCCCATGGGTGTGATGACACTCCTGTCTGGTTCACAGCCCCTTGCTGATGTGGGCACTCTGGTGAGAGTCTGATCCTGGCTGGGTTCCTTACCCTTCTGTGAGGTGGGCCCTCTGATGTGAGGTCACTCCTGCCTGGCTGGCTCACATCGCCTTGGCGATGTGGGCCCTCTGTTGGCCACGAAAGCATGCTGGGAGCCCCCTACCCTCTTTAATGAAGGCCCTGAAAAAACTCATATGCACTTTTTGACCAAGTGCATCATTGTCGAGAATCTGCCTCTTCTCCTATGCTTTCAGAGCACTTCCCGTCTACCTCCTGAAATCATATTACTGGAATTCTGCCCCACTTTCAAGTCCTCTTCGCAGCCTTACTTCAATATATTTTTGTTTGATACCTGCCATTTATAACTCTGCAGGTTTGTTAATTACAGTGTCCCTGAGCTCCTTTCTTCAACTAGCTTTCTTGTGAGCTGGCCGCAAAACCGCAGGATTGCTTCAGGCCCTAATCTGGTTTCCGCACAGCATGCTGAGCGTTTGGAAAATTCCTTTTTCTGGTGGGAAATGAGCGTTAAATTTGCCCGTGCAGACAACTACAGCTAGTCTCTCATTGGTTCTCCCTATTCCTGTTCATCTTGCGCAGATATTGCAAACTGTGCCCAACAGGAGGTTAAAGGCACTGACTCTCCAAGTGGGGAGAGAGTTAGTAAAGCGTCTGGAATGGTGAACCTGAGTACCAAGGGACGAAACCTGAGAGGCATTTAAAATCGCTTCCCAGTCACATGGTGGACCATACTCTGGGATTCAGGTGCATGATTTAGGTGAAAGAAGAATCCTGTAAACCTGGAAAGTTGGGACCCATGGAATGGGTACCATGCAGTATGACTTCAAAGGGTCTGTGTTTGCTCATCGAACCTCACCAATGCTATCAGCACGAAGTGTCCAACCTTATGTCTCACTCAGATCTGGGTGTAGATGTGGTAAATCCAGGGTGCATTACAAGCCCTGAATGAATTATTTAAGAATTGCTCTCTATTTCAGTGTCATTGTGTTTTGTTTTTGTAATTCATTTTGATAATGGGATTTATCGGATTTTCTCTGCTGCATTCATGCAGTTGTACACACGCTTGATTCTCTTATGCAGACATATAAATCCATGGGTTTGAAGATTCTTACTAGTCAGGTGTATTCCTAGGCGTTGAATATGGGGTGTTTAGTCCATTTCGTTGAGCAAGGTGTAGGTTTTGACTATGACATATTTGGCTTATGGAAAGGTATCTGTGCTAATTTCTATCTCTGGTTTGATGCACCACCCCAACTCACCTTTCCCCTTAAGCAAGCATAAGTTGGTTTTCTAAATTTGAGACCCTGTTCTGTTTTGTAATTCAGTTCATGTGTAGCGAAGTTTACATTCCGTGTATTAGTGATATCTTATGATGTTTCATTTTCTGTGTGACTTATTTCACTTAGAATCATCGTACCTGAATCCACTCATTATGCCGCGACGGGCCTGAAGACATAGATTTCATTGCTGTGTGATATTCCATTGTACGTTCGTAGCACAACTTCTTTATCCATTTTCCGCTTTCTGGGATATTTAACTTGTACCATAGATGAGTATATTGTAAACAGAGCCATTCGAAAATTTGGGGTGGCTGCGTCTTTTTTATTTTAATTTCCCTAAACTATAGGACCATAAGTGGAAGTGCCGTAGGCTCCGTTGCTTATTTTTTTAGGTGTTTGAGGAAACACCATACACTTCTCCAGAGTGGCTGTTGGCAATTTACATCCCGCCCATCAGCATAAGAAGGCTTCCTGTTCTCCATGGCCTGTGCTGCCTTTCTGGATTTTACACTTTTTTCAGATGGCCCTTTTGACCATGGGGGAGATGAGACTTCATTGTAGTGCAGATTACTTTAACATGCTTGCTTGGTTGGCCAAAAAGGGCGTATGCGTTTTTTCCTGAATATATTCAGGAAAAAACGCACACGCTCTTTTTGCCTAAGAGCATCATTGTCGACGTCCTGCCTCTTTTCCTATGCTTTAAATGCAATTCCAGTCTACCCCCTGAAATCGTTTTCCTGCAATTCTGCCCCGCTTTCAAGTATCTTCGCAGCCTAACTTCAATATATTTTTGGACGATAGCTGTCAATTATAAGTCTGCAGGTTTGTGAATTATAGTGTCCCTGAGCTCCTTTCTTCAACTCGCTTTCTTGTGAGCTGGCCACAAACCCGGACGATTGCTTCAGGCCCTAATCTGATTCCGGAACGGCATGCTGAGCCTTTGGTTAATTCCTCTTCCTGGTGGGAAATGAGCGTTAAATTTGCCCCTGCAGACACCTACAGCTAGTCTCTCATTGGTTCTCCCTATTCCTGTACATCTTGCGCAGAAATTGCAAACTGTGCCCAACAGGAGGTTAAAGGCACTGACTCTCCAAGTGGGGAGAGTGTTCGTAAAGGGTCTGGAATGGTGAACCCGAGTAAAAGGGGACGAAAACTGAGATTCATTTGAAAACGTTTTCCGGTCACACGGTGCACCATACTGTGGGTTTCCCATGCATGTTTTAGCTGAAGGAAGAATCCCTTAAACCTGGAGAGTTGGGACCCATGGAATGGGTACTATGCAGTATGACTACAAACGGTCTGCATTTGCTCATCGAACCTCATCCATGCTGTCAGCCCGAAGGGTCCAACCTTATGTCTCACTCAGCTCTGGGTGTAGATGAGGTAAATCCAGGTTGCATCACAAGCCCTGAATGAATTATTTAAGAATTGCTCTCTATTTCACTGTCATTTTTTTTGTTTTTGAAATTTATTTTGATAATGGGATTTAGCTGATTTTCACTGCTGCGTTTTTGTCACTGTACACACGCTTGATTCTCTTATGGAGACATATAAATCCATAGGTATTAAGACTCTTACTCATCCTGTATATTCCTAGGCACTGAATATGGGGTGTTGAGTCCATTTCGTTGACCAGGAAGTAGGTTTTTTCTATTACATATTTGGCTTATGGAACGGTATCTGTGCTAATTTCAATCTCTGGTTTTATGCAGCACCCCAACTCTCCTTGACCCTTAAGCAAGCATAAGTTGGTTTTCTAAATTTGAGACCCCGTTCTCTTTTGTAATTCAGTTCATTTGTAGCCACGTTTACATTCCATGTATTAGTAATATCGTATGTCTTTGTCTTTTTGAATTATGTGACTTCAAATGATCATACGTAACTCCTCTGGGGTTGTTACAACTGGCCATGTTTCATTGATTTTCAGGCTGAGTAATATTCCACTCTACATAAGTGCCACACCTCTGTCCATTTTTTCCCTCCAGAGACATATAAATTATATCCTAATCGAGGATATATTAAACAGAGAGGCGGTAAACATTGGGGTGCCTGTGTCCTCTCGATTTTTCTTTTTCCCAAGATATACGTCCATGAGTGCAAGTGCCCTGTGCTCTGTAGCTCATTTTTTAGATGCTTTAGTAATCACAATACACTTTTCCAGAGTGACCGTTGGCAATATACATTTCCACTATAAGCCTCACAGGGCTCCCTTTTCTCCTTGCCCTGTCCTGCATTTCTGGTGTTTACACTTTATGAGGAAGGCTCTTCTGACTGATGCGAAGTGATATGTTTTGTAGTATTGATTTCCAGTGCCCACCTGTTTGGTTGGCTAAAAAAGTGTATGCCCTTTTCTTGAATATATACAGAAAAAGATGCATACACCCTTTTTGGCCAACTGCAATGTTGGCAATGTTCAGCCCCTTTTCTTGTGCTTAATGGCGAGTCCTTTCTACCTCATCCAATCCCTTTCCTGCCATTCTCCGTTGCTTACAAGTCCTTTTCTCTGACTTTCCTCAAGACATTTTTCAGTGATAGATATTTTCAACTCTGCAGTTTCGTGAATTTTAGTGTCCCTGAGTTCCATTTTTCAACTTGTGTTTATGGGAACTGGCCACAAAGCAGCGGGATTTCCTCAAGCCCTATTCTGTTTCCATGGGCAACCCTAGCCTTTGGTCAATTCGTCTTCCTGATTGGAAATTAGAGTGACATATGTCTGTCCGAAAACCTAGGACTTGTCTCTCATTGTTCCTCCTCCTTCTGCTTCATCCTTGGACAAATTCCAAACTGTGTGCAACAGGATGTTGACAGTGCTGACATCTCCAAGTGGGGAGACTGTTAGTAAAGACGCCGGAGTGGTGAACCCGAGCACCAGGAGATGAGGAGATGAGATGCCTTTTCCAAACTCTTCCCGATCAGACGATATACCATCCTCTGGGTGTGACAGGCATGTTTTAGCTGTAGGAAGTGTCCCGTTCATGTGAGGAGAACACCAGGGCTTTTTCAAAATCAGTGTCTCTCCGCTACCCAAACTGGGGAATTTTTTAAGCTACGGCTACACATATGTTCATTAAGGGCCTTGGGAAGTAGGCAGAGTCCAAACTTTAGATGATTGAAGTCTTCAGGGTCAGAAGCACTGACCACCGGCTTCCCTTAGGTTCCATTTTAACTGTCATTGATAGATGATGTCAATAAAAATATCTATTCTTTTTCAGATTATTTCCCCTTATAGGTTATTGCAAAATATTGAGTGTAGTTCCCTGTGCTATAGAGTAGTTCCTTGTTGACGATCTATTTTATACATAGCAGTGTGTATGTGTTAATCCCAAACTGTTAATTTATCCCTCCTCCCACCTTTCCACTTTGGTAATAATAAATTATAAGATTTTATACTTCTCAGAAATGGGGGAGCTGAATGAGAGGTATCATTTTCAATGGAAAAGCATTTAAAACAAGATTGAAGATTTAACCAAGATTATTAGATGTACATCCTTGGAAAGAAATCACTTCGCTTCTCTAATATTGACCTGACAAATAAGACAAACCTTTTCACTGAACTTGCTTATAATAAAGTGATGGAAATATCAAATGGAAGTGTTAGAAACATCTTATTTTACCCGAGCCTTATACACTGTTCTATGTTAATTATAGTTTGGCTCACACATCTGTTCATTGAAGTTACAACGTTCTCAATTTCTGTTACTGATCCTCCAGAGTGGACCCCAACAAGTGTCCCCACGCCCAGTGTCATTGGAGCCAAAAGATCGAGACTGAGTTTGGTTCAGAAGCAAAGGAAACTTTATATTTTGATCAGAGAATGGAGAGGTGAGAGCATGTGCTACCCCGTGGGCTGTGGGCTGGGCTGCTGTGTAGAGATCCTGTCAGATTCAGTGGGAGGGAGGGGGCAGAGCTCTCGAGGGCCCTGTTGGCTGCAGCTCAGGCTCTATATCGCGGAGTCTGCACTGGGCCCCAGGACCTGATGTGTCGACCCAGCCATTCTGTACTAGGAAATCTGGTCTGAAGTGCCGGGTGTGGAACCTCTGTATGCGGGACCCTAGGAGCACATGAAATTAGACAAAGCACAAAGGATAAAAAAGGTTAGACTTTATTTTATTGCCCAGATTCTATTTTTATCTCCCAGGGATTTTTAATGGGCTTTGCCTGGGACAAACCCCTCTTCTGCCTTTTGTCCTCTTCCTCATTCTTGGAGTGCTGAGGGTGCAGACCCTTCTTCTGTAACTGCTGAGTGCTGAGTTAGGAGCCCTTATACCCGTGGGCGAGGGTCAGAACTTCTCCCCAGCAGCCTCTAGGTGACGTTGATTGTCCCCAGGCCTCCAGCCTCCCTGTTCATCTGCCTGAGCATGAGCATTGGAAGTGTTATAGATTCTAATGACCTTTAAGGGTCCGGGAAGGAAATGCGCAGTGACGCTGTGAGGTCCACTTTCACCCCGCCACACATTTGTTCAGACACTTTAGGCTGACCGTTTCTGCCAGCCTAGATGCTCTGACTAGTAGTCTGCACTTTCTTCAATTAGGCCTCTGAATTAACGTAAAAACAGCACCAGGTGTCAGGACCCTGCCTGCTCAACTCCCGGACAGTCCAGGGTCAGTTGTGATGAAGGACCATGATGGCCACTGAGTCAACAGCCTTTTGAAGTAAACAGGAGTCCAGCCGGTCTTACTGGTCACCATCATCACGGTGTCTGTAGGCTTTTCTATGGTGACAGCGTGATATACGGTTCCCCTGCCAAGATTATTACCTCCCCTCTGGGTGCAGTAAGTCCTGCAAGCAGTAGTCTACTCTTTTGTGACACACTCTTGTTGTTTTATGAGAGAAACTCCAGGTCAAGTGATGGTCACATGTGTCGTCATGGTGCCCCGTTGCCCCCGGATATGTCTCTGGATGTTGGAGTAGGAGGGCTTCCTCACTGGAGGTCAGTGTGCCCACGGAGCAAACCCTGCAACTTCAGGGCATGGTTGGGGGTTAGGAACACCACGTGGGGTCCTTTTCCCTTAGGAGGGAGGTGGCCTTTTGAGCTGCTGATTTCCAGGTTTTTAGATACCGCCAGTATGTTGGCCAGATGTTGCAGTGGGCCAAGCCCCTTGGTGACTATAGTTTATCCTACCTGGATGGCATTCTTGCATTGTTCCATTTCAAGTGGTCCCAGGTTTTGCACTAATACTCCAATGGCAATTCACCTTTCACCAGGAATGTAAAGGTCAAAGGGTTTAGCTAAATTAGGGAGTTCCAGGGCAAGGGTCTGAATTGACTGCTCTTTCCATTCTTGAAAGGCCACTTCTGGATTCTATTCAAAAGGATCATCATCTTTTCCTTTCAGTGTTTCATATAGAGGCCCAGCTAGTAGACTGTAGTTAGGGATCCAGAAGCAGCAAACTCTGGCCTCCCCAGGAACCCCTAAGCTGTCTTCTAGTTTTAGAAAGGGGTAAGGCTGTAAATTGTTTCTTCCCTTTCCTGGGATGAGCTTCTCCGACCTTCTGTGGGAATGAAGCCCAGGCAGGTCACCGTAGTCTGTGATATTTGAGCTTTTTCTTGGACAACTTCTATCCTTTATTGGCTTGGTAGTTCAGAGGCCTCCTTAGTAGGGCTGGTGATCAGAATGTCGTCAGCATATTGAAGGAGTGTTTCCTTTTCCAGAGGTAGAACTTTTACGTCTTTAGCTAAGCTTTCCCCAAAGATGGTGTGGGAATTTTTGAACACTTGGGGCAAGACGGCCTGGATGTATTGTTTTAGTTGTATGTTGAGTCCTGCCACTTACAAGCCAAAATTTCTTGTGACTCTGGGACTAATGGCATACAAAAGAAGGCATCATTGAAGACTAATACAGAATACCGTCTCCTGGTGGTTGGTAGAATGACCAGCAGGGTGTAGGAATTAGGAACTACTGGAGGTATATACTCGGTGGCTTCACTGACGATCCTGACATCTTTACCAGGCCCCTGGCAGCCCATGGGGCTCTCGTGGTCAGGCCAATCTCAGGATATGGAGCTCACCTGGGCAGGTACCCCACCTCCACACCAGCCCATGGGGCTCTCATGGTCAGGCCCATCCCAGGATATGGGGTTCCCTGGGCAGGTCCCCTGCAGCCCATGGGGCTCTCGTGGTCAGCTCCCTCCCAGGATACAGAGCTACACTTGCAGGTACTGTGGCAGGGCAGGGCACACAGGAACCGTGCACATTGCCCTCATTGCAGAGCACTCTCAGCTCACCTGTCACTCAGATCTGACACAGAGCACCTCAGAGCAGGACTTGAACTAACAAATAGCAACTCCGACAGGTCTGTGACCCTGGGCATCACTCTGTACGGCCTGCCACCACCTGGTCTTCCAGAGACTTCCACTGCACCCGGGGCACCAGGCCTCTGTCTCCACCCACCACCCACCACCCACCCCTCCTCTCCCTGACTCCTGGGGTCCTCTTATTAGGCCAGGGTTTTCTTGAAGCTGTCTCCCACTCATGGGCCAGATAAAATGATTAGAATACAAGCCAGAGCTGCAGCCCATTGTCTATCCTGACTCTCAAGAGCCCACACCTGTTCCTTGGACCTGGCCGATTCAGCAAGTTCCATTTTCTGCAACTGTGAGACCCTGAGGGGTGATGATTGGCTGACCTGGGCAGCCTGACCATGCCGGCCAGCCCTCCCCAGGTGTGCCTGTTTTGAGATCAATATAAACACCGCTCCAGGCAGCAAGAACCCCTGCAGCTGTGCCTGACGCCATTTTCTCTGCCCTGTCAGCAGTCTCGGGGCTGGGCTGGTGGGAGGGAGTGACAGGTCACGGCGTTGTGGGTGGCCCAGTGTGAGTGGGGCTCTGCTGGACTTTCTGCAGCAGTTGTCAAGATGCCACCTGCTAAAGAAGAGGATGTGTCACCCATACCTGGCGCTGGAATTTCTCCCTGGGCAGACGTGAGGAAGGAAGAAATCAGTGGGGGCCGGGACAGGAGGGGTATCTCAGGCAGGGAAATGGAAAGCTTCCAGAAGAGCACCCAGGGCCAGGACCATCCTGGCTGGCCTGCAGGCACCAAGTTGGCTGGCATGCAATCACTCGTGTGGCTCCATTGCCCTTCCTCTAGGCTTTCAAGTCCTTGAACATATTCAGGTGTTTTATCTGGGAAGGGTGGGAACATTTCAGCAGCAGCTGGCCTGGGGCTCGGACCACGTTTACTCACAGATGCCTCAGCACGGTCCCCCAGCTTTGCAATGAGGACGCTTGTTGCGTGGGGCCTGCTGGCTGTATGGGAGATGATTCCCCACCACTGACCAACTTCAGAATTGTTTACAACTGGAGCAAGTGTCCTGATACGGTTTTCCTCTGTGTAACTTGTGGATTCTGTTTGTTTTTTCTATTTTTCGTTTTTGGTTCAAGGTAGATTTCATTCCTCTTTTTTGCATTTACAAATATAAGCATAGAAATAATTTATTCATATAAATACATGTATGTGGAGGGAAGAATATTTTTTCTGTTTTACTTTTTAATTTTATTTTTTTTAATTTTTAATCTTATTTTTTATACAGCAGGTTCTTATTGGTTATCTATTTTATACATATAAATGTATACATGTCAATCCCAATCTCTCAACTCTTCACACCACCATCCCCCCAACAGCTTTCTGCCCTTGGTGCAGATTTCCTTTACAGGCTTGCTTGGTTGGCCATCAAGGGTGTATGCGTTTTTTCCTGAATATATTCAGGAAAAAATGCATACGCCCTTTTTGGCAAAGTGCATCATTGTCGACATTCTGCCTCATATCCTATGCTTTAAGTGCAATTCCAGTCTACCCCCTGAAATAGTTTTCCTCAAATGCTGCCCCCCTTTCCAGTCCTCTTCGCAGACTTACTTCAATATATTTTTGGACGATAGCTGTCATTCATAACTCTGCAGTTTTGTGAATTAGAGTGCCCCTGAGCTCCTTTCTTCAACTCGCTTTCTTGTGAGCTGGCCGAAAACCGCAGGAATGCTTCAGGCGCTAATCTGTTTCTGGCAGGGCACGCTGACCCTTTGGTTAATTCCTCTTCCTGGTGGGAAATGGTCGTTACACTTGCCCGTGCAGGCACCTACAGCTAGTCTCTCATTGGTTCTCCCTATTCCTGTTCATCTTGCTCAGAAATTGCAAACTGTGCTGAACAGGATGTTAAAGGCATTGACTCTCCAAGTGGGGAGAGTGTTAGTAAAGCGTCTGGAATGGTGAACCCGAGTACCAGGGCACAAAAACAGATGCATTTGAAAACGTTTCGCAATCATATGGTGGAATATACTCTGCGTTTCTCATGCATGTTTTATCTGAAGGAAGAATCGCTTAAACCTGGAGAGTAAGGACCCATGGAATGGGTACCATGCAGTATGACTTCAAATGGTCTGCATTTCCTCATCGAACCTCACCAACGCTATCAGCCCGAAGTATCCAACCTTATGTCTCACTCAGCTCTGGGTGTAGATGAGGTAAATCCAGGTTGCATCACAAGACCTGAATGAATTATTTAAGAATTGCTCTCTATTTCACTGTCATTGTGTTTTGTTTTTGTAATTCATTTTGATAATGGGATTTATCGGATTTTCTCTGCTGCCTTCATGCAGCTGTACACACGCTTGATTCTCTTATGGAGACATATAAATCCATGGGTTTCAAGATTCTTACTAGTCAGGTGTATTCCTAGGCGTTGAATATAGGGTGTTTAGCCCATTTCGTTGAGCAAGGGGTAGGTCTTGACTATTACATATTTGACGTATGGAATGGTATCTGTGCTAATTTCTATCTCTGGTTTTATGCAGCACCCCAACTCACCTTTCCCCTTAAGCAAACATAAGTTGGTTTTCTAAATTTGAGACCCTGTTCTGTTTTGTAATTCAGTTCATGTGTAGCCAAGATTACATTCGGTGTATTAGAGATAACTTATGATGTTTCATTTTCTGTGTAACTTATTTCTCTTAGAATCATCGTACCTGAATCCACTCATTATGCCACGACGGGCCAGATGACATAGATTTCATTGGTGAGTGATATTCCATTGTACGTACGTACCACAACTTCTTTATCCATTTTTTGCTTTCTGGGATATTTAACTTGTACCGTAGACGAGGTTCTTGTGAAGAGAGCCGTCTGAAATTTTGGGGTGGCTGTGTGTTTTTGATTTTAATTTCCCTTATCTATAGGACCAAAAGTGGAAGTGCCGTAGGCTCCGTTGCTTTGTTTTTTAGGTGTTTCAGGAAACACCATACACTTCTCCAGAGTGGCTCTTGGCAATTTACATCCCAACCATCAGCATAACAAGGTTCCCTGTTCTCCATGGCCTGTGCTGCCTTTCTGGATTTTACACTTTTTTCAGATGGCCCTTTTGACCGGGGGGCCGTGAGACTTCATTGTAGTACAGATTTCTTTAACATGCTTGCTTGGTTGTCCAAAAAGCGCGTATGAGTTTTTTCCTGAATATATTCAGGAAAAAACGCATATGCCCTTTTTGGCCAATTGCATCATTGTCGACGTTCTGCCTCTTTTCCTATACTTTAAATGCAATTCCAGTCTACCCCCTGAAATCGTTTTCCTGCAATTCTGCCCCGCTTTCAAGTCGTCTTCGCAGCCTTCCTTCAATATATTATTGGACGATAGCTGTCATTTATAACTCTGCAGGTTTGTGAATTACAGTGCCCCTGAGCTCCTTTCTTCAAATCGCTTTCTTGAGAGCTGGCCGCAAACCCGCAGGATTGCTTCAGGCCCTAATCTGTTTCTGGCACGGCATGGTGAGCGTTTGGTTAATTCCTCTTCCTGGTGGGAAATGATCGTTAAATTTGCCCGTGCAGACACCTACAGCTAGTCTCTCATTGGTTCTCCTTATTCCTGTTCATCTTGCCCAGAAATTGCAAACTGTGCGAAACAGCAGGTTAAAGGCACTGACTACCCAAGTGGGGAGAGTTTTAGTAAAGTGTCTGGAATTGTGAACCCGAGTAAAAGGGGATGGAAACTGAGATGAATTTGAAAACGTTTCCCAGTCACACGGCGCACCATACTGTGGATTTCCCATGCATGTTTTAGCTGAAGGAAGAATCCCTTAAACCTGGAGAGTTGGGACCCATGGAATGGGTCCCATGCAGTATGAATTCAAAGGGTCTGCATTTTCTCATCGAACCTCACCAATGCTATCAGCCCGGAGTGTCCAACCTTATGTGTCATTCAGCTTTGGGTGTAGATGAGGTAAATCCAGGTTGCATCACAAGCCCTGAATGAATTATTTAAGAATTGCTCTCTATTTCACTGTCATTGTGTTTTGTTTTTGTAATTCATTTTGAAAATAGGATTTATCGGATTTTCTCTGCTGCCTTCATGCAGCTGTACACACGCTTGATTCTCTTATGGAGACATATAAATCCATGGGTTTGAAGATCCTTACTAGTCAGGTGTATTCCTAGGCGTTGAATATAGTGTGTTTAGCCCATTTCGTTGAGCAAGGGGTAGGTCTTGACTATTACGTATTTGACTTATGGAATGGTATCTGTGCTAATTTCTAACTCTGGTTTTATGCAGCACCCCAACTCACCTTTCCCCTTAAGCAAACATAAGTTGGTTTTCTAAATATGAGTCCCTGTTCTGTTTTGTAATTCAGTTCATGTGTAGCCAAGATTACATTCCGTGTATTAGTGATATCTTATGTTGTTTCATTTTCTGTGTGAGTTATTTCACTGAGAATCATCGTACCTGAATCCACTCATTATGCCACGACGGGCCTGATGACATGGATTTCATTGGTGAGTGATATTCCATTATACGTACGTACCACAAGTTCTTTATCCATTTTTCGCTTTCTGGGATATTTAACTTGTACCGTAGACGAGGTTCTTGTAAACAGAGCCGTCTGAAACTTTGGGGTGGATGTGTGTGTTTTTGATTTTAATTTCCCTAAGCTCTAGGACCATAAGTGGAAGTGCCGTAGGCTCCGTTGCTTTGTTTTTTAGGTGTTTCAGGAAACACCATACACTTATCCAGAGTGGCTGTTGGCAATTTACATCCCACAAATCAGCATAACCAGGCTCCCTGTTCTCCATGGCCTGTGCTGCCTTTCTGGATTTTACACTTTTTTCAGATGGCCCTTTTGACCGGGGGGCAGTGAGACTTCATTGTAGTGCAGATTTCTTTAACATGCTTGCTTGGTTGGCCAAAAAGTGCGTATGCGTTTTTTCCTGAATATATTCAGGAAAAAACGCATACGCCCTTTTTGGCCAAGTGCATCATTGTCGACGTTCTGCCTCTTTTCCTATGCTTTAAATGCAATTCCAGTCTACCCCCTGAAATCGTTTTCCTGCAATTCTGCCCCGCTTTCAAGTCCTCTTCGCAGCCTTCCTTCAATATATTTTTGGACGATAGCTGTCATTTATAACTCTGCAGGTTTGTGAATTACAGTGCCCCTGAGCTCCTTTCTTCAAATCGCTTTCTTGTGAGCTGGCCGCAAACCCGCATGATTGCTTCAGGCCCTAATCTGGTTCCGGCACGGGATGCTGAGCGTTTGGTTAATTCCTCTTCCTGGTTGGAAATGAGCGTTAAATTTGCCCCTGCAGACACCTACAGCTAGTCTCTCATTGGTTCTCCCTATTCCTGTTCATCTTGCGCAGAAATTGCAAACTGTGCCAAACAGCAGGTTAAAGGCACTGACTCTCCAAGTGGGGAGAGTTTTAGTAAAGGGTCTGGAATTGTGAACCCGAGTAAAAGGGGACAAAAACTGAGATGCATTTGAAAATGTTTCCCGGTCACACGGTGCACCATACTGTGGGTTTCCCATGCATGCTTTAGCTGAAGGAAGAATGGCTTAAACCTGGAGAGTTGGGACCCATGGAATGGGTACCATGTAGTATGTCTTCAAATGGTCTGCATTTTCTCATCGAACCTCACCAATGCTATCAGCCCGAAGTGTCCAACTTTATGTCTCACTCAGTTCTGGGTGTAGATGAGGTAAATCCAGGTTGCATCACAAGCCCTGAATGAATTATTTAAGAATTGCTCTCTATTTCACTGTCATTGTGTTTTGTTTTTGTAATTCATTTTGATAAGGGGATTTATCGGATTTTCTCTGCTGCCTTCATGCAGCTGTACACACGCTTGATTCTCTTATGGAGACATATAAATCCATGGGTTTGAAGATTCTTACTAGTCAGGTGTATTCCTAGGCGTTGAATATAGGGTGTTTAGCCCATTTCGTTGAGCAAGGTGTAGTTCTTGACTATTACATATTTGACGTATGGAATGGTATCTGTGCTAATTTCTATCTCTGGTTTTATGCAGCAGCCCAACTCACCTTTCCCCTTAAGCAAACATAAGTTGGTTTTCTAAATTTGAGACCCTGTTCTGTTTTGTAATTCAGTTCATGTGTAGCCAAGATTACATTCGGTGTATTAGTGATATCTTATGATGTTTCATTTTCTGTGTGACTTATTTCTCTTAGAATCATCGTACCTGAATCCACTCATTATGCCATGACGGGCCAGATGACATAGATTACATTGGTGAGTGATATTCCATTGTACGTACGTACCACAACTTCTTTATCCATTTTTCGCTTTCTGGGATATTTAACTTGTACCGTAGACGAGGTTCTTGTAAACAGAGCCGTCTGAAACTTTGGGGTGGCTGTGTGTTTTTGAGTTTAATTTCCCTAAGCCATAGGACCATAAGTGGAAGTGCTATAGGCTCCGTTGCTTTGTTTTTTAGGTGTTTCAGGAAACACCATACATTTCTCCAGAGTGGCTGTTGGCAATTTACATCCCACCCATCAGCATAACAAGGCTCCCTACTCTCCATGGCCTGTGCTGCCTTTCTGGATTTTACACTTTTTTCAGATGGCTCTTTTGACCACGGGGCAGTGAGACTTCATTGTAGTGCAGATATCTTTAATATGCTTGCTTGGTTGGCCAAAAAGGGCGTATGCGTTTTTTCCTGAATATATTCAGGAAAAAACGCATACGCCCTTTTTGGCCAAGTGCATCATTGTCGACGTTCTGCCTCTTTTCCTATGCTTTAAATGCAATTCCAGTCTACCCCCTGAAATCGTTTTCCTGCAATTCTGCCCCGCTTTCAAGTCATCTTCGCAGCCTTCCTTCAATATATTTTTGGACGATAGCTGTCATTTATAACTCTGCAGGTTTGTGAATTACAGTGCCCCTGAGCTCCTTTCTTCAAATCGCTTTCTTGTGAGCTGGCCGCAAACCCGCAGGATTGCTTCAGGCCCTAATCTGGTTCCGGCATGGCATGATGAGCGTTTGGTTAATTCCTCTTCCTGGTTGGAAATGAGCGTTAAATTTGCCCGTGCAGACACCTACAGCTAGTCTCTTATTGGTTCTCCCTATTCCTGTTCATCTTGCGCAGAAATTGCAAACTGTGCCAAACAGCAGGTTAAAGGCACTGACTCTCCAAGTGGGGAGAGTGTTAGTAAAGGCTCTGGAATTGTGAACCCGAGTAAAAGGGTACGAGAACTGAGATGCATTTGAAAACGTTTCCCGGTCACACGGTGCACCATACTCTGGGTTCCCCATGCATGTTTTAGCTGAAGGAAGAATCCCTTAAACCTGGAGAGTTGGGACCCATGGAATGGGTCCCATGCAGTATGACTTCAAAGCGTCTCTATTTGCTCATCGAACCTCACCAATGCTATCAGCCCGAAGTGTCCAACGTTATGTCTCACTCAGCTCTGGGTGTAGATGAGGTAAATCCAGGTTGCATCACAAGCCCTGAATGAATTATTTAAGAATTGCTCTCTATTTCACTCTCATTGTGTTTTGTTTTTGTAATTCATTTTGATAAGGGGATTTATCGGATTTATTCTGCTGAATACATGCAGCTGTACACACGCTTGATTCTCTTATGGAGACATATAAATCCATGGGTTTGAAGATTCTTACTAGTCAGGTGTATTCCTAGGCGTTGAATATAGGGTGTTTAGTCCATCTCGTTGAGCAAGGGGTTGGTCTTGACTATTACATATTAGACTTATGGAATGGTATCTGTGCTAATTTCTATCTCTGGTTTTATGCAGCACCCCAACTCACCTTTCCCCTTAAGCAAACATAAATTGGTTTTCTAAATTTGAGACCCTGTTCTGTTTTGTAATTCAGTTCATGTGTAGCCAAGATTACATTCCGTGTATTAGTGATATCTCATGATGTTTCATTTTCTGTGTGACGTATTTCACTTAGAATCATCGTACCTGAATCCACTCATTATGCCACGACGGGCTAGATGACATAGATTTCATTGGTGACTGATATTCCATTGTACGTACGTACCACAACTTCTTTATCCATTTTTCGCTTTCTGGGATATTTAACTTGTACCGTAGACGAGGTTCTTGTAAACAGAGCCGTCTGAAACTTTGGGGTGGCTGTGTGTTTTTGATTTTAATTTCCCTAAGCTATAGGACCATAAGTGGAAGTGCCGTAGGCTCCGTTGCTTTGTTTTTTATGTGTTTCAGGAAACACCATACACTTCTCCAGAGTGGCTGTTGGCAATTTACATCCCACCCATCAGCATAACAAGGCTCCCTGTTCTCCATGGCCTGTGCTGCATTTCTGGATTTTACACTTTTTTCAGATGGCCCTTTTGACCGGGGGGCAGTGAGACTTCATTGTAGTGCAGATTTCTTTAACATGCTTGCTTGGTTGGCCAAAAAGGGCGTATGCGTTTTTTCCTGAATATATTCAGGAAAAAACGCATACGCCCTTTTTGGCCAAGTGCATCATTGTCGACGTTCTGCCTCTTTTCCTATGCTTTAAATGCAATTCCAGTCTACCCCCTGAAATCGTTTTCCTGCAATTCTGCCCCGCTTTCAAGTCCTCTTCGCAGCCTTCCTTCAATATATTTTTGGACGATAGCTGTCATTTATAACTCTGCAGGTTAGTGAATCACAGTGCCCCTGAGCTCCTTTCTTCAAATCGCTTTCTTCTGAGCTGGCTGCAAACCCGTAGGATTGCTTCAGGCCCTAATCTGGTTCCGGCACGGCATGCTGAGCCTTTGGTTAATTCCTCTTCCTGGTGGGAAATGAGCATTAAATTTGCCCCTGCAGACACCTACAGCTAGTCTCTCATTGGTTCTCCCTATTCCTGTTCATCTTGCGCAGAAATTGCAAACTGTGCGAAACAGGAGGTTAAAGGCACTGACTCTCCAAGTGGGGAGAGTGTTAGAAAGTGTCTGGAATTGTGAACCCGAGTAAAAGGGGACAAAATCTGAGATGCATTTGAAAAGGTTTGCCGGTTACACGGTGCACCATACTGTGGGTTTCCCATGCATGCTTTAGCTGAAGGAAGAATCGCTTCAACCTGGAGAGTTGGGACCCATGGAATGTGTACCATGTATTATGACTTCAAAAGGTTTGCATTTTCTCATCGAACCTCACCAATGGTATCAGCACGAAGTGTCCAACCTTATATCTCACTCAGCTCTGGGTGTAGATGAGGTAAATCCAGGTTGCATCACAAGCCCTGAATGAATTATTTAAGAATTGCTCTCTATTTCACTGGCATTGTGTTTTGTTTTTGTAATTCATTTTGATAATAGGATTTATCGGATTCTCTCTGCTGCCTTCATGCAGCTGTACACACGCTTGATTCTCTTATGGAGACATATAAATCCATGGGTTTGAAGATTCTTTCTAGTCAGGTGTATTCCTAGGCGTTGAATATAGGGTGTTTAGCCCATTTCGTTGAGCAAGGGGTAGGTCTTGACTATTACATATTTGACGTATGGAATGGTATCTGTGCTAATTTCTATCTCTGGTTTTATGCAGCACCCCAACTCACCTTTCCCCTTAAGCAAACATAAGTTGGTTTTCTAAATTAGAGACCCTGTTCTGTTTTGTAGTTCAGTTCATGTGTAGCCAAGATTACATTCCGTGTATTAGTGATATCTTATGATGTTTCATTTTCTGTGTGACTTATTTCTCTTAGAATCATCGTACCTGAATCCACTCATTATGCCACGACGGGCCAGATGACATAGATTTCATTGGTGAGTGATATTCCATTGTACGTACGTACCACAACTTCTTTATCCATTTTTCGCTTTCTGGGATATTTAACTTGTACCGTAGACGAGGTTCTTGTTAACAGAGCCGTCTGAAACATTGGGGTGGCTGTGTGTTTTTGATTTTAATTTCCCTACGCTATAGGACCATAAGTGGAAGTGCCGTAGGCTCCGTTGCTTTGTTTTTTAGGTGTTTCAGGAAACACAATACACTTCTCCAGAGTGGCTGTTGGCAATTTACATCCCACCCATCAGCATAACAAGGCTACCTGTCCTCCATGGCCTGTGCTGCCTTTCTGGATTTTACACTATTTTAAGATGGCCCTTTTGACCGGGGGGCAGTGAGACTTCATTGTAGCGCAGATTTCTTTAACATGCTTGCTTGGTTGGCCAAAAAGGGCGTATGCGTTTTTTCCTCAATATATTCAGGAAAAAACGCATACGCACTTTTTGGCCAAGTGCATCATTGTCGACGTTCTGCCTCTTTTCCTATGCTTTAAATGCAATTCCAGTCTACCCCCTGAAATCGTTTTCCTGCAATTCTGCCCCGCTTTCAAGTCCTCTTCGCAGCCTTCCTTCAATATATTTTTGGACGATAGCTGTCATTTATAACTCTGCAGGTTTGTGAATTACAGTGCCCCTGAGCTCCTTTCTTCAAATCGCTTTCTTCTGAGCTGGCCGCAAACCCGCATCATTGGTTCAGGCCCTAATCTGAATCCGGCACGGCATGCTGAGCGTTTGGTTAATTCCTCTTCCTGGTTGGAAATGAGCGTTAAATTTGCCCGTGCAGACACCTACAGCTAGTCTCTCATTGGTTCTCCCTATTCCTGTTCATCTTGCGCAGAAATTGCAAACTGTGCCAAACAGCAGGTTAAAGGCACTGACTCTCCAAGTGGGGAGAGTGTTAGTAAAGGGTCTGGAATTGTGAACCCGAGTAAAAGGGGGCGAAAACTGAGATGCATTTGAAAAAGGTTCCCGGTCACACAGTGCACCATACTGTGGGTTTCCCATGCATGTTTTAGCTGAAGGAAGAATCGCTTAAACCTGGAGAGTTGGGACCCATGGAATGGGTACCATGCAGTATGACTTCAAATGGTCTGCATTTGCTCATCGAACCTCACCAATGCTATCAGCCCGAAGTGTCGAACCTTATGTCTCACTCAGCTCTGGGTGTAGATGAGGTAAATCCAGGTTGCATCACAAGCCCTGAATGAATTATTTAAGAATTGCTCTCTCTTTCACTGTCATTGTGTTTTGTTTTTGTAATTCATTTTGATAATGGGATTTATCGGATTTTCTCTCTTGCCTTCATGCAGCTGTACACACGCTTGATTCTCTTATGGAGACATATAAATCCATGGGTTTGAAGATTCTTACTAGTCAGGTGTATTCCTAGGCGTTGAATATAGGGTGTTTAGCCCATTTCGTTGAGCAAGGGGTAGGTCTTGACTATTACGTATTTGACTTATGGAATGGTATCTGTGCTAATTTCTAACTCTGGTTTTATGCAGCACCCCAACTCACCTTTCCCCTTACGCAAACATAAGTTGGTTTTCTAAATTTGAGACCCTGTTCTGTTTTGTAATTCAGTTCATGTGTAGCCAAGATTACATTCGGTGTATTAGTGATATCTTATACTGTTTCATTTTCTGTGTGACTTATTTCACTTAGAATCATCGTACCTGAATCCACTCATTATGCCACGACGGGCCAGATGACATAGATTTCATTGGTGAGTGATATTCCATTGTACGTACCTAGCACATCTTCTTTATCCATTTTTCGCTTTCTGGGACATTTAACTTGTACCTTAGACGAGTTTCTTGTAAACAGAGCCGTCTGAAACTTTGGGGTGGCTGTGTGTTTTTGATTTTAATTTCCCCAAGCTATAGGACCATATGTGGAAGTGCCGGAGGCTGCATTGCTTTGTTTTTTAGGTGTTTCAGGAAACACCATACACTTCTCCAGAGTGGCTGTTGGCAATTTACATCCCACCCATCAGCATAACAAGGCTCCCTGTTCTCCATGGCCTGTGCTGCATTTCTGGATTTTACACTTTTTTCAGATGGCCCTTTTGACCGGGGGGCAGTGAGACTTCATTGTAGTGCAGATTTCTTTAACATGCTTGCTTGGTTGGCCAAAAAGGGCGTATGCGTTTTTTCCTGAATATATTCAGGAAAAAACGCATACGCCCTTTTTGGCCAAGTGCATCATTGTCGACGTTCTGCCTCTTTTCCTATGCTTTAAATGCAATTCCAGTCTACCCCCTGAAATCGTTTTCCTGAAATTCTGCCCCGCTTTCAAGTCCTCTTCGCAGCCTTCCTTCAATATATTTTTGGACGATAGCTGTCATTTATAACTCTGCAGGTTAGTGAATCACAGTGCCCCTGAGCTCCTTTCTTCAAATCGCTTTCTTCTGAGCTGGCTGCAAACCCGTAGGATTGCTTCAGGCCCTAATCTGGTTCCGGCACGGCATGCTGAGCCTTTGGTTAATTCCTCTTCCTGGTGGGAAATGAGCATTAAATTTGCCCCTGCAGACACCTACAGCTAGTCTCTCATTGGTTCTCCCTATTCCTGTTCATCTTGCGCAGAAATTGCAAACTGTGCGAAACAGGAGGTTAAAGGCACTGACTCTCCAAGTGGGGAGAGTGTTAGAAAGTGTCTGGAATTGTGAACCCGAGTAAAAGGGGACAAAATCTGAGATGCATTTGAAAAGGTTTGCCGGTTACACGGTGCACCATACTGTGGGTTTCCCATGCATGCTTTAGCTGAAGGAAGAATCGCTTCAACCTGGAGAGTTGGGACCCATGGAATGTGTACCATGTATTATGACTTCAAAAGGTTTGCATTTTCTCATCGAACCTCACCAATGGTATCAGCACGAAGTGTCCAACCTTATATCTCACTCAGCTCTGGGTGTAGATGAGGTAAATCCAGGTTGCATCACAAGCCCTGAATGAATTATTTAAGAATTGCTCTCTATTTCACTGGCATTGTGTTTTGTTTTTGTAATTCATTTTGATAATAGGATTTATCGGATTCTCTCTGCTGCCTTCATGCAGCTGTACACACGCTTGATTCTCTTATGGAGACATATAAATCCATGGGTTTGAAGATTCTTTCTAGTCAGGTGTATTCCTAGGCGTTGAATATAGGGTGTTTAGCCCATTTCGTTGAGCAAGGGGTAGGTCTTGACTATTACATATTTGACGTATGGAATGGTATCTGTGCTAATTTCTATCTCTGGTTTTATGCAGCACCCCAACTCACCTTTCCCCTTAAGCAAACATAAGTTGGTTTTCTAAATTAGAGACCCTGTTCTGTTTTGTAGTTCAGTTCATGTGTAGCCAAGATTACATTCCGTGTATTAGTGATATCTTATGATGTTTCATTTTCTGTGTGACTTATTTCTCTTAGAATCATCGTACCTGAATCCACTCATTATGCCACGACGGGCCAGATGACATAGATTTCATTGGTGAGTGATATTCCATTGTACGTACGTACCACAACTTCTTTATCCATTTTTCGCTTTCTGGGATATTTAACTTGTACCGTAGACGAGGTTCTTGTTAACAGAGCCGTCTGAAACATTGGGGTGGCTGTGTGTTTTTGATTTTAATTTCCCTACGCTATAGGACCATAAGTGGAAGTGCCGTAGGCTCCGTTGCTTTGTTTTTTAGGTGTTTCAGGAAACACAATACACTTCTCCAGAGTGGCTGTTGGCAATTTACATCCCACCCATCAGCATAACAAGGCTACCTGTCCTCCATGGCCTGTGCTGCCTTTCTGGATTTTACACTATTTTAAGATGGCCCTTTTGACCGGGGGGCAGTGAGACTTCATTGTAGCGCAGATTTCTTTAACATGCTTGCTTGGTTGGCCAAAAAGGGCGTATGCGTTTTTTCCTCAATATATTCAGGAAAAAACGCATACGCACTTTTTGGCCAAGTGCATCATTGTCGACGTTCTGCCTCTTTTCCTATGCTTTAAATGCAATTCCAGTCTACCCCCTGAAATCGTTTTCCTGCAATTCTGCCCCGCTTTCAAGTCCTCTTCGCAGCCTTCCTTCAATATATTTTTGGACGATAGCTGTCATTTATAACTCTGCAGGTTTGTGAATTACAGTGCCCCTGAGCTCCTTTCTTCAAATCGCTTTCTTCTGAGCTGGCCGCAAACCCGCATCATTGGTTCAGGCCCTAATCTGAATCCGGCACGGCATGCTGAGCGTTTGGTTAATTCCTCTTCCTGGTTGGAAATGAGCGTTAAATTTGCCCGTGCAGACACCTACAGCTAGTCTCTCATTGGTTCTCCCTATTCCTGTTCATCTTGCGCAGAAATTGCAAACTGTGCCAAACAGCAGGTTAAAGGCACTGACTCTCCAAGTGGGGAGAGTGTTAGTAAAGGGTCTGGAATTGTGAACCCGAGTAAAAGGGGGCGAAAACTGAGATGCATTTGAAAAAGGTTCCCGGTCACACAGTGCACCATACTGTGGGTTTCCCATGCATGTTTTAGCTGAAGGAAGAATCGCTTAAACCTGGAGAGTTGGGACCCATGGAATGGGTACCATGCAGTATGACTTCAAATGGTCTGCATTTGCTCATCGAACCTCACCAATGCTATCAGCCCGAAGTGTCGAACCTTATGTCTCACTCAGCTCTGGGTGTAGATGAGGTAAATCCAGGTTGCATCACAAGCCCTGAATGAATTATTTAAGAATTGCTCTCTCTTTCACTGTCATTGTGTTTTGTTTTTGTAATTCATTTTGATAATGGGATTTATCGGATTTTCTCTCTTGCCTTCATGCAGCTGTACACACGCTTGATTCTCTTATGGAGACATATAAATCCATGGGTTTGAAGATTCTTACTAGTCAGGTGTATTCCTAGGCGTTGAATATAGGGTGTTTAGCCCATTTCGTTGAGCAAGGGGTAGGTCTTGACTATTACGTATTTGACTTATGGAATGGTATCTGTGCTAATTTCTAACTCTGGTTTTATGCAGCACCCCAACTCACCTTTCCCCTTACGCAAACATAAGTTGGTTTTCTAAATTTGAGACCCTGTTCTGTTTTGTAATTCAGTTCATGTGTAGCCAAGATTACATTCGGTGTATTAGTGATATCTTATACTGTTTCATTTTCTGTGTGACTTATTTCACTTAGAATCATCGTACCTGAATCCACTCATTATGCCACGACGGGCCAGATGACATAGATTTCATTGGTGAGTGATATTCCATTGTACGTACCTAGCACATCTTCTTTATCCATTTTTCGCTTTCTGGGACATTTAACTTGTACCTTAGACGAGTTTCTTGTAAACAGAGCCGTCTGAAACTTTGGGGTGGCTGTGTGTTTTTGATTTTAATTTCCCCAAGCTATAGGACCATATGTGGAAGTGCCGGAGGCTGCATTGCTTTGTTTTTTAGGTGTTTCAGGAAACACCATACACTTCTCCAGAGTGGCTGTTGGCAATTTACATCCCACCCATCAGCATAACAAGGCTCCCTGTTCTCCATGGCCTGTGCTGCATTTCTGGATTTTACACTTTTTTCAGATGGCCCTTTTGATCGGGGGGCAGTGAGACTTCATTGTAGTGCAGATTTCTTTAACATGCTTGCTTGGTTGGCCAAAAAGGGCGTATGCGTTTTTTCCTGAATATATTCAGGAAAAAACGCATACGCCCTTTTTGGCCAAGTGCATCATTGTCGACGTTCTGCCTCTTTTCCTATGCTTTAAATGCAATTCCAGTCCACCACCTGAAATCGTTTTCCTGCAATTCTGCCCCGCTTTCAAGTCCTCTTCGCAGCCTTCCTTCAATATATTTTTGGACGATAGCTGTCATTTATAACTCTGCAGGTTTGTGAATTACAGTGCCCCTGAGCTCCTTTCTTCAAATCGCTTTATTTTGAGCTGGCCACGAACCCGAAAGATTGCTTCAGGCCCTAATCTGGTTCCGGCACGGCATGCTGAGCCTTTGGTTAATTCCTCTTCCTGGTGGGAAGTGAGCGTTAAAGTTGCCCGTGCAGACACCTACAGCTAGTCTCTCATTGGTTCTCACTATTCCTGTTCATCTTGCGCAGAAATTGCAAACTGTGCCAAACAGCAGGTTAAAGGCACTGACTCTCCAAGTGGGGAGAGTGTTAGTAAAGTGTCTGGAATTGTGAACCCGAGTAAAAGGGGACAAAAACTGAGATGCATTTGAAAATGTTTCCCGGTCACACGGTGCACCATACTGTGGGTTTCCCATGCATGCTTTAGCTGAAGGAAGAATCGCTTAAACCTGGAGAGTTGGGACCCATGGAATGGTTACCATGTAGTATGACTTCAAATGGTCTGCATTTGCTCATCGAACCTCACCAATGCTATCAGCCCGAAGTGTCCAACCTTATGTCTCACTCAGCTCTGGGTTTAGATGAGGTAAATCCAGGTTGTATCACAAGCCCTGAATGAATTATTTAAGAATTGCTCTCTATTTCACTGTCATTCTTTTTTGTTTTTGTAATTCATTTTGATAATAGGATTTATCGGATTTTCTCTGCTGCCTTCATGCAGCTGTACACACGCTTGATTCTCTTATGGAGACATATAAATCCATGGGTTTGAAGATTCTTACTAGTCAGGTGTATTCCTAGGCGTTGAATATAGGGTGTTTAGCCCATTTTGTTGAGCAAGGGGTAGGTCTTGACTATTACATATTTGACTTATGGAATGGTATCTGTGCTAATTTCTGTCTCTGGTTTTATGCAGCACCACAACTCACCTTTCCCCTTAAGCAAACATAAGTTGGTTTTCTAAATTTGAGACCCTGTTCTGTTTTGTAATTCAGTTCATGTGTAGCCAAGATTACATTCGGTGTATTAGTGATATCTTATGATGTTTCATTTTCTGTGTGACTTATTTCACTTAGAATCATCGTACCTGAATCCACTCATTATGCCACGACGGGCCAGATGACATAGATTTCATTGGTGAGTGATATTCCATTGTACGTACGTACCACAACTTCTTTATCCATTTTTCGCTTTCTGGGATATTTAACTTGTACCGTAGACGAGGTTCTTGTAAACAGAGCCGTCTGAAACTTTGGGGTGGCTGTGTGTTTTTGATTTTAATTTCCCTAAGCTATAGGACCATAAGTGGAAGTGCCGTAGGCTCCGTTGCTTTGTTTTTTAGGTGTTTCAGGAAACACAATACACTTCTCCAGAGTGGCTGTTGGCAATTTACATCCCACCCATCAGCATAACAAGGCTCCCTGTTCTCCATGGCCTGTGCTGCCTTTCTGGATTTTACACTTTTTTCAGATGGCCCTTTTGACCAGGGGGCAGTGAGAATTCATTGTAGTGCAGATTTCTTTAACAGGGGACTGGGACCGTTTAGAGTACAGGTTAGCATACGACAACGTTTTAGGGAGAGCGTACGTGTTAGGATACTGGTTAGTGTTATCGTACGGGTTAGGATTAGGGGACGGGCTAGGGTAAGGCTTCGGGTAAGGGTTAGGGTTAGCGTTGGTGTTAGGGTTAGGGTTAGGTAACGGGGACGTTTTGGGTACAGCTTAGGTTACAACAACTGTTTACGGTGAGCCTACGTGTTAGGGTACGTGTTAGTGTTAGCGTACGGGTTAGGTTTAGGGGACGTGTTAGGGTAATTCTTCGGGTAAGGGTTAGGGTTAGGGTTAGTGTTAGGGGACGTGGATGGTTTAGGGTAAAGGTTAGGGTACGACAACGGTTTAGCGTGAGCATACGTGTTAGGGTACAGGTTAGTTTTAGCGTACGTTTTAGGATAAGGGGACGGGTTAGGGTAAGGCTTCGGGTAAATGTTAAGGTTAGGGTTAGTGGTAGGGTTAGGGTTAGGGTACGGGGATGGTTTAGGGTACAGGTTAGGGTACGACAACGGTTTAGCTAGAGCGTACGTGTTATGGTACCTGTTGGTGTTAGCGTACGGGTTAGGATTAGAAGACCAGTTAGGGTAAGGCTTCGGGTAAGGGTTAGGTTTAGGGTTAGGGATAGGGTTAGGGGATGGGAACGGTTTAGGGTACAGGTTAGTGTACGACCATGGTTTAGGGTGAGCGTACATGTTAGGGTACAGGTTAGTGTTAGCATACGGTTTAGGATTAGGGGAAGGTTAGGGTAAGGCTTAGGGTAAAGTTTAGGGTTAAGGTTAGTGTTAGGGTTAGGGTTAGAGGACGGGGACGGTTTGGGGTGCAGGTTAGGCTATGACAACTGGTTAGGGTGAGCGTACGTGTTAGGGTAGGTGTTAGTGTTTGCGTAAGGGTTAGGATTAAGGTACGGTTTAGTGTAAGGCTTCAGGTAAGGGTTAGGTTTAGGGTTAGGGTTAGGGGACGGGCACGGGGACGGGGACAGTTTAGGGTACTGGTTAGGGTACGACAACTGTTTAGGGTGAGCATACGTGTTAGGGTACGGGTTAGTGGTAGCATACGTGTTAGGATTATAGGATGTATTAGTGTAAGGCTTCGGGTAACGGTTAGGGTTAGGGTTAGGGTTAGGGGACGTGGATGGGGACGGGGATGGTTTAGGGTACAGGTTAGTGTACGACAATGGTTTAGGGTGAGCGTACGTGTTAGGGTACGTGTTAGTGTTAGCGTACGGGTTAGGATTAAGGGACGGGTTAGTGTAAGGCTTCGGGTAAGGGTTAGGGTTAAGGTTAGGGTTAGGGGACGGGGACGGTTTAGGGTACAGATTAGTGTACGACAACGTTTTAGGGTGAGCGTATGTGTTAGGGTACAGGTTAGTGTTAGCGTACGGTTTAGGATTAGGGGACGGATTAGGGTAAGGCTTCGGCTAAGGGTTAGGGTTAGGATTAGGGTTAGGGTTAGGGTTAGGGTTAGTTGACGGCCACGGTTTAGGGTACAGGTTAGGGTACGACAACGGTTTAGGGAGAGCGTACGTGTTAGGGTATGGGTTACTGTTAGCGTACGGGTTAGGATTAGTGGATGGGTTAGGGTAAGGCTTCGGGTAAGGGTTAGGGTTAGGGTTAGGGTTAGGGGACGGGGAAGGGGACGGGGACGGTTTAGGTTACAGGTAAGTGTACAAGAACGGTTTAGGGTGAGCGTACGTGTTAGGGTACAGGTTAGTGTTAGTGTACGGGTTAGGATTAGGGGACGGGTTAAGGTAAGGCTTCGGGTAAGGGTTAGGGTTAGGGTTAGGGTTAGGGGACGTTTGAGTGTACAGGTAAGTGTATGACAACGGTTTAGGGTGAGTGTACGTTTTAGAGTACAGGTTAATGTTAGCGTACGGGTTAGGATTAGGGGACAGGTTAGGGTAAGGCTTCGAGTAAGGGTTAGGGTTATGGTTAGGGGACGGGCACAGGGACGGGGACTGTTTAGGGTACATGTTAGGTACGACAACGGTTTAGGGTGAACGTACGTGTTAGGGTAAGGGTTCGTGTTAGCGTGCAGTTTAGGATTAGGGGAAGGGTTAGGGTAAGGCTTTGGGTAAGGGTTAGGGTTAGGGTTACGGTTAGGGTTAGGGTCAGGGGACGGGTACGGGGACGGTTTAGGGTACAGTTTAGCGTACGACAATGGTTTAGGGTGAGCGTACGTGTTAGGGTACGTGTTAGTGTTAGCGTACGGGTTAGGATTGGGGGACGGGTTAGGGTAAGGCTTCGGGTAAGGGTTAGGGTTAGGGTTAGGTTAAGGGGACGGGGACGGTTTAGGGTACAGGTTAGGGTACGACAACGGTTTAGGGTGAGCGTATGTGTTAGGGTACAGGTTAGTGTTAGGGTACGGGTTAGGATTAGGGGACGGGTTACGGTAAGGCTTCAGGTAAGGGTTAGGGTTAGGGTTAGTGTTAGAGTTAGGGTTAGGGGACATGGACGGTTTAGGGTACAGGTTAGGGTACGACAACTGTTTAGGGAGAGCGTACGTGTTAGGGTACGGGTTAGTGTTAGCGTACGGGTTAGGATTGGGGACGGGTGAGGGTAAGGCTTCAGGTAAGGGTTAGGGTTAGGGTTAGGGTTAGGGATAGGGGACGGGGACGGTTTAGGGTACAGATTAGTGTACGACAACGGTTTAGGGTGAGCGTACGTGTTAGGGTACGGGTTAGTGTTTGCGTACGGGTTAGGATTAGGGGAAGGGTGAGGGTAAGGCTTCGGGTAAGGGTGAGGGTTAGGGTTAGGCTTAGGGTTAGGGGTTGGGCACGGGGACCGTTTATAGTACAGGTTAGTGTACGACAACGGTTTAGGGTGAGCGTACGTGTTAGGGTACGCGTTAGTGTTAGCGTACGTGTTAGGATTAGGGGACGGGTGAGGGTAAGGCTTCGGGTAAGGATTAGGGTTAGTGTTAGTGTTAGGGTTAGGGTTAGGGGACGGGGACGGTTTAGGGTACAGGTTAGGGTATGACAACGGTTTAGGGTGAGCGTACGTGTTAGGGTACGGGTTAGTGTTAGCGTACGGTTTAGGATTAGGGGACGGGTGAGTGTAAGGCTTCGGGTAAGGGTTAGGGTTAGGGTTAGGGTTAGGTTTAGGGGACGGGGACCGTTTAGGGTACAGGTTATGGTACGTCAACGGTTTAGGGTGAGCGTACGTGTTAGGGTACGGGTTAGTGTTCGTGTACGGGTTAGGATAAGGGGACGTGTGAGGGTAAGGCTTCGGGTAAGGGTTAGGGTTAGGGTTATGGTTAGGGTTAGGGTTAGGGGACGGGGACGGTTTAGGGTACAGGTTAGGGTACGACAACGGTTTAGGGTGAGCGTACGTGTTACGGTACGGGTTAGTGTTAGCGTACGGGTTAGGATTAGGTGACGGATGAGGTTAAGGCTTCGGGAAAGGGTTAGCTTTAGGGTTAGGGGACGGGGACGGTTTAGGGTACAGGTTAGGGTACGACAACGGTTTAGGGTGAGCGTACGTGTTAGGGTACGGGTTAGTGTTAGCTTACGGGTTAGGATTAGGGGACGGGTGAGGGTAAGGGTTAGGGTTAGGGTTAGGTTTAGGGTTAGGGTTAGGGGACGGGGACGGTTTAGGGTACAGGTTATGGTACGAAAACGGTTTAGGGTGAGCGTACGTGTTAGGGTACGGGTTAGTGTTAGCGTACGCGTGAGGATTATGGGACGGGTGAGTGTAAGGCTTCGGGTAAGGGTTAGGGTTAGGGTTAGGGTTAGGGTTAGGGGACGGGGACGGTTTAGGGTGCAGGTTAGGGTACGACAACGGTTTAGGGTGAGCGTACGTGTTAGGGTACGGTTTAGTGTTGGGGTACGGGTTAGGATTAGGGGACGGGTGAGGGTAAGGCTTCGGGTAAGGGTTAGGGTTAGGGTTAGGGGACGGGGACGGGGACGGTTTAGGGTACAGGTTAGGCTACAACAACGGTTTAGGGTGAGCTTACGTGTTAGGGTACGGGTTAGTGTTTGCGTACAGTTTAGGATTAGGGGACGGGTGAGGGTAAGGGTTAGGGTTAGGGTTAGGGTTAGGGTTAGGGGACGGGGACAGTTTAGGGTACAGGTTAGGGTACGACAACGATTTAGGGTGACCGTACGTGTTAGGGTACGGGTTAGTGTTAGCGTAAGGGTTAGGATTAGGGGACGAGTGAGGGTAAGGCTTCGGGTAAGGGTTAGGGTTAGGTTTAGGGCACGGGGAAGGGGACGGGGACGCTTTAGGGTACAGGTTAGTGTACGACAACGGTTTAGGGTGAGCGTACGTGTTAGGGTAAGGGTTAGTGTTAGCGTACGGGTTAGGATTAGGGGACGGGTGAGGGTAAGGCTTCGGGTAAGGGTTAGGGTTAGGGTTAGGGTTAGGGTTAGGGGACGGGGATGGTTTAGGGTACAGGTGAGGCTACGACAACGGTTTAGGGTGAGCGTACGTGTTAGGGTACGGGTTAGTGTTAGCGTACGGGTTAGGATTAGGGGACGGGTGAGGGTAAGGCTTCGGGTAAGGGTTAAGGTTAGGGTTAGGGTTAGGTTTAGGGTTAGGGGACGGGGACAGGGACGGTTTAGGGTACAGGTTAGGGTACGACAACGGTTTAGGGTGACCGTACATGTTAGGGTATGGGTTAGTGTTAGCGTACGGGTTAGGATTAGAGGACGGGTGAGGGTAAGGCTTCGGGTAAGGGTTAGATTTAGGGTTAGGGGACGTGGACGGGGACGGTTTAGGATACAGGTTAGGGTACGACAACAGTTTAGGGTGAGCGTACGTGTTAGGGTACGGGTTAGTCTTAGCGTACGGGTTAGGATTAGGGGACGGGTGAGGGTAAGGCTTCGGGTAAAGGTTAGGGTTAGGGTTTGGGTTAGGGGACGGGTACGGGGAGGGTTTAGGGTACAGATTAGGGTACGACAACGGTTTAGGGTGAGCGTACGTGTTAGGGTACGGTTTAGTGTTGGGGTACGGGTTAGGATTAGGGGACGGGTGAGGGTAAGGCTTCGGGTAAGGGTTAGGGTTAGGGTTAGGGGACGGGGACGGGGACGGTTTAGGGTACAGGTTAGGGTACAACAACGGTTTAGGGTGAGCTTACGTGTTAGGGTACGGGTCAGTGTTTGCGTACAGGTTAGGATTAGGGGACGGGTGAGGGTAAGGGTTAGGGTTAGGGTTAGGGTTAGGGGTCGGGGACAGTTTAGGGTACAGGTTAGGGTACGACAACGGTTTAGGGTGAGCGTAGGTGTTAGGGTACGGGTTAGTGTTAGCGTAAGGGTTAGGATTAGGGGACGGGTGAGGGTAAGGCTTCGGGTAAGGGTTAGGGTTAGGTTTAGGGGACGGGGAAGGGGACGGGGACGGTTTAGGGTACAGGTTAGTGTACGACAACGGTTTAGGGTGAGCGTACGTGTTAGGGTATGGGTTAGTGTTAGCGTACGGGTTAGGATTAGGGGACGGGTGAGGGTAAGGCTTCGGGTAAGGGTTAGGGTTAGGGTTAGGGTTAGGGGACGGGGATGGTTTAGGGTACAGGTTAGGCTACGACAACGGTTTAGGGTGAGCGTACGTGTTAGGGTACGGGTTAGTGTTAGCGTACGGGTTAGGATTAGGGGACGGGTGAGGGTAAGGCTTCGGGTAAGGGTTAAGGTTAGGGTTAGGGTTAGGGTTAGGGTTAGGGGACGGGGACAGGGACGGTTTAGGGTACAGGTTAGGGTACGACAACGGTTTAGGGTGACCGTACATGTTAGGGTATGGGTTAGTGTTAGCGTACGGGTTAGGATTAGAGGACGGGTGAGGGTAAGGCTTCGGGTAAGGGTTAAGTTTAGGGTTAGGGGACGTGGACGGGGACGGGGACGGTTTAGGGTACAGGTTAGGGTACGACAACAGTTTAGGGTGAGCGTACGTCTTAGGGTACGGGTTAGTGTTAGCGTACGGGTTAGGATTAGGGGACGGGTGAGGGTAAGGCTTCGGGTAAAGGTTAGGGTTAGGGTTTGGGTTAGGGGACGGGGACGGGGACGGTTTAGGGTACAGATTAGGGTACGACAACGGTTTAGGGTGAGCGTACGTGTTAGGGTACGGTTTAGTGTTGGGGTACGGGTTAGGATTAGGGGACGGGTGAGGGTAAGGCTTCGGGTAAGGGTTAGGGTTAGGGTTAGGGGACGGGGACGGGGACGGTTTAGGGTACAGGTTAGGGTACAACAACGGTTTAGGGTGAGCTTACGTGTTAGGGTACGGGTTAGTGTTAGCGTACAGGTTAGGATTAGGGGATGGGTGAGGGTAAGGGTTAGTGTTAGGGTTAGGGTTAGGGTTAGGGTTAGAGTTTGGGGACGGGGACGGTTTAGGGTACAGGTTAGGGTACGACAACGGTTTAGGGTGAGCGTACGTGTTAGGGTATGGGTTAGTGTTAGCGTACGGTTGAGGATTAGGGGACGGGTGAGTGTAAGGCTTCGGGTAAGGGTTAGGGTTAGGGTTAGGTTAGGGTTAGGGTTAGGGAACGGGGACGGTTTAGGGTACAGGTTAGGGTACGACAACGGTTTAGGGTGAGCGTACGTGTTAGGGTACGGGTTAGTGTTAGCGTACGGGTTAGGATTAGGGGACGGGTGAGGGTAAGGCTTCGGGTAAGGGTTAGGTTTAGGGTTAGGGTTAGGGTTAGGGGACGGGGACGGTTTAGGATACAGGTTAGGGTACGACAACGGTTTAGGGTGAGCGTACGTGTTAGGGTACGGGTTAGTGTTAGCGTACGGGTTAGGATAAGGGGACGGGTGAGGGTAAGGCTTCGGGTAAGGGTTAGGGATAGGGTTAGGGTTAGGGTTAGGGGACGGGGATGGTTTAGGGTACAGGTTAGGGTACAACAACGGTTTAGGGTGAGCGTACGTGTTAGGGTACGGGTTAGTATTAGCGTACGGGTTAGGATTAGGGGACCGGTGAGGGTAAGGATTCGGGTAAGTGTTAGGGTTAGGGTTAGGGTTAGGGTGAGGGTACGGGGACGGTTTAGGGTACAGGTTAGGGTACGACAATGATATAGGGTGAGCGTACCTGTAAGGGTACGGGTTAGTGTTAGCGTACGGGTTAGGATTAGGGGACGGTTGAGGGTAAGGCTTCGGGTAAGGGTTAGGGTTAGGGTTAGGGTTAGGCGACGGGGACGGTTTAGGGTACAGGTTAGGCTACGACAACGGTTTAGGGTGAGCGTACGTGTTAGGGTAGGTGTTAGTGTTAGCGTACGGGTTAGGATTAGCGGACGGGTGAGGGTAAGGCTTCGGGTAAGGGTTAGGGTTAGGGTTAGGGTTAGGGTTAGGGGACGGGGACAGGGACGGTTTAGGGTACAGGTTAGGGTACGACAACGGTTTAGCGTGAGCGTACATGTTAGGGTATGGGTTAGTGTTAGCATACGGTTTAGTATTAGGGGACGGGTGAGGGTAAGGCTTCGGGTAAGGGTTAGGGTTAGGGGACGGGGACGGGGACGGGGACGGGGACGGTTTAGGGTACAGGTTAGGGTACGACAACGGTTTAGGGTGAGCGTACGTGTTAGGGTACGGGTTAGTGTTAGCGTACGGGTTAGGATTAGGGGACGGGTGAGGGTAAGGCTTCGGGTAAAGGTTAGGGTTAGGGTTAGGGTTAGGGTTGGGGATGGGGACGTGGACGGTTTAGGGTACTTGTTAGGGTACGACAACAGTTTAGGGTGAGCGTACGTGTTAGGGTACGGGTTAGTTTTAGCTTACGGGTTACGATTAGGGGACGGGTGAGTGTAAGGTTTCGGGTAAGGGTTAGGGTTAGGGTTAGGGTTAGGGTTAGGGGACGGGGACGGTTTAGGGTACAGGTTAGTGTACGTCAACGGTTTAGGGTGAGCGTACGTGTTAGGGTACGGGTTAGTGTTAGCGTACGGGTTAGGATTAGGGGACGGGTGAGGGTAAGGCTTCGTGTAAGGGTTAGGGTTAGGGTTAGGGTTAGGGGACGGGGACGGTTTAGGGTACAGTTTAGGGTACGACAACGGTTTAGGGTGAGCGTACGTGTTAGGGTAAGGGTTAGTGTTAGCGTACGGTTTAGGATTAGGGGACGGGTGAGGGTAAGGCTTCGGGTAAGGGTTAGGGTTAGGGTTAGTGTTAGGGGACGGGGACGGGGACGGTTTAGGTTACAGGTTAGAGTACGACAACAGTTTAGGGTGAGCGTACATGTTAGGGTACGGGTTAGTGTTAGCGTACGGGTTAGGATTAGTGGACGGGTGAGGGTAAGGCTTCGGGTAAGGGTTAGGGTTAGGGTTACGGTTAGGGTTAGGGTTAGGGGACGGGGACGGTTTAGGGTACAGGTTAGGGTACGACAACGGTTTAGGGTGAGCGTACGTGTTAGGGTACGGGCTAGTGTTAGCGTACAGGTTAGGATTAGGGGAAGTGTGAGGGTAAGGCTTCGGGTAAGGGTTAGAGTTAGGTTTAGGGTTAGGGGACGGGCACGGGGACGGTTTAGGGTACAGTTTAGGGTATGACAACGGTTTAGGGTGAGCGTATGTGTTAGGGTACGGGTTAGTGTTAGCGTACGGGTTAGGATTAGGGGACGGGTGAGGGTAAGGCTTCGGGTAAGGGTTAGGGTTAGGGTTAGGTTTAGGGTTAGGGGACGGGGACGGTTTAGGGTACAGGTTAGGGTACGACAACGGTTTAAGGTGAGCGTACGTGTTAGGTTACTGGTTACTGTTAGCGATCGGGTGAGGATTATGGGACGGGTGAGTGTAAGGCTTCGGGTAAGGGTTAGGGTTAGGGTTAGGGTTAGGGTTAGGGTTAGGGGACGGGGACGGTTTAGGGTACAGGTTAGGGTACGACAACGGTTTAGGGTGAGCGTACGTGTTAGGGTACGGGTTAGTGTTAGCGTATGGTTTAGGATTAGGGGACGGGTGAGGGTAAGGCTTCGGGTAAGGGTTAGGGTTAGGGTTAGGGTTAGGGGACGGGGACGCTTTAGGGTACAGGTTAGGGTACGACAACGGTTTAGGGTGAGCGTACGTGTTAGGGTACGGGTTAGTGTTAGCGTACGGGTTAGGATTAGGGGACGGGTGAGGGTAAGGCTTCGGGTAAGTGTTAGGGTTAGGGTTAGGGTTAAGGTTAGGGTACGGGGACAGTTTAGGGTACAGTTTAGAGTACGACAATGATTTAGGGTGAGTGTACGTGTTAGGGTACGGGTTAGTGTTAGCGTACGGGTTAGGATTAGGGGACGGGTGAGGGTAAGGCTTCGGGTAAGGGTTAGGTTTAGGGTCAGGGTTAGGGTTAGGGGACGGGGATGGTTTAGGGTACAGGTAAGGCTACGCCAGCGGTTCAGGGTGAGCGTACGTTTTAGGGTACGGGTTAGTGTTAGCGTACGGGTTAGGATTAGGGGACGGGTGAGGGTAAGGCTTCGGGTAAGGGTTAGGGTTAGGGTTAGGGTTAGGGTTAGGGTTAGGGGACGGGGATAGGGACGGGGACGGGGACGGGGACGGTTTAGGGTCCAGGTTAGGGTACGACAAGGGTTTAGGGTGAGCGTACGTGTTAGGGTACGGGTTAGTGTTAGCGTACGGGTTAGGATTAGGGGACGGGTGAGGGTAAGGCTTCGGGTAAGGGTTAGGGTTAGGGTTAGGGTTACGGTTAGGGTTAGGGGACGGGGACAGGGACGGTTTAGGGTACAGGTTAGGGTAGGACAACGGTTTAGCGTGAGCGTACATGTTAGGGTATGGGTTAGTGTTAGCGTACGGGTTAGTATTAGGGGACGTGTGAGGGTAAGGCTTCGGATAAGGGTTAGGGTTAGGGTTAGGGTTAGGGTTAGGGGACGGGGACGGGGACGGTTTAGGGTACAGGTTAGGGTACGACAACGGTTTAGGGTGAGCGTACATGTTAGGGTACGGGTTAGTGTTACCGTACGGGTTAGGATTAGGGGACGGGTGAGGGTAAGGCTTCGGGTAAAGGTTAGGGTTAGGGTTAGGGTTAGGGTTGGGGACGGGGACGTGGACGGTTTAGGATACAGGTTAGGGTACGACAACAGTTTAGGGTGAGCGTACGTGTTAGGGTACGTGTTAGTGTTAGCTTATGCGTTAGGATTAGTGGACGGGTGAGTGTAAGACTTCGGGTAAGGGTTAGGGTTAGGTTTAGGGTTAGGGTTAGGGTTAGGGGACGAGGATGTTTTAGGGTACAGGTTAGTGTACGTCAACGGTTTAGGGTGAGCGTACGTGTTAGTGTACGGGTTAGTGTTAGCGTACGGGTCAGGATTAGGGGACGGGTGAGGGTAAGGCTTTGGGAAAGGGTTAGGGTTAGGGTTAGGGTTAGGGAACGGGGACGGTTTAGGGTACAGGTTAGGGTACGACAACGGTTTAGGGTGAGCGTACGTGTTAGGGTATGGTTTAGTGTTAGCGTACGGGTGAGGGTTAGGGGACGGCTGAGTGTAAGGCTTCGGGTAAGGGTTAGGGTTAGGGTTAGGGTTAGGGTTAGGGTTAGGGGACGGGGACGGTTTAGGGTACAGTTTAGGGTACGACAACGGTTTAGGGTGAGCGTACGTGTTAGGGTACTTGTTAGTGTTAGCGTACGGGTTAGGATTAGGGGACGGGTGAGGGTAAGGCTTCGGGTAAGGGTTAGTGTTAGGGTTAGGGTTAGGGTTAGTTGACGGGGACGGTTTTGGGTACAGGTTAGGGTACGACAACGGTTTAGGGTGAGCGTAAGTGTTAGGGTACGGGTTAGTGTTAGCGTACGGGTTAGGATGAGGGGACGGGTGAGGGTAAGGTTTCGGGTAAGTGTTAGGGTTAGGGTTAAGGTTAGGGTTAGGGTTAGGGTACGGGGACGGTTTAGGGTACAGGTTAGGGTACGACAACGATTTAGGGTGAGCGTACGTGTTAGGGTACGGGTTAGTGTTAGCGTACGGGTTAGGATCAAGGGACGGGTGAGGGTAAGGCTTCGGGTAAGGGTTAGGGTTAGGATTAGGGTTAGGTTTAGGGGACGGGGACGGTTTAGGGTACACGTTAGGGTACGACAACGGTTTAGGGTGAGCGTACGTGTTAGGGTACGGGTTAGTGTTAGCGTACGGGTTAGGATTAGGGGACGGGTGAGGGTAAGTCTTCGGGTAAGTGTTAGGGTTAGGGTTAGGGTTAGGGTTAGTGTTCGGGGACGGTTTAGGGTACAGGTTAGGGTACGAAAACGATTTAGGGTGAGCGTACCTGTTAGGGTACGGGTTAGTGTTAGCGTACGAGTTAGGATTAGGGGACGGGTGAGGGTAAGGCTTCGGGTAAGGGTTAGGGATAGGATTAGTGTTAGGGTTAGGGGACGGGGATGGTTTAGGGTACAGGTTAGGCTGCGACAACGTTTTAGGGTGAGCGTACGTGTTAGGGTACGGGTTAGTGTTAGCGTACGGTTTAGGATTAGGGGACGGGTGAGGGTAAGGCTTCGGGTAAGGGTTAGGGTTAGGGTTAGGGCTAGGGTTAGGGTTAGGGGACGGGGACAGGGACGGTTTAGGGTACAGGTTAGGGTATGGGTTAGTGTTAGCGTACGGGTTAGGATTAGGGGACGGGTGAGTGTAAGGCTTCGGGTAAGGGTTAGGGTTAGGGTTAGAGGACGGGGACGGGGACGGGGACAGGTCAGGGTTAGGGTTAGGGTTAGGGGACGGGGACGGGGACGGTTTAGGGTCCAGGTCAGGATTCGACAACGGTTTAGGGTGAGCGTACGTGTTAGGGTACGGGTTAGTGTTAGCGTACGGGGTAGGATTAGGGGACGGGTGAGGGTAAGGCTTCGGGTAAGGGTTAGGGTTAGGGTTAGGGGACGGGGACGTGTACTGGGACGGTTTAGGGTACAGGTTAGGGTACAACAACGGTTTACGGTGAGCTTACGTGTTAGGGTACGGGTTAGTGTTAGCGTACAGGTTAGGATTAGGGGACGGGTGAGGGTAAGGGTTAGGGTTGGGGTTAGGGTTAGGGTTAGGGTTAGGGTTAGGGGATGGGGACGGTTTAGGGTACAGGTTAGGGCACGACAACGGTTTAGGGTGAGCGTACGTGTTAGGGTACGGGTTAGTGTTAGCGTACGGGTTAGGATTAGGGGACGGGTGAGGGTACGGCTTCGGGTAAGGTTTAGGGTTAGGGTTAGGGTTAGGTTTAGGGGACGGGGACGGGGACGGTTTAGGGTACAGGTTAGTGTATGACAACGGTTTAGGGTGAGCGTACGTGCTAGGGTACGGGTTAGTGTTAGCGTACGGGTTAGGATTAGGGGACGGGTGAGGGTAAGGCTTCGGGTAAGCGTTAGGGTTAGGGTTAGGGGCGGGGACGGTTTAGGGTACAGTTTACGGTACGACAACAGTTTAGGGTGAGCGTACGTGTTAGGGTGCGGGTTAGTGTTAGCGCACGGGTTAGGATTAGGGGACGGGTGAGGGTAAGGCTTCGGGTAAGGGTTAGGGTTAGGGTTAGGGTTAGGGGACGGGGACGGGGACGGTTTAGGGTACAGGTTAGGGTACAACAACAGTTTAGGTTGAGCGAACGTGTTAGGGTACGGGTTAGTGTTAGCGTACGGGTTAGGATTAGTGGACGGGTGAGGGTAAGGCTTCGGGTAAGGGTTAGGGTTAGGGTTAGGGTTAGGGTTAGGGTTAGGGGACGGGGACGGTTTAGGGTACAGGTTAAGGTACGACAACGGTTTAGGGTGAGCGTACGTGTTAGGGTACGGCTAGTGTTAGCGTACGGGTTAGGATTAGGGGAAGGGTGACGGTAAGGCTTCGGGTAAGGGTTAGGGTTAGGGTTAGGTTTAGGGTTAGCGTTAGGGGACGGGGACGGTTTAGGGTAGAGATTAGGGTACGACAACGATTTAGGGTGAGCGTACGTGTTAGGGTACAGGTTAGTGTTAGCGTACGGGTTAGCATTAGGGGACGGGTGAGGGTAAGGCTTCGGGTAAAGGTTAGCTTTAGGGTTAGGGTTAGGGTTAGGGGACGGGGACGGTTTAGTGTACAGGTTAGGGTACGACAACGGTTTAGGGTGAGCGTACGTGTTAGGGTACGGGTTAGTGTTAGCGTACGGGTTAGGATAAGGGGATGGGTGAGGCTAAGGCTTCGGGTAAGGGTTAGGGTTAGGGTTAGGGTTAGGGTTAGGGTACGGGGATGGTTTAGGGTACAGGTTAGAGTACGACAATGATTTAGGGTGAGCGTACGTGTTAGGGTACGGTTTAGTGTTAGCGTACGGGTTAGGATTAGGGGACGGGTGAGGGTAAGGCTTCGGGTAAGGGTTAGGGTTAGGGTTAGTGTTAGGGGACGGGGATGGTTTAGGGTACAGGTTAGGCTACGACAACGGTTTAGTGTGAGCGTACGTGTTAGGGTACTGGTTAGAGTTAGCGTACGGTTTAGGATTAAGGGACGGGTGAGGGTAAGGCTTCGGGAAAGGGTTAGGGTAAGGGTTAGGGTTAGGGTTAGGATTAGGGTTAGGGGACGGGGACGGTGTAGGGTACAGGTTAGTGTACGTCAACGGTTTAGGGTGAGCGTACGTGTTAGGGTACGGGTTAGTGTTAGTGTACGGGTTAGGATTAGGGGACGGGTGAGGGTAAGGCTTCGGGTAAGGGTTAGGGTTAGCGTTAGGGTTAGGGTTAGGGGAAGGGGACGGTTTAGGGTACAGGTTAGGGTACGACAACGGTTTAGGGTGAGCGTACGTGTTAGGGTACGGGTTAGTGTTAGCATACGGGTGAGGATTAGGGGACGGGTGAGTGTAAGGCTTCGGGTAAGGGTTAGGGTTAGGGTTAGGGAACGGGGACGGTTTAGGGTACAGGTTAGGGTACGACAACGGTTTATGGTGAGCGTACGTGTTAGGGTACGGGTTAGTGTTAGCGTACGGTTTAGGATTAGGGGACGGGTGAGTGTAAGGCTTCGGGTAAGGGTTAGGTTTAGGGTTAGGGTTAGGATTAGGGGACGGGGACGGTTTAGGGTACAGGTTAGGGTACGACAACGGTTTAGGGTGAGCGTACGTGTTAGGGTACGGGTTAGTATTAGCGTACGGGTTAGGATAAGGGGACGGGTGAGGGTAAGGCTTCGGGTAAGGGTTAGGGTTAGGGTTAGGGTTAGGGTTAGGGTTAGGGGACGGGGACAGGGACGGTTTAGGGTACAGGTTAGGGTACGACAACGGTTTAGCGTGAGCGTACATGTTAGGGTATGGGTTAGTGTTAGCGTACGGTTTAGTATTAGGGGACGGGTGAGGGTAAGGCTTCGGGTAAGGGTTAGGGTTAGGGTTAGGGTTAGGTTTAGGGGACGGGGACGGGGACGGGGATGGTTTAGGGTACAGGTTAGTGTAGGACTACGGTTTAGGGTGAGCGTACGTGTTAGGGTACGGTTTAGTGTTGGCGTACGGGTTAGGATTAGGGGACGGGTGAGGGTAAGGCTTCGGGTAAGGGCTAGGGTTAGGGTTAGGTTTAGGGGACGGGGACGGGGACGGTTTAGGGTACAGGTTAGTGTATGACAACGGTTTAGGGTGAGCGTACGTGCTAGGGTACGGGTTAGTGTTAGCGTACGGGTTAGGATTAGGGGACGGGTGAGGGTAAGGCTTCGGGTAAGCGTTAGGGTTAGGGTTAGGGGCGGGGACGGTTTAGGGTACAGTTTACGGTACGACAACAGTTTAGGGTGAGCGTACGTGTTAGGGTGCGGGTTAGTGTTAGCGCACGGGTTAGGATTAGGGGACGGGTGAGGGTAAGGCTTCGGGTAAGGGTTAGGGTTAGGGTTAGGGTTAGGGGACGGGGACGGGGACGGTTTAGGGTACAGGTTAGGGTACAACAACAGTTTAGGTTGAGCGAACGTGTTAGGGTACGGGTTAGTGTTAGCGTACGGGTTAGGATTAGTGGACGGGTGAGGGTAAGGCTTCGGGTAAGGGTTAGGGTTAGGGTTAGGGTTAGGGTTAGGGTTAGGGGACGGGGACGGTTTAGGGTACAGGTTAAGGTACGACAACGGTTTAGGGTGAGTGTACGTGTTAGGGTACGGCTAGTGTTAGCGTACGGGTTAGGATTAGGGGAAGGGTGACGGTAAGGCTTCGGGTAAGGGTTAGGGTTAGGGTTAGGTTTAGGGTTAGCGTTAGGGGACGGGGACGGTTTAGGGTAGAGATTAGGGTACGACAACGATTTAGGGTGAGCGTACGTGTTAGGGTACAGGTTAGTGTTAGCGTACGGGTTAGCATTAGGGGACGGGTGAGGGTAAGGCTTCGGGTAAAGGTTAGCTTTAGGGTTAGGGTTAGGGGACGGGGACGGTTTAGTGTACAGGTTAGGGTACGAGAACGGTTTAGGGTGAGCGTACGTGTTAGGGTACGGGTTAGTGTTAGCGTACGGGTTAGGATAAGGGGATGGGTGAGGCTAAGGCTTCGGGTAAGGGTTAGGGTTAGGGTTAGGGTTAGGGTTAGGGGACGGGGACGGTTTAGGGTACATGTTAGGGTACGACAACGGTTTAGGGTGAGCGTACGTGTTAGGGTACGGGTTAGTGTTAGCGTACGGGTTAGGATTAGGGGACGGGTGAGGGTAAGGCTTCGGGTAAGGGTTAGGGTTAGGGTTAGGGTTAGGGTTAGGGTACGGGGACGGTTTAGGGTACAGGTTAGAGTACGACAATGATTTAGGGTGAGCGTACGTGTTAGGGTACGGTTTAGTGTTAGCGTACGGGTTAGGATTAGGGGACGGGTGAGGGTAAGGCTTCGGGTAAGGGTTAGGGTTAGGGTTAGGGTTAGGGTTAGGGGACGGGGATGGTTTAGGGTACAGGTTAGGCTACGACAACGGTTTAGGGTGAGCGTACGTGTTAGGGTACTGGTTAGAGTTAGCGTACGGTTTAGGATTAAGGGACGGGTGAGGGTAAGGCTTCGGGAAAGGGTTAGGGTAAGGGTTAGGGTTAGGGTTAGGATTAGGGTTAGGGGACGGGGACGGTGTAGGGTACAGGTTAGTGTACGTCAACGGTTTAGGGTGAGCGTACGTGTTAGGGTACGGGTTAGTGTTAGTGTACGGGTTAGGATTAGGGGACGGGTGAGGGTAAGGCTTCGGGTAAGGGTTAGGGTTAGCGTTAGAGTTAGGGTTAGGGGACGGGGACGGTTTAGGGTACAGGTTAGGGTACGACAACGGTTTAGGGTGAGCGTACGTGTTAGGGTACGGGTTAGTGTTAGCATACGGGTGAGGATTAGGGGACGGGTGAGTGTAAGGCTTCGGGTAAGGGTTAGGGTTAGGGTTAGGGAACGGGGACGGTTTAGGGTACAGGTTAGGGTACGACAACGGTTTATGGTGAGCGTACGTGTTAGGGTACGGGTTAGTGTTAGCGTACGGTTTAGGATTAGGGGACGGGTGAGTGTAAGGCTTCGGGTAAGGGTTAGGTTTAGGGTTAGGGTTAGGATTAGGGGACGGGGACGGTTTAGGGTACCGGTTAGGGTACGTCAACGGTTTAGGGTGAGCGTACGTGTTAGGGTACGGGTTAGTGTTAGCGTACGGGTTAGGATTAGGGGACGGGTGAGGGTAAGGCTTCGGGTAAGGGTTAGGGTTAGGGTTAGGGTTAGGGTTAGGGGACGGGGATGGTTGAGGGTACAGGTTAGGCTACGACAACTGTTTAGGGTGAGCGTACATGTTAGGGTAGGGGTTAGTGTTAGCGTACGGGTTAGGATTAGGGGACGGGTGAGGGTAAGGCTTCGGGTAAGGGTTAGGGCTAGGGTTAGGGTTAGGGTTAGGGTTAGGGGACGGGGACAGAGACGGTTTAGGGTACAGGTTAGGGTACGACAACGGATTAGCGTGAGCGTACATGTTAGGGTATGTGTTAGTGTTAGCGTACGGGTTAGGATTATGGGACGGGTGAGGGTAAGGCTTCGGGTAAAGGATAGGGTTAGGGTTAGGGTTAGGGTTGGGGACGGGGACGGGGACGGTTTAGGGTACAGGTTAGGGTATGACAACCGTTTAGGGTGAGCGTACGTGTTAGGGTACGGGTTAGTGTTAGCTTACGGGTTAGGATTAGGGGACGGGTGAGTGTAAGGCTTCGGGTAAGGGTTAGGGTTAGGGTTAGGGTTAGGGTTAGGGTTAGGGTACGGGGACGGTTTAGGGTACAGGTTAGTGTACGACAACGGTTTAGGGTGAGCGTACGTGTTAGGGTACGGTTTAGCATTAGTGTACGGGTTAGGATTAGGGGACGGGTGAGGGTAAGGCTTTGGGTAAGGGTTAGGGTTACGGTTAGGGTTCGGGTTAGGTTTAGGGGACGGGGACGGTTTAGGGTACAGGTTAGGGTACGACAACGGTTTAGGGTGAGCGTACGTGTTAGGGTATGGGTTAGTGTTAGCGTACGGGTTAGGATTAGGGGACGGGTGAGGGTAAGGCTTCGGGTAAGGGTTAGGGTTAGGGTTAGGGTTAGGGTTAGGGAACGGGGACGGTTTAGGGTACAAGTTAGGGTACGACAACGGTTTAGTGTGAGAGTACGTGTTAGGGTATGGTTTAGTGTTAGCGTACGGGTGAGGATTAGGGGACGGGTGAGTGTAAGGCTTCGGGTAAGGGTTAGGGTTAGGTTTAGGGTTAGGGTTAGGGGACGGGGACGGTTTAGGGTACAGTTTAGGGTACGACAACGGTTTAGGGTGAGCGTACGTGTTAGGGTACGGGTTAGTGTTAGCGTACGGGTTAGGATTAGGGGACGGGTGACGGTAAGGCTTCGGGTAAGGGTTAAGGTTAGGGTTAGGGTTAGGGTTAGGGTTAGGGGACGGGGACGGATTAGTGTACAGGTTAGGGTACGACAACGGTTTAGGGTGAGCGTACGTGTTAGGGTACGGATTAGTGTTAGCGTACGGGTTAGGATAAGGGGATGGGTGAGGCTAAGGCTTCGGGTAAGGGTTAGGGTTAGGGTTAGGGTTAGGGGACGGGGACGGTTTAGGGTACAGGTTAGGGTACGACAATGGTTTAGGGTGAGCGTACGTGTTAGGGTACGGGTTAGTGTTAGCGTACGGGTTAGGATTAGGGGACGGGTGAGGGTAAGGCTTCGGGTAAGTGTTAGGGTTAGGGTTAGGGTTAGGGTACGGGGACGGTTTAGGGTACAGGTTAGAGTACGACAATGATTTAGGGTGAGCGTACGTGTTAGGGTACGGTTTAGTGTTAGCGTACGGGTTAGGATTTGGGGACGGGGGAGGGTAAGGCTTCGGGTAAGGGTTAGGGTTAGGGTTAGGGTTAGGGTTAGGGGACGGGGACGGTTTAGGGTACAGGTTAGGCTACGACAACGGTTTAGGGTGAGCGTACGTGTTAGGGTACTGGTTAGAGTTAGCGTACGGGTTAGGATTAGGGGACGGGTGAGGGTAAGGCTTCGGGAAAGGGTTAAGGTAAGGGTTAGGTTTAGGGTTAGGGGACGGGGACAGGGACGGTGTAGGGTACAGGTTAGGGTACGACAACGGTTTAAGGTGACCGTACATGTTAGGGTATGGGTTAGTGTTAGCGTACGGTTCAGGATTATGGGACGGGTGAGGGTAAGGCTTCGGGTAAGGGTTAAGTTTAGGGTTAGGGGACGGGGACGGGGACGGGGACGGGGACGGTTTAGGGTCCAGGTCAGGGTACGACAACGGTTTAGGGTGAGCGTACGTGTTAGGGTACGGGTTAGTGTAAGCGTATGGGTTAGGATTAGGGGACGGGTGAGTGTAAGGCTTCGGGTAAGGGTTAGGGTTAGGGTTAGGATTAGGGTTAGGGGACGGGGACGGTTTAGGGTACAGGTTAGTGTACGTCAACAGTTTAGGGTGAGCGTACGTGTTAGAGTACGGGTTAGTGTTAGTGTACGGGTTAGGATTAGGGGACGGGTGAGGCTAAGGCTTCGGGTAAGGGTTAGGGTTAGGGTTAGGGTTAGGGTTAGGGGATGGGGACGGTTTAGGGTACAGGTTAGGGTACGACAACGGTTTAGGGTGAGCGTACGTGTTAGGGTACGGGTTAGTGTTAGCGTACGGGTGAGGATTAGGGGACGGGTGAGTGTAAGGCTTCGGGTAAGGGTTAGGGTTAGGGTTAGGTTAGGGTTAGGGTTAGGGAACGGGGACGGTTTAGGGTACAGGTTAGGGTACGACAACGGTTTAGGGTGAGCGTACGTGTTAGGGTACGGGTTAGTGTTAGCGTACGGTTTAGGATTAGGGGACGGGTGAGGGTAAGGCTTCGGGTAAGAGTTAGGTTTAGGGTTAGGGTTAGGATTAGGGGACGGGGACGGTTTAGGGTACAGGTTAGGGTACGACAACGGTTTAGGGTGAGCGTACGTGTTAGGGTACGGGTTAGTGTTAGCGTACGGGTTAGGATAAGGGGACGGGTGAGGGTAAGGCTTCGGGTAAGGGTTAGGGTTAGGGTTAGGGTTAGGGTTAGGGGACGGGGACGGTTTAGGGTACCGGTTAGGGTACGTCAACGGTTTAGGGTGAGCGTACGTGTTAGGGTACGGGTTAGTGTTAGCGTACGGGTTAGGATTAGGGGACGGGTGAGAGTAAGGCTTCGGGTAAGTGTTAGGGTTAGGGTTAGGGTTACGGTTAGGGTTAGGGTACGGGGACGGTTTAGGGTACAGGTTAGGGTACGACAATGTTTTAGGGTGAGCGTACGTGTTAGGGTACGGGTTAGTGTTAGCGTACGGGTTAGGATTAGGGGACGGGTGAGGGTAAGGCTTCGGGTAAGGGTTAGGGTTAGGGTTAGGGTTAGGGTTAGGGGACGGGGACGGTTTAGGGTACAGGTTAGGCTACGACAACGGTTTAGGGTGAGCGTACGTGTTAGGGTAGGGGTTACTGTTAGCGTACGGGTTAGGATTAGGGGACGGGTGAGGGTAAGGCTTCGGGTAAGGGTTAGGGTTAGGGTTAGGGTTAGGGTTAGGGGACGGGGACAGGGACGGTTTAGGGTACAGGTTAGGGTACGACAACGGTTTAGCGTGAGCGTACATGTTAGGGTAGGGGTTAGTGTTAGCGTACGGGTTAGGATTAGGGGACGGGTGAGGGTAAGGCTTCGGGTAAGGGTTAGGGTTAGGGTTAGGGTTAGGGTTAGGGGACGGGGACGGTTTAGGGTACCGGTTAGGGTACGTCAACGGTTTAGGGTGAGCGTACGTGTTAGGGTACGGGTTAGTGTTAGCGTACGGGTTAGGATTAGGGGACGGGTGAGAGTAAGGCTTCGGGTAAGTGTTAGGGTTAGGGTTAGGGTTACGGTTAGGGTTAGGGTACGGGGACGGTTTAGGGTACAGGTTAGGGTACGACAATGTTTTAGGGTGAGCGTACGTGTTAGGGTACGGGTTAGTGTTAGCGTACGGGTTAGGATTAGGGGACGGGTGAGGGTAAGGCTTCGGGTAAGGGTTAGGGTTAGGGTTAGGGTTAGGGTTAGGGGACGGGGACGGTTTAGGGTACAGGTTAGGCTACGACAACGGTTTAGGGTGAGCGAACGTGTTAGGGTAGGGGTTACTGTTAGCGTACGGGTTAGGATTAGGGGACGGGTGAGGGTAAGGCTTCGGGTAAGGGTTAGGGTTAGGGTTAGGGTTAGGGTTAGGGGACGGGGACAGGGACGGTTTAGGGTACAGGTTAGGGTACGACAACGGTTTAGCGTGAGCGTACATGTTAGGGTAGGGGTTAGTGTTAGCGTACGGGTTAGGATTAGGGGACGGGTGAGGGTAAGGCTTCGGGTAAGGGTTAGGGTTAGGGTTAGGGGACGGGGACGGGGACGGTTTAGGGTACAGGTTAGGGTACGACAACGGTTTAGGGTGAGCGTACGTGTTAGGGTACGGGTTAGTGTTAGCGTACGGGTTAGGATTAGGGGACGGGTGAGGGTAAGGCTTCGGGTAAAGGATAGGGTTAGGGTTAGGGTTAGGGTTGGGGACGGGGACGGGGACGGTTTAGGGTACAGGTTAGGGTACGACAACAGTTTAGGGTGAGCGTACTTGTTAGGGTACGGGTTAGTGTTAGCTTACGGGTTAGGATTAGGGGACGGGTGAGTGTAAGGCTTCGGGTAAGGGTTAGGGTTAGGGTTAGGGTTAGGGTTAGTGTTAGGGGACGGGGACGGTTTAGGGTACAGGTTAGTGTACGTCAACGGTTTAGGGTGAGCGTACGTGTTAGGGTACGGGTTAGTGTTAGCGTACGGGTTAGGATTAGGGGACGGGTGAGGGTAAGGCTTCGGGTAAGGGTTAGGGTTAGGGTTAGGGTTAGGGTTAGGGGACGGGGACGGGGACGGTTTAGGGTACAGGTTAGTGTACGACAAGGTTTTAGGGTGAGCGTACGTGTTAGGATACGGGTTAGTGTTAGCGTACGGGTGAGGATTAGGGGACGGGTGAGGGTAAGGCTTCGGGTAAGGGTTAGGGTTAGGGTTAGGGGACGGGGATGGTTTAGGGTACAGGTTAGGGTACGACAACGGTTTAGGGTGAGCGTACGTGTTAGGGTACTGGTTAGTGTTAGCGTACGGGTTAGGATTAGGGGACGGGTGAGTGCAAGGCTTCGGGTAAGGGTTAGGGTTAGGGTTAGGGTTAGGGTTAGGGTTAGGGGACGGGGACGGTATAGGGTACAGGTTAGGGTACGTCAACGGTTTAGGGTGAGCGTACGTGTTAGGGTACGGGTTAGTGTTATTGTACGGGTTAGGATTAGGGGACGGGTGAGGGTAAGGCTTCGGGTAAGGGTTAGGGTTAGGGTTAGGGTTAGGGGACGGGGACGGGGACGGTTTAGGGTACAGGTTAGGGTACGAAAACGGTTTAGGGTGAGCTTACGTGTTAGGGTATGGGTTAGTGTTAGCGTAAGGGTTAGGATTAGGGGACGGGTGAGGGTAAGTCTTCGGGTAAGGGTTAGGGTTAGGGGTAGGGTTAGGGTTAGGGTTAGGGGACGGGGACAGTTTAGGGTACAGGTTAGGGTACGACAACGGTTTAGGGTGAGCGTACGTGTTAGGATACGGGTTAGTGTTAGCGTACGGGTTAGGATTAGGGGACGGGTGAGGGTAAGGCTTCGGGTAAGGGTTAGGGTTAGTGTTAGGGTTAGGGGACGGGGACGGTTTAGGGTACAAGTTAGGGTACGACAAGGGTTTAGGTTGAGCGTACGTGTTAGGGTACTGGTTAGTGTTAGCGTACGGGTTAGGATTAGGGAACGGGTGAGGGTAGGGCTTCGGGTAAGGGTTAGGGTTAGGGTTAGGGGACGGGGATGGTTTAGGGTACAGGTTAGGGTACGACAACGGTTTAGCTTGAGCGTACGTGTTAGGGTACGGGTTAGTGTTAGCGTACAGGTGAGGATTAGGGGACGGGTGAGGGTAAGGCTTCGGGTAAGGGATAGGGTTAGGGTTAGGGTTAGGGTTAGGGGACGGGGACGGTTTAGGGTACAGGTTAGGGTATGACAACGGTTTAGGGTGACCGTACGTGTTAGGGTACGGGTTAGTGTTAGCGTACGGGTTAGGATTAGGGGACGGGTGAGGGTAAGGCTTCGGGTAAGGGTTAGGGTTAGGGTTAGGGTTAGGGTTAGAGTTACGGGACGGGGACAGGGACGGTTTAGGGTACAGGTTAGGGTACAACAGCAGTTTAGGGTGAGCGTACGTGTTTGGGTACGGGATAGTGTTAGCGTACGGGTTAGGATTAGGGGACGGGTGAGGGTAAGGCTTCAGTTAAGGGTTAGGGTTAGGGTTAGGGTTAGGGGACAGGGACGGTTTAGGGTACAGGTTAGGGTACGACAACGGTTTAGGGTGAGCGTACGTTTTAGGGTACGGGTTAGTGTTAGCGTACGGGTTAGGATTAGGGGACGGGTGAGGGTAAGGCTTCGAGTAAGGGTTAGGTTTAGGGTTAGGGGACGGGGACGGTTTAGGGTACAGGTTAGGGTACGACAACGTTTTAGGGGGAGGATACGTGTTAGGGTACGGGTTAGTGTTAACGTACGGGTTAGGATTAGGGGACGGGTTAGGGTAAGGCTTCGGGTAAGGGTTAGGGTTAGTGTTAGGGGACGGGGACGGTTTAGGGTACAGGTTAGGGTACGACAACGGTTTAGGGTGAGCGTACGAGTTAGGGTACGGGTTAGTGTTAGCGCACGGGTTAGGATAAAGGGACGGGTGAGGGTAAGGTTTCGGGTAAGGGTTAGGGTTAGGGTTAGGGTTAGGGTTAGGGACGGGGATGGTTTAGGGTACAGGTTAGGATACGACAACGGTTTAGGGTGAGCGTACGTGTTAGGGTACGTGTTAGTGTTAGCGTACGGCTTAGGATTAGGGGACGGGTGAGGGTAAGGCTTCGGGTAAGTGTTAGGGTTAGGGTACGGGGACGGTTTAGGGTACAGGTTAGGGTACGACAACGATTTAGGGTGAGCGTACGTGTTAGGGTACGGGTTAGTGTTAGCGTACAGGTTAGGATTAGGGGACGCGTGAGGGTAAGGCTTCGGGTAAGGGTTAGGGTTAGGGTTAGGGGACGGGGACGGTTTAGGGTACAGGTTAGGTTACGACAAAGGTTTAGGGTGAGCGTACGTGTTAGGGTACGGGTTAGTGTTAGCGTACAGGTTAGGATTAGGGGACGGGTGAGGGTAAGGCTTCGCGTAAGGATTAGGGTTAGGGTTAGGGTTAGGGGACGGGGACGGTTTAGGGTACAGGTTAGGGTACGACAACGGTTTAGGGTGAGCGTACGTGTTAGGGTACGGGTTAGTGTTAGCGTACGAGTTAGGATTAGGGGACGGGTGAGGGTAAGGCTTCGGGTAAGGGTTAGGGTTAGGTTTAGGGTTAGGTTTAGGATTAGGGTTAGGGAACGGTTTAGGGTACAGGTTAGGGTACGACAACGGTTTAGGGTGAGCGTACGTGTTAGGGTACGGGTTAGTGTTAGCGTACGGGTTAGGATTAGAGGACGGCTGACGGTAAGGCTTCGGGTAAAGGTTAGGGTTAGGGTTAGGGTTAGGGATAGGGGACGGGGACGGGGACGGTTTAGGGTACAGGTTAGGGTACGACAACGGTTTAGGGTGAGCGTACGTGTTAGGGTACTGGTTAGTGTTAGCGTACGGGTTAGGATTAGGGGACGGGTGAGTGCAAGGCTTCGGGTAAGGGTTAGGGTTAGGGTTAGGGTTAGGGTTAGGGTTAGGGTTAGGGTTAGGGGACGGGGACGGTATAGGGTACAGGTTAGGGTACGTCAACGGTTTAGGGTGAGCGTACGTGTTAGGGTACGGGTTAGTGTTATTGTACGGGTTAGGATTAGGGGACGGGTGAGGGTAAGGCTTCGGGTAAGGGTTAGGGTTAGGGTTAGGGTTAGGGTTAGGGGACGGGGACGGGGACGGTTTAGGGTACAAGTTAGTGTACGACAACGGTTTAGGGTGAGCGTACGTGTTAGGGTATGGGTTAGTGTTAGCGTACGGGTTAGGATTAGGGGACGGGTGAGGGTAAGGCTTCGGGAAAGGGTTAGGGTTAGGGTTAGAGTTAGGGTTAGGGGACGGGCCCAGGGACGGTTTAGGGTACAAGTTAGGGTACGACAACGTTTTAGGGTGAGGGTACGTGTTAGGGTACGGGTTAGTGTTAACGTACGGGTTAGGATTAGGGGACGGGTTAGGGTAAGGCTTCGGGTAAGGGTTAGGGTTAGGGTTAGGGGACGGGGACGGTTTAGGGTACAGGTTAGGGTACGACAACGGTTTAAGGTGAGCGTACGAGTTAGGGTACGGGTTAGTGTTAGCGCACGGGTTAGGATAAGGGGACGGGTGAGGGTAAGGTTTCGGGTAAGGGTTAGGGTTAGGGTTAGGGTTAGGGTTAGAGGACGGGGATGGTTTAGGGTACAGGTTAGGATACGACAACGGTTTAGGGTGAGCGTACGTGTTAGGGTACGTGTTAGTGTTAGCGTACGGCTTAGGATTAGGGGACGGGTGAGGGTAAGGCTTCGGGTAAGGGTTAGGGTTAGGGTTAGGGTTAGGGTTAGGGGACGGGGACGGTTTAGGGTACAGATTAGGGTATGACAACGGTTTAGGGTGAGCGTACGTATTAGGGTACGGGTTAGTGTTAGCGTACGGATTAGGATTAGGGGACGGGTGAGGGTAAGGCTTCGGGTAAGGGTTAGTGTTAGGGTTAGGGTTAGGGTTAGGGGACGGGGACGGGGACGGGGACGGTTTAGGGTACAGGTTAGGGTACGACAACGGTTTAGGGTGAGCGTACGTGTTAGGGTACGGGTTAGTGTTAGCGTACGGTTTAGGTTTCGGGGACGGGTGACGGTTAGGCTTCGGGTAAGGGTTAGGGTTAGGGTTAGGGTTACGGTTAGGGGATGGGGACGGTTTAGGGTACAGGTTAGTGTACGGCAACGGTTTAGGGTGAGCGTACGTGTTAGGGTACGGGTTAGTGTTGGCGTACGGGTTAGGATTAGGGGACGGGTGAGGGTAAGGCTTCGGGTAAGGGTTAGGGTTAGGGTTAGGGTTAGGGGATCGGGACGGGGACGGTTTAGGGTACAGGTTAGGGTACGACAACGGTTTAGGGTGAGCTTACGTGTTAGGGCACGGGTTAGTGTTAGCGTAAGGGTTAGGATTAGGGGACGGGTGAGGGTAAGTCTTCGGGTAAGGGTTAGGGTTAGGGTTAGGGTTAGGGTTAGCGTTAGGGGACGGGGACGCTTTAGGGTACAGGATAGGGTACGACAACGGTTTAGGGTGAGCGTACGTGTTAGGGTACGGGATAGTGTTAGCGTACGGTTTAGGATTAGGGGACGGGTGAGGGTAAGGCTTCGGGTAAGGGTTAGGGATAGTGTTAGGGTTAGGGTTAGGGTTACGGGACGGGGACAGGGACGGTTTAGGGTAGAGGTTAGGGTACGACAACAGTTTACGGTGAGCATACGTGTTAGGGTACGGGTTAGTGTTAGCATACGGGTTAGGATTAGAGGACGGGTGAGGGTAAGGCTTCGGGTAAGCGTTAGGGTTAAGGTTAGGGTTAGGGTTAGGGGACGGGGACGGTTTAGGGTACAGGTTAGGGTAAGACAACGGTTTAGGGTGAGCGTACGTTTTAGGGTACGGGTTAGTGTTAGCGTACGGGTTAGGATTAGGGGACGGGTGAGGGTAAGGCTTCGGGTAAGGGTTAGGGTTAGGGTTAGGGTTTGGGGACGGGGACGGTATAGGGTACAAGTTAGGGTACGACAACGGTTTAGGGTGAGCGTACGTGTTAGGGTACTGGTTAGTGTTAGCGTACGGGTTAGGATTAGGGAACGGGTGAGGGTAAGGCTTCGGGTAAGGGTTAGGGTTAGGGTTAGGGGACGGGGACGGTTTAGGGTACAGGTTAGGGTACGACAAAGGTTTAGGGTGAGCGTACGTGTTAGGGTACGGGTTAGTGTTAGCGTACGGGTTAGGATTAGGGGACGGGTGTGGGTAAGGCTTCGCGTAAGGGTTAGGGTTAGGGTTAGGGTTAGGGTTAGGGTTAGGGTTAGGGACGGGGACGGTTTAGGGTACAGGTTAGGGTATGACAACGGTTTAGGGTGAGCGTACGTGTTAGGGTACGGGTTAGTGTTAGCGTACGGGTTAGGATTAGGGGACGGGTGAGGGTAAGGCTTCGGGTAAGGGTAAGGGTTAGGGTTAGGGTTAGGGTTAGGTTTAGGGTTAGGGTTAGGGGACGGTTTAGGGTACAGGTTAGGGTACGACAACGGTTTAGGGTGAGCGTACGTGTTAGGGTACGGGTTAGTGTTAGCGTACGGGTGAGGATTAGGTGACGGGTGAGTGTAAGGCTTCGGGTAAGGGTTAGGGTTAGGGTTAGGGTTAGGGTTAGGGTTAGGGGACCCGGACGGTTTAGGGTACAGGTTAGGGTACGACAAAGGTTTAGGGTGAGCGTACGTGTTAAGGTACGGGTTAGTGTTAGCGTACGGGTTAGGATTAAGGGACGGGTGAGGGTAAGGCTTCGGGTAAGGGATAGGGTTACGGTTAGGGTTAGGGTTAGGGGACGGGGACGGTTTAGGGTACAGGTTCGGCTGCGACAATGGTTTAGGGTGAGCGTACGTGTTAGGGTACGGGTTAGTGTTAGCTTACGGGTTAGGATTAGCCGAAGGGTGAGGGTAAGGCTTCGGGTAAGGGTTAGGGTTAGGGTTAGGGCTAGGGTTAGGGTTAGGGGACGGGGACAGGGACGGTTTAGGGTACAGGTTAGGGTACGACAACGGTTTAGGGTGAGCGTACATGTTAGGGTATGGGTTAGTGTTAGCTTATGGGTTAGGATTAGGGGACAGGTGATGTTAAGGCTTCGGGTAAGGGTTAGGATTAGGGTTAGGGTACGGGGACGGGGACGGGGATGGGGATGGTTTAGGGTACAGGTTAGGGTACGACAAAGATTTAGGGTGAGCGTACGTGTTAGGGTACGGGTTAGTGTTAGCGTACGGGTTAGGATTAGAGGACGGCTGAGGGTAAGGCTTCGGGTAAAGGTTAGGGTTAGGGTTAGGGTTAGGGTTAGGGGACGGGGACGGGGACGGTTTAGGGTACAGGTTAGGGTACGTCAACGGTTTAGGGTGAGCGTACGTGTTAGGGTACGGGTTAGTGTTAGTGTACGGGTTAGGATTAGGGGACGGGTCAGGGTAAGGCTTCGGGTAAGGGTTAGGGTTAGGGTTAGGGTTAGGGTTAGGGGACGGGGACGGTTTAGGGTACAAGTTAGGGTACGACAACGGTTTAGGGTGAGCGTACGTGTTAGGGTATGGGTTAGTGTTAGCGTACGGGTTAGGATTAGGGGATGGGTGAGGGTAAGGCTTCGGGAAAGGGTTAGGGTTAGGGTTAGAGTTACGGTTTGGGGACGGGCACGGGGACGGTTTAGGGTACAAGTTAGGGTACGACAACGGTTTAGGGTGAGCGTACGTGTTAGGGTACGGGTTAGTGTTAACGTACGGGTTAGGATTAGGGGACGGGTGAGGGTAAGGCTTCGGGTAAGTGTTAGGGTTAGGGTTAGGGTTAAGGTTAGGGGACGTGGACGGTTTAGGGTACAGGTTAGGGTACGACAACCGTTTAGGGGGAGCGTAGGTGTTAGGGTACGGGTTAGTGTTAGCGTACGTGTTAGGATTATGGGACGGGTGAGGGTAAGGCTTCGGGTAAGTCTTAGTGTTAGGGTTAGGGTTAGGGGACGGGGACGGGGACGGTTTAGGGTACAGGTTAGGGTACGACAACGGTTTAGGGTGAGCGTACGTGTTAGGGTACGGGTTAGTGTTAGCGTACGGGTGAGGATTAGGGGACGGGTGAGGGTAAGGCTTCGGGTAAGGGTTAGGGTTAGGACTAGGGTTGGTTTAGGGTTAGGGGACGGGGACTGTTTAGGGAACAGGTTAGGGTACAACAACGGTTTAGGGTGAGCGTACGTGTTAGGGTATGGGTTAGTGTTAGCGTACGGGTTAGGATTAGGGGACGGGTGAGCGTAAGGCTTCGGGTAAGGGTTAGGGTTAGGGTTAGGGTTAGGGTTAGGGTTAGGGGACGGGGACGGGGACGGTTTAGGGTACAGGTTAGGGTACGACAATGTTTTAGGGTGAGCGTACGTGTTAGGGTACGGGTTAGTGTTAGCGTACGGGTGAGGATTAGGGGACGGGTGAGGGTAAGGCTTCGGGTAAGGGTTTGGGTTAGGGTTAGGGGACGGGGACGGTTTAGGGTACAGGTTAGGGTACGACAACGGTTTAGGGTGAGCGTACGAGTTAGGGTACGGGTTAGTGTTAGCACACGGTTTAGGATAAGGGAACGGGTGAGAGTAAGGCTTCGGGTAAGGGTTAGGGTTAGGGTTAGGGTTAGGGTTAGGGGACGGGGACGGTTTAGGGTACAGGTTAGGGTACGACAACGGTTTAGGGTGAGCGTACGTGTTAGGGTACGGGTTAGTGTTAGCGTACGGGTTAGGATTAGGGGACGGGTGAGGGTAAGGCTTCGGGTAAGGGTTAGGGTTAGGGTTAGGGTTAGGGTTAGGGGACGGGGACGGTTTAGGGTACAGATTAGGGTATGACAACGGTTTAGGGTGAGCGTACGTGTTAGGGTACGGGTTAGTGTTAGCGTACGGATTAGGATTAGGGGACGGGTGAGGGTAAGGCTTCGGGTAAGGGTTAGTGTTAGGGTTAGGGTTAGGGTTAGGGGACGGGGACGGGGACGGTTTAGGTTACAGGTTAGTGTACGACAACGGTTTAGGGTGAGCGTACGTGTTAGGGTATGGGTTAGTGTTGGCGTACGGGTTAGGATTAGGGGACGGGTGAGGGTAAGGCTTCGGGTGAGGGTTAGGGTTAGGGTTAGGGTTAGGGGATCGGGACGGGGACGGTTTAGGGTACAGGTTAGGGTACGACAACGGTTTAGGGTGAGCTTACGTGTTAGGGTACGGGTTAGTGTTAGCGTAAGTGTTAGGATTAGGGGACGGGTGAGGGTAAGTCTTCGGGTAAGGGTTAGGGTTAGGGTTAGGGTTAGGGTTAGCGTTAGGGGACGGGGACGCTTTAGGGTACAGGTTAGGGTACGACAACGGTTTAGGGTGAGCGTACGTGTTAGGGTATGGGTTAGTGTTAGCGTACGGGTTAGGATTAGGGGACGGGTGAGGGTAAGGCTTCGGGTAAGGGTTAGGGGTAGGGTTAGGGTTAGGGGACGGGGACGGGGACGGCGACGATTTAGGGTACAGGTTAGTGTACGTCAACGGTTTAGGGTGAGCGTACGTGTTAGGGTACGGGTTATTGTTAGCGTACGGGTTAGGATTAGGGGACGGGTGAGGGTAAGGCTTCGGGTAAGCGTTAGGGTTAGGGTTAGGGTTAGGGTTAGTGTTAGGGGACGGGGACGGGGACGGTTTAGGGTACAGTTTAGGGTACGTCAACGGTTTAGGTTGAGCGTACGTGTTAGGGTACGGGTTAGTGTTAACATACGGGTTAGGATTAGGGGACGGGTGAGGGTAAGGCTTCGGGTAAGTGTTAGGGTTAGGGTTAGGGTTAAGGTTAGGGGACGTGGACGGTTTAGGGTACAGGTTAGGGTACGACAACCGTTTAGGGGGAGCGTACGTGTTAGGGTACGGGTTAGTGTTAGCGTACCGGTTAGGATTAGGGGACGGGTGAGTGTAAGGCTTCGGGTAAGGGTTAGTGTTAGGGTTAGGGTTAGGGGACGGGGACGGGGACGGTTTAGGGTACAGGTTAGGGTACGACAACGGTTTAGGGTGAGCGTACGTGTTAGGGTACAGGTTAGTGTTAGCGTACGGGTTAGGATTAGGGGACGGGTGAGGGGAAGGCTTCGGGTAAGGGTTAGGGTTAGGGTTAGGGTTAGGGGTAGGGTTAGGGGACAGGGACGTTTTAGGGTACAGGTTAGTGTACGTCAACGGTTTAGGGTGAGCGTACATGTTAGGGTATGGGTTAGTGTTAGTGTAGGGGTTAGGATTAGGGGACGGGTGAGGGTAAGGCTTCGGGTAAGGGTTAGGGTTAGGGGTAGGGTTAGGGTTAGGGTTAGGGGACGGGGACGGATTAGGGTACAGGTTAGGGTACGACAACGATTTAGGGTGAGCGTACGTGTTAGGGTACGGGTTAGTGTTAGCGAACGGGTGAGGATTAGGGGACGGGTGAGTGTAAGGCTTCGGGTAAGTGTTACGGTTAGGATTAGGGTTAGGGTTAGGGTTAGGGGACGGGGACGGTTTAGGGTAGAGGTTAGGGTACGACCACGGTTTAGGGTGAGCGTACGTGTTAGGTTACGGGTTAGTGTTAGCGTACGGGTTAGGATTAGGGGACGGGTGAGGGTAAGGCTTCGGGAAAGGGTTAGGGTTAGGGTTAGGTTTAGGGTTAGGGGACGGGCACGGGGACGGTTTAGGGTACAGGTTAGGGTACGACAACGGTTTAGGGTGAGGGTACGTGTTAGGGTACGGGTTAGTGTTAGCGTACGGGTTAGGATTAGAGGACGGGTGAGGGTAAGGCTTCGGGTAAGTGTTAGGGTTAGGGTTAGGGTTAGGGGACGGGGACGGCTTAGGGTACAGGTTAGGGTACGACAACGGTTTAGAGTGAGCGTAAGTGTTAGGGTACGGATTAGTGTTAGAGTACGGGTCAGGATTGGGGACGGGTGAGTGTAAGGCTTCGGGTAAGGGTTAGGGTTAGGGTTAGGGTTAGGTTTAGGGGACGGGGACGGTTTAGGGTACAGTTTAGGGTACGACAACGGTTTAGGGTGAGCGTACGTGTTAGGGTACGGGTTAGTGTTAGCATACGGGTTAGGATTAGGGTACGGGTGAGGGTAAGGCTACAGGTAAGGGTTAGGGTTAGGGTTAGGGTTAGGGTTAGGGTTAGGGTTAGGGGACGGGGACGGTTTAGGGTACAGGTTAGGGTACGACAACGGTTTAGGGTGAGCGTACGTGTTAGGGTACGGGTTAGTGTTAGCGTACGGGTTAGGATTAGGGGACGGGTGAGGGTAAGGCTTCGGGAAAGGGTTAGGGTTAGGGTTAGAGTTAGGGTTAGGGGACGGGCCCAGGGACGGTTTAGGGTACAAGTTAGGGTACGACAACGTTTTAGGGTGAGGGTACGTGTTAGGGTACGGGTTAGTGTTAACGTACGGGTTAGGATTAGGGGACGGGTTAGGGTAAGGCTTCGGGTAAGGGTTAGGGTTAGGGTTAGGGGACGGGGACGGTTTAGGGTACAGGTTAGGGTACGACAACGGTTTAAGGTGAGCGTACGAGTTAGGGTACGGGTTAGTGTTAGCGCACGGGTTAGGATAAGGGGACGGGTGAGGGTAAGGTTTCGGGTAAGGGTTAGGGTTAGGGTTAGGGTTAGGGTTAGAGGACGGGGATGGTTTAGGGTACAGGTTAGGATACGACAACGGTTTAGGGTGAGCGTACGTGTTAGGGTACGTGTTAGTGTTAGCGTACGGCTTAGGATTAGGGGACGGGTGAGGGTAAGGCTTCGGGTAAGGGTTAGGGTTAGGGTTAGGGTTAGGGTTAGGGGACGGGGACGGTTTAGGGTACAGATTAGGGTATGACAACGGTTTAGGGTGAGCGTACGTATTAGGGTACGGGTTAGTGTTAGCGTACGGATTAGGATTAGGGGACGGGTGAGGGTAAGGCTTCGGGTAAGGGTTAGTGTTAGGGTTAGGGTTAGGGTTAGGGGACGGGGACGGGGACGGGGACGGTTTAGGGTACAGGTTAGGGTACGACAACGGTTTAGGGTGAGCGTACGTGTTAGGGTACGGGTTAGTGTTAGCGTACGGTTTAGGTTTCGGGGACGGGTGACGGTTAGGCTTCGGGTAAGGGTTAGGGTTAGGGTTAGGGTTACGGTTAGGGGATGGGGACGGTTTAGGGTACAGGTTAGTGTACGGCAACGGTTTAGGGTGAGCGTACGTGTTAGGGTACGGGTTAGTGTTGGCGTACGGGTTAGGATTAGGGGACGGGTGAGGGTAAGGCTTCGGGTAAGGGTTAGGGTTAGGGTTAGGGTTAGGGGATCGGGACGGGGACGGTTTAGGGTACAGGTTAGGGTACGACAACGGTTTAGGGTGAGCTTACGTGTTAGGGCACGGGTTAGTGTTAGCGTAAGGGTTAGGATTAGGGGACGGGTGAGGGTAAGTCTTCGGGTAAGGGTTAGGGTTAGGGTTAGGGTTAGGGTTAGCGTTAGGGGACGGGGACGCTTTAGGGTACAGGATAGGGTACGACAACGGTTTAGGGTGAGCGTACGTGTTAGGGTACGGGATAGTGTTAGCGTACGGTTTAGGATTAGGGGACGGGTGAGGGTAAGGCTTCGGGTAAGGGTTAGGGATAGTGTTAGGGTTAGGGTTAGGGTTACGGGACGGGGACAGGGACGGTTTAGGGTAGAGGTTAGGGTACGACAACAGTTTACGGTGAGCATACGTGTTAGGGTACGGGTTAGTGTTAGCATACGGGTTAGGATTAGAGGACGGGTGAGGGTAAGGCTTCGGGTAAGCGTTAGGGTTAAGGTTAGGGTTAGGGTTAGGGTTAGGGGACGGGGACGGTTTAGGGTACAGGTTAGGGTAAGACAACGGTTTAGGGTGAGCGTACGTTTTAGGGTACGGGTTAGTGTTAGCGTACGGGTTAGGATTAGGGGACGGGTGAGGGTAAGGCTTCGGGTAAGGGTTAGGGTTAGGGTTAGGGTTTGGGGACGGGGACGGTATAGGGTACAAGTTAGGGTACGACAACGGTTTAGGGTGAGCGTACGTGTTAGGGTACTGGTTAGTGTTAGCGTACGGGTTAGGATTAGGGAACGGGTGAGGGTAAGGCTTCGGGTAAGGGTTAGGGTTAGGGTTAGGGGACGGGGACGGTTTAGGGTACAGGTTAGGGTACGACAAAGGTTTAGGGTGAGCGTACGTGTTAGGGTACGGGTTAGTGTTAGCGTACGGGTTAGGATTAGGGGACGGGTGTGGGTAAGGCTTCGCGTAAGGGTTAGGGTTAGGGTTAGGGTTAGGGTTAGGGTTAGGGGACGGGGACGGTTTAGGGTACAGGTTAGGGTATGACAACGGTTTAGGGTGAGCGTACGTGTTAGGGTACGGGTTAGTGTTAGCGTACGGGTTAGGATTAGGGGACGGGTGAGGGTAAGGCTTCGGGTAAGGGTAAGGGTTAGGGTTAGGGTTAGGGTTAGGTTTAGGGTTAGGGTTAGGGGACGGTTTAGGGTACAGGTTAGGGTACGACAACGGTTTAGGGTGAGCGTACGTGTTAGGGTACGGGTTAGTGTTAGCGTACGGGTGAGGATTAGGTGACGGGTGAGTGTAAGGCTTCGGGTAAGGGTTAGGGTTAGGGTTAGGGTTAGGGTTAGGGTTAGGGGACCCGGACGGTTTAGGGTACAGGTTAGGGTACGACAAAGGTTTAGGGTGAGCGTACGTGTTAAGGTACGGGTTAGTGTTAGCGTACGGGTTAGGATTAAGGGACGGGTGAGGGTAAGGCTTCGGGTAAGGGATAGGGTTACGGTTAGGGTTAGGGTTAGGGGACGGGGACGGTTTAGGGTACAGGTTCGGCTGCGACAATGGTTTAGGGTGAGCGTACGTGTTAGGGTACGGGTTAGTGTTAGCTTACGGGTTAGGATTAGCCGAAGGGTGAGGGTAAGGCTTCGGGTAAGGGTTAGGGTTAGGGTTAGGGCTAGGGTTAGGGTTAGGGGACGGGGACAGGGACGGTTTAGGGTACAGGTTAGGGTACGACAACGGTTTAGGGTGAGCGTACATGTTAGGGTATGGGTTAGTGTTAGCTTATGGGTTAGGATTAGGGGACAGGTGATGTTAAGGCTTCGGGTAAGGGTTAGGATTAGGGTTAGGGTACGGGGACGGGGACGGGGATGGGGATGGTTTAGGGTACAGGTTAGGGTACGACAAAGATTTAGGGTGAGCGTACGTGTTAGGGTACGGGTTAGTGTTAGCGTACGGGTTAGGATTAGAGGACGGCTGAGGGTAAGGCTTCGGGTAAAGGTTAGGGTTAGGGTTAGGGTTAGGGTTAGGGGACGGGGACGGGGACGGTTTAGGGTACAGGTTAGGGTACGTCAACGGTTTAGGGTGAGCGTACGTGTTAGGGTACGGGTTAGTGTTAGTGTACGGGTTAGGATTAGGGGACGGGTCAGGGTAAGGCTTCGGGTAAGGGTTAGGGTTAGGGTTAGGGTTAGGGTTAGGGGACGGGGACGGTTTAGGGTACAAGTTAGGGTACGACAACGGTTTAGGGTGAGCGTACGTGTTAGGGTATGGGTTAGTGTTAGCGTACGGGTTAGGATTAGGGGATGGGTGAGGGTAAGGCTTCGGGAAAGGGTTAGGGTTAGGGTTAGAGTTACGGTTTGGGGACGGGCACGGGGACGGTTTAGGGTACAAGTTAGGGTACGACAACGGTTTAGGGTGAGCGTACGTGTTAGGGTACGGGTTAGTGTTAACGTACGGGTTAGGATTAGGGGACGGGTGAGGGTAAGGCTTCGGGTAAGTGTTAGGGTTAGGGTTAGGGTTAAGGTTAGGGGACGTGGACGGTTTAGGGTACAGGTTAGGGTACGACAACCGTTTAGGGGGAGCGTAGGTGTTAGGGTACGGGTTAGTGTTAGCGTACGTGTTAGGATTATGGGACGGGTGAGGGTAAGGCTTCGGGTAAGGCTTAGTGTTAGGGTTAGGGTTAGGGGACGGGGACGGGGACGGTTTAGGGTACAGGTTAGGGTACGACAACGGTTTAGGGTGAGCGTACGTGTTAGGGTACGGGTTAGTGTTAGCGTACGGGTGAGGATTAGGGGACGGGTGAGGGTAAGGCTTCGGGTAAGGGTTAGGGTTAGGACTAGGGTTGGTTTAGGGTTAGGGGACGGGGACTGTTTAGGGAACAGGTTAGGGTACAACAACGGTTTAGGGTGAGCGTACGTGTTAGGGTATGGGTTAGTGTTAGCGTACGGGTTAGGATTAGGGGACGGGTGAGCGTAAGGCTTCGGGTAAGGGTTAGGGTTAGGGTTAGGGTTAGGGTTAGGGTTAGGGGACGGGGACGGGGACGGTTTAGGGTACAGGTTAGGGTACGACAATGTTTTAGGGTGAGCGTACGTGTTAGGGTACGGGTTAGTGTTAGCGTACGGGTGAGGATTAGGGGACGGGTGAGGGTAAGGCTTCGGGTAAGGGTTTGGGTTAGGGTTAGGGGACGGGGACGGTTTAGGGTACAGGTTAGGGTACGACAACGGTTTAGGGTGAGCGTACGAGTTAGGGTACGGGTTAGTGTTAGCACACGGTTTATGATAAGGGAACGGGTGAGAGTAAGGCTTCGGGTAAGGGTTAGGGTTAGGGTTAGGGTTAGGGTTAGGGGACGGGGACGGTTTAGGGTACAGGTTAGGGTACGACAACGGTTTAGGGTGAGCGTACGTGTTAGGGTACGGGTTAGTGTTAGCGTACGGGTTAGGATTAGGGGACGGGTGAGGGTAAGGCTTCGGGTAAGGGTTAGGGTTAGGGTTAGGGTTAGGGTTAGGGGACGGGGACGGTTTAGGGTACAGATTAGGGTATGACAACGGTTTAGGGTGAGCGTACGTGTTAGGGTACGGGTTAGTGTTAGCGTACGGATTAGGATTAGGGGACGGGTGAGGGTAAGGCTTCGGGTAAGGGTTAGTGTTAGGGTTAGGGTTAGGGTTAGGGGACGGGGACGGGGACGGTTTAGGTTACAGGTTAGTGTACGACAACGGTTTAGGGTGAGCGTACGTGTTAGGGTATGGGTTAGTGTTGGCGTACGGGTTAGGATTAGGGGACGGGTGAGGGTAAGGCTTCGGGTGAGGGTTAGGGTTAGGGTTAGGGTTAGGGGATCGGGACGGGGACGGTTTAGGGTACAGGTTAGGGTACGACAACGGTTTAGGGTGAGCTTACGTGTTAGGGTACGGGTTAGTGTTAGCGTAAGTGTTAGGATTAGGGGACGGGTGAGGGTAAGTCTTCGGGTAAGGGTTAGGGTTAGGGTTAGGGTTAGGGTTAGCGTTAGGGGACGGGGACGCTTTAGGGTACAGGTTAGGGTACGACAACGGTTTAGGGTGAGCGTACGTGTTAGGGTATGGGTTAGTGTTAGCGTACGGGTTAGGATTAGGGGACGGGTGAGGGTAAGGCTTCGGGTAAGGGTTAGGGGTAGGGTTAGGGTTAGGGGACGGGGACGGGGACGGCGACGATTTAGGGTACAGGTTAGTGTACGTCAACGGTTTAGGGTGAGCGTACGTGTTAGGGTACGGGTTATTGTTAGCGTACGGGTTAGGATTAGGGGACGGGTGAGGGTAAGGCTTCGGGTAAGCGTTAGGGTTAGGGTTAGGGTTAGGGTTAGTGTTAGGGGACGGGGACGGGGACGGTTTAGGGTACAGTTTAGGGTACGTCAACGGTTTAGGTTGAGCGTACGTGTTAGGGTACGGGTTAGTGTTAACGTACGGGTTAGGATTAGGGGACGGGTGAGGGTAAGGCTTCGGGTAAGTGTTAGGGTTAGGGTTAGGGTTAAGGTTAGGGGACGTGGACGGTTTAGGGTACAGGTTAGGGTACGACAACCGTTTAGGGGGAGCGTACGTGTTAGGGTACGGGTTAGTGTTAGCGTACCGGTTAGGATTAGGGGACGGGTGAGTGTAAGGCTTCGGGTAAGGGTTAGTGTTAGGGTTAGGGTTAGGGGACGGGGACGGGGACGGTTTAGGGTACAGGTTAGGGTACGACAACGGTTTAGGGTGAGCGTACGTGTTAGGGTACAGGTTAGTGTTAGCGTACGGGTTAGGATTAGGGGACGGGTGAGGGGAAGGCTTCGGGTAAGGGTTAGGGTTAGGGTTAGGGTTAGGGGTAGGGTTAGGGGACAGGGACGTTTTAGGGTACAGGTTAGTGTACGTCAACGGTTTAGGGTGAGCGTACATGTTAGGGTATGGGTTAGTGTTAGTGTAGGGGTTAGGATTAGGGGACGGGTGAGGGTAAGGCTTCGGGTAAGGGTTAGGGTTAGGGGTAGGGTTAGGGTTAGGGTTAGGGGACGGGGACGGATTAGGGTACAGGTTAGGGTACGACAACGATTTAGGGTGAGCGTACGTGTTAGGGTACGGGTTAGTGTTAGCGAACGGGTGAGGATTAGGGGACGGGTGAGTGTAAGGCTTCGGGTAAGTGTTACGGTTAGGATTAGGGTTAGGGTTAGGGTTAGGGGACGGGGACGGTTTAGGGTAGAGGTTAGGGTACGACCACGGTTTAGGGTGAGCGTACGTGTTAGGTTACGGGTTAGTGTTAGCGTACGGGTTAGGATTAGGGGACGGGTGAGGGTAAGGCTTCGGGAAAGGGTTAGGGTTAGGGTTAGGTTTAGGGTTAGGGGACGGGCACGGGGACGGTTTAGGGTACAGGTTAGGGTACGACAACGGTTTAGGGTGAGGGTACGTGTTAGGGTACGGGTTAGTGTTAGCGTACGGGTTAGGATTAGAGGACGGGTGAGGGTAAGGCTTCGGGTAAGGGTTAGGGTTAGGGTTAGGGTTAGGGGACGGGGACGGCTTAGGGTACAGGTTAGGGTACGACAACGGTTTAGAGTGAGCGTAAGTGTTAGGGTACGGATTAGTGTTAGAGTACGGGTCAGGATTGGGGACGGGTGAGTGTAAGGCTTCGGGTAAGGGTTAGGGTTAGGGTTAGGGTTAGGTTTAGGGGACGGGGACGGTTTAGGGTACAGTTTAGGGTACGACAACGGTTTAGGGTGAGCGTACGTGTTAGGGTACGGGTTAGTGTTAGCATACGGGTTAGGATTAGGGTACGGGTGAGGGTAAGGCTACAGGTAAGGGTTAGGGTTAGGGTTAGGGTTAGGGTTAGGGTTAGGGTTAGGGGACGGGGACGGTTTAGGGTACAGGTTAGGGTACGACAACGGTTTAGGGTGAGCGTACGTGTTAGGGTACGGGTTAGTGTTAGCGTACGGGTTAGGATTAGGTGACGGGTGAAGGTAAGGCTTCGAGTAAGGGTTAGGGTTAGGGTTAGGGTTAGGCTTAGGGGACGGGGACGGTTTAGGGTACAGGTTAGTGTACGACAACGGTTTAGGGTGAGCGTACGTGTTAAGGTACGGGTTAGTGTTAGCGTACGGGTTAGGATTAGGGTACGGGTGAGGGTAAGGCTTCGGGTAAGGGTTAGGGTTAGGGTTAGGGTTAGTGTTAGGGTTAGGGGACGGGGACGGTTTAGGTTACAGGTTAGGGTATGACAACGGTTTAGGGTGAGCGTACGTGTTAGGGTATGGGTTAGTGTTAGCGTACGGGTTCGGATTAGGGGACGGGTGATGTTAAGGCTTCGGGTAAGGGTTAGGGTTTGGGTTAGAGTTAGGTTTAAGGTTATGGATAGGGGACGGGGACGGTTTAGGGTACAGGATAGGGTACGACAACGGTTTAGGATGAGCGTACGTGTTAGGGTACGGGTTATTGTTAGCGTACGGGTTAGGATTAGGGGACGGTTGAGGGTAAGGCTTGGGGAAAGGGTTAGGGTTAGGGTTAGGGTTAGGGGACGGGGACGGTTTAGGGTACAGGTTAGGGTACGACAATGGTTTAGGGTGAGCATACGTGTTAGGGTACGTGTTAGTGTTAGCGTACGGGTTAGGATTAGGGGACGGGTGAGGGTAAGGCTTAGGGTAAGGGTTAGGGTTAAGGTGAGGGTTAGGGTTTGGGGACGGGGACGGTTTAGGGTACAGGTTAGGGTACGACAACGGTTTAGGGTGAGCGTACGTGTTAGGGTACGGGTTAGTGTTAGCGTACGGTTTAGGATTAGGTGACGGGTGAGGGTAAGGCTTCGGGTAAGGGTTAGGGTTAGGGTTAGAGTTAGGGGACGGGGACGGTTTAGGGTACAAGTTAGGGTACGACAACGGTTTAGGGTGAGCGTACGTGTTAGGGTATGGGTTAGAGTTAGCGTACGGGTTAGGATTAGGGGACGGGTGAGGGTAAGGCTTCGGGTAAGGGTTAGGGTTAGGGTTAGGTTTAGGGTTAGGGGACGGGGACGGTTTAGGGTACAGGTTAGTGTACGACAACGTTTTACGGTGAGCGTACGTGTTAGGGTACGGGTTAGTGTTAGCGTACGGGTTAGGATTAGGGGACGGGTGAGGGTAAGGCTTCGGGTAAGGGTTATGGTTAGGGTTAGGGTTAGGGTTAGGGGACGGGGACAGGGACGGTTTAGGGTACAGGTTAGGGTACGACAACAGTTTAGGGTGAGCGTACATGTTAGGGTATGTGTTAGTGTTAGCGTACGGGTTAGGATTAGAGGACGGGTGAGGGTAAGGCTTTGGGTAAGGGTTAGGTTTAGGGTTAGGGTTAGGGGACGGGGACGGGGACGGGGACGGTTTAGGGTACAGGTAAGGGTACGACAATGGTTTAGGGTGAGCGTACGTGTTAGGGTACTGGTTAGTGTTAGCGTACGGGTTAGGATTAGGGGATGGGTGAGGGTAAGGCTTCGGGTAAAGTTTAGGGTTAGGGTTAGGGTTAGGGTTAGTGTTAGGGGACGGGGACGGTTTAGGGTACAGGTTAGTGTACGACAACGGTTTAGGGTGAGCGTACGTGTTAGGGTACGGATTAGTGTTAGCGTACGGGTTAGGATTAGGGGACGGGTGAGGGTAAGGCTTCGGGTAAGGGTTAGGGTTAGGGTTAGGGTTAGGGGACAGGGACGTTTTAGGGTACAGGTTACTGTACGTCAACGGTTTAGGGTGAGCCTACGTGTTAGGGTACGGGTTAGTGTTAGTGTACGGGTTAGGATTAGGGGACGGGTGAGTGTAAGGCTTCGGGTAAGGGTTAGGGTTAGGGTTAGGGTTAGTGTTAGGGGACGGGGACGGGGACGGTTTAGGGTACAGGTTAGGGTACGACGACAGTTTAGGGTGAGCGTACGTGTTAGGGTACGGGTTAGTGTTAGCGTACGGTTGAGGATTAGGGGACGGGTGAGTGTAAGGCTTCGGGTAAGGGTTACGGTTAGGATTAGGGTTAGGGTTAGGGTTAGTGGACGGGGACGGTTTAGGGTACAGGTTAGGGTACGACAACGGTTTATGGTGAGCGTACGTGTTAGGGTACGGGTTAGAGTTAGCGTACGGGTTAGGATTAGGGGACGGGTGAGGGTAAGGCTTCGGGAAAGGGTTAGGGTTAGGGTTAGGTTTAGGGTTAGGGGACGGGCATGGGGACGGTTTAGGGTACAGGTTAGGGTACGACAACGGTTTAGGGTGAGGGTACGTGTTAGGGTACGGGTTAGTGTTAGCGTACGGGTTACGATTAGGGGACGTGTGAGGGTAAGGCTTCGGGTAAGGGTTAGGGTTAGGGTTAGGGTTAAGGTTAGGGTTAGGGGACGGGGACAGCTTAGGGTACATGTTAGGGTACGACAACGGTTTAGAGTGAGCGTACGTGTTAGGGTATGGGTTAGTGTTAGCGTACGGGTTAGGATTAGGGGACGGGTGAGGTTAAGCCTTCGGGTAAGGGTTAGGGTTTGGGTTAGAGTTAGGTTTAGGGTTAGGGGACGGGGACGGGGAAGGTTTAGGGTACAGGTTAGGGTACGACAACGGTTTAGGGTGAGCGTACGTGTTAGGGTACGGGTTAGTGTTAGCGTACGGGTTAGTATTAGGGGACGGGTGAGGGTAAGACTTCGCGTAAGGTTTAGGGTTAGGGTTAGGGTTAGGGGCCGGGGACAGTTATGATTTAGGGTACAGGTTAGGGTACGACCATTGTTTAGGGTGAGCGTACGTGTTAGGGTACGGGTTAGTGTTAGCGTACGGGTTAGGATTAGGGGACGTTTGAGGGTAAGGCTTCGGGTAAGGGTTAGGGTTAGGGTTAGGGTTAGGGTTAGGGGACGGGGACGGTTTAGGGTACAGGTTAGGGTACGACAACCGTTTAGGGGGAGCGTACGTGTTAGGGTACGGGTTAGTGTTAGCGTACCGGTTAGGATTAGGGGACGGGTGAGTGTAAGGCTTCGGGTAAGGGTTAGTGTTAGGGTTAGGGTTAGGGGACGGGGACGGGGACGGTTTAGGGTACAGGTTAGGGTACGACAACGGTTTAGGGTGAGCGTACGTTTTAGGGTACAGGTTAGTGTTAGCGTACGGGTTAGGATTAGGGGACGGGTGAGGGGAAGGCTTCGGGTAAGGGTTAGGGTTAGGGTTAGGGTTAGGGGTAGGGTTAGGGGACAGGGACGTTTTAGGGTACAGGTTAGTGTACGTCAACGGTTTAGGGTGAGCGTACATGTTAGGGTATGGGTTAGTGTTAGTGTAGGGGTTAGGATTAGGGGACGGGTGAGGGTAAGGCTTCGGGTAAGGGTTAGGGTTAGGGGTAGGGTTAGGGTTAGGGTTAGGGGACGGGGACGGATTAGGGTACAGGTTAGGGTACGACAACGATTTAGGGTGAGCGTACGTGTTAGGGTACGGGTTAGTGTTAGCGAACGGGTGAGGATTAGGGGACGGGTGAGTGTAAGGCTTCGGGTAAGTGTTACGGTTAGGATTAGGGTTAGGGTTAGGGTTAGGGGACGGGGACGGTTTAGGGTAGAGGTTAGGGTACGACCACGGTTTAGGGTGAGCGTACGTGTTAGGTTACGGGTTAGTGTTAGCGTACGGGTTAGGATTAGGGGACGGGTGAGGGTAAGGCTTCGGGAAAGGGTTAGGGTTAGGGTTAGGTTTAGGGTTAGGGGACGGGCACGGGGACGGTTTAGGGTACAGGTTAGGGTACGACAACGGTTTAGGGTGAGGGTACGTGTTAGGGTACGGGTTAGTGTTAGCGTACGGGTTAGGATTAGAGGACGGGTGAGGGTAAGGCTTCGGGTAAGGGTTAGGGTTAGGGTTAGGGTTAGGGGACGGGGACGGCTTAGGGTACAGGTTAGGGTACGACAACGGTTTAGAGTGAGCGTAAGTGTTAGGGTACGGATTAGTGTTAGAGTACGGGTTAGGATTGGGGACGGGTGAGTGTAAGGCTTCGGGTAAGGGTTAGGGTTAGGGTTAGGGTTAGGTTTAGGGGACGGGGACGGTTTAGGGTACAGTTTAGGGTACGACAACGGTTTAGGGTGAGCGTACGTGTTAGGGTACGGGTTAGTGTTAGCATACGGGTTAGGATTAGGGTACGGGTGAGGGTAAGGCTACAGGTAAGGGTTAGGTTTAGGGTTAGGGTTAGGGTTAGGGTTAGGGTTAGGGGACGGGGACGGTTTAGGGTACAGGTTAGGGTACGACAACGGTTTAGGGTGAGCGTACGTGTTAGGGTACGGGTTAGTGTTAGCGTACGGGTTAGGATTAGGTGACGGGTGAAGGTAAGGCTTCGAGTAAGGGTTAGGGTTAGGGTTAGGGTTAGGCTTAGGGGACGGGGACGGTTTAGGGTACAGGTTAGTGTACGACAACGGTTTAGGGTGAGCGTACGTGTTAAGGTACGGGTTAGTGTTAGCGTACGGGTTAGGATTAGGGTACGGGTGAGGGTAAGGCTTCGGGTAAGGGTTAGGGTTAGGGTTAGGGTTAGTGTTAGGGTTAGGGGACGGGGACGGTTTAGGTTACAGGTTAGGGTATGACAACGGTTTAGGGTGAGCGTACGTGTTAGGGTATGGGTTAGTGTTAGCGTACGGGTTCGGATTAGGGGACGGGTGATGTTAAGGCTTCGGGTAAGGGTTAGGGTTTGGGTTAGAGTTAGGTTTAAGGTTATGGATAGGGGACGGGGACGGTTTAGGGTACAGGATAGGGTACGACAACGGTTTAGGATGAGCGTACGTGTTAGGGTACGGGTTATTGTTAGCGTACGGGTTAGGATTAGGGGACGGTTGAGGGTAAGGCTTGGGGAAAGGGTTAGGGTTAGGGTTAGGGTTAGGGTTAGGGGACGGGGACGGTTTAGGGTACAGGTTAGGGTACGACAATGGTTTAGGGTGAGCATACGTGTTAGGGTACGTGTTAGTGTTAGCGTACGGGTTAGGATTAGGGGACGGGTGAGGGTAAGGCTTCGGGTAAGGGTTAGGGTTAAGGTGAGGGTTAGGGTTTGGGGACGGGGACGGTTTAGGGTACAGGTTAGGGTACGACAACGGTTTAGGGTGAGCGTACGTGTTAGGGTACGGGTTAGTGTTAGCGTACGGTTTAGGATTAGGTGACGGGTGAGGGTAAGGCTTCGGGTAAGGGTTAGGGTTAGGGTTAGAGTTAGGGGACGGGGACGGTTTAGGGTACAAGTTAGGGTACGACAACGGTTTAGGGTGAGCGTACGTGTTAGGGTATGGGTTAGAGTTAGCGTACGGGTTAGGATTAGGGGACGGGTGAGGGTAAGGCTTCGGGTAAGGGTTAGGGTTAGGGTTAGGTTTAGGGTTAGGGGACGGGGACGGTTTAGGGTACAGGTTAGTGTACGACAACGTTTTACGGTGAGCGTACGTGTTAGGGTACGGGTTAGTGTTAGCGTACGGGTTAGGATTAGGGGACGGGTGAGGGTAAGGCTTCGGGTAAGGGTTATGGTTAGGGTTAGGGTTAGGGTTAGGGGACGGGGACAGGGACGGTTTAGGGTACAGGTTAGGGTACGACAACGGTTTAGGGTGAGCGTACATGTTAGGGTATGTGTTAGTGTTAGCGTACGGGTTAGGATTAGAGGACGGGTGAGGGTAAGGCTTTGGGTAAGGGTTAGGTTTAGGGTTAGGGTTAGGGGACGGGGACGGGGACGGGGACGGTTTAGGGTACAGGTAAGGGTACGACAATGGTTTAGGGTGAGCGTACGTGTTAGGGTACTGGTTAGTGTTAGCGTACGGGTTAGGATTAGGGGATGGGTGAGGGTAAGGCTTCGGGTAAAGTTTAGGGTTAGGGTTAGGGTTAGGGTTAGTGTTAGGGGACGGGGACGGTTTAGGGTACAGGTTAGTGTACGACAACGGTTTAGGGTGAGCGTACGTGTTAGGGTACGGATTAGTGTTAGCGTACGGGTTAGGATTAGGGGACGGGTGAGGGTAAGGCTTCGGGTAAGGGTTAGGGTTAGGGTTAGGGTTAGGGTTAGGGGACAGGGACGTTTTAGGGTACAGGTTACTGTACGTCAACGGTTTAGGGTGAGCCTACGTGTTAGGGTACGGGTTAGTGTTAGTGTACGGGTTAGGATTAGGGGACGGGTGAGTGTAAGGCTTCGGGTAAGGGTTAGGGTTAGGGTTAGGGTTAGTGTTAGGGGACGGGGACGGGGACGGTTTAGGGTACAGGTTAGGGTACGATGACAGTTTAGGGTGAGCGTACGTGTTAGGGTACGGGTTAGTGTTAGCGTACGGTTGAGGATTAGGGGACGGGTGAGTGTAAGGCTTCGGGTAAGGGTTACGGTTAGGATTAGGGTTAGGGTTAGGGTTAGTGGACGGGGACGGTTTAGGGTACAGGTTAGGGTACGACAACGGTTTATGGTGAGCGTACGTGTTAGGGTACGGGTTAGAGTTAGCGTACGGGTTAGGATTAGGGGACGGGTGAGGGTAAGGCTTCGGGAAAGGGTTAGGGTTAGGGTTAGGTTTAGGGTTAGGGGACGGGCATGGGGACGGTTTAGGGTACAGGTTAGGGTACGACAACGGTTTAGGGTGAGGGTACGTGTTAGGGTACGGGTTAGTGTTAGCGTACGGGTTACGATTAGGGGACGTGTGAGGGTAAGGCTTCGGGTAAGGGTTAGGGTTAGGGTTAGGGTTAAGGTTAGGGTTAGGGGACGGGGACAGCTTAGGGTACATGTTAGGGTACGACAACGGTTTAGAGTGAGCGTACGTGTTAGGGTATGGGTTAGTGTTAGCGTACGGGTTAGGATTAGGGGACGGGTGAGGTTAAGCCTTCGGGTAAGGGTTAGGGTTTGGGTTAGAGTTAGGTTTAGGGTTAGGGGACGGGGACGGGGAAGGTTTAGGGTACAGGTTAGGGTACGACAACGGTTTAGGGTGAGCGTACGTGTTAGGGTACGGGTTAGTGTTAGCGTACGGGTTAGTATTAGGGGACGGGTGAGGGTAAGACTTCGCGTAAGGTTTAGGGTTAGGGTTAGGGTTAGGGGCCGGGGACAGTTATGATTTAGGGTACAGGTTAGGGTACGACCATTGTTTAGGGTGAGCGTACGTGTTAGGGTACGGGTTAGTGTTAGCGTACGGGTTAGGATTAGGGGACGTTTGAGGGTAAGGCTTCGGGTAAGGGTTAGGGTTAGGGTTAGGGTTAGGGGACGGGGACGGTTTAGGGTAAAGGTTAGGGTACGACAACGGTTTAGGGTGAGCGTAAGTGTTATGGTGTGGGTTAGTGTTTGCGTACGGGTTAGGAATAGAGGACGGGTGAGGGTAAGGCTTCGGGTAAGGGTTAGGGTTAGGTTTAGGGTTAGGGTTAGGGTTAGAGGACGGGGACGGTTTAGGGTACAGGTTAGGGTACGACAACGGTTTAGAGTGAGCGTAAGTGTTAGGGTACGGATTAGTGTTAGCGTACGGGTTAGGATTAAGGGACGGGTGAGTGTAAGGCTTCGGGTAAGGGTTAGGGTTAGGGTTAGGGTTAGGGTTAGGGTTAGGGGACGGGGACGGTTTAGGGTACAGTTTAGGGTACGACAACAGTTTAGGGTGAGCGTACGTGTTAGGGTACGGGTTAGTGTTAGCATACGGGTTAGGATTAGGGTACGGGTGAGGGTAAGGCTACAGGTAAGGGTTAGGGTTAGGGTTAGGGTTAGGGTTAGGGTTAGGGTTAGGGGACGGGGACGGTTTAGGGTACAGGTTAGGGTACGACAACGATTTAGGGTGAGCGTACGTGTTAGGTTACGGGTTAGTGTTAGCCTACGGGTTAGGATTAGGGAACGGGTGAGGGTAAGGCTTCGGGTAAGGGTTACGGTTAGGGTTAGGGTTAGGGTTAGGGGACGGGGACAGTTTAGGGTTCAGGTTAAGCTACGACAACGGTTTAGGGTGAGCGTACGTGTTAGGGTACGGGTTAGTGTTAGCGTATGGGTTAGAATTAGGGGATGGGTGAGGGTAAGGCTTCGGGTAAGGTTTAGGGTTAGTGTTAGGGTTAGGGGACGGGGACGGTTTAGGGTACAGGTTAGGGTACGACAACGGTTTAGGGTGAGCGTACGTGTTAGGGTACGGGTTAGTGTTAGCGTACGGGTTAGGATTAGGTGACGGGTGAAGGTAAGGCTTCGAGTAAGGGTTAGGGTTAGGGTTAGGGTTAGGGTTAGGCTTAGGGGACGGGGACGGTTTAGGGTACAGGTTAGTGTACGACAACGGTTTAGGGTGAGCGTACGTGTTAAGGTACGGGTTACTGTTAGCGTACGGGTTAGGATTAGGGTACGGGTGAGGGTAAGGCTTCGGGTAAGGGTTAGGGTTAGGGTTAGGGTTAGTGTTAGGGTTAGGGGACGGGGACGGTTTAGGGTTCAGGTTAGGGTACGACAACGGTTTAGGGTGAGCGTACGTGTTAGGGTACGGATTAGTGTTAGCGTACGGGTTAGGATTAGGGGACGGTTGAGGGTAAGACTTCGGGTAAGGTTTAGGGTTAGGGTTAGGGTTAGGGTTAGGGTTAGGGGCCGGGAACAGTTATGATTTAGGGTACAGGTTAGGGTACGACCACTGTATAGGGTGAGCGTACGTTTTAGGGTATGCGTTAGTGTTAGCGTACGGGTTAGGATTAGGGGACGGTTGAGGGTAAGGCTTCGGGCAAGGGTTAGGGTTAGGGTTAGGGTTAGGGTTAGGGGACGGGGACGGTTTAGGGTACAGGTTAGGGTACGACAATAGTTTAGGGTGAGCATACGTGTTAGGGTACGTGTTAGTGTTAGCGTACGGGTTAGGATTAGGGGACGGGTGAGGGTAAGGCTTCGGGTAAGGGTTAGGGTTAAGGTGAGGGTTAGGGTTTGGGGACGGGGACGGTTTAGGGTACAGGTTAGGGTACGACAACGGTTTAGGGTGAGCGTACGTGTTAGGGTACGGGTTAGTGTTAGCGTACGGTTTAGGATTAGGTGACGGGTGAGGGTAAGGCTTCGGGTAAGGGTTAGGGTTAGGGTTAGAGTTAGGGGACGGGGACGGTTTAGGGTACAAGTTAGGGTACGACAACGGTTTAGGGTGAGCGTACGTGTTAGGGTATGGGTTAGAGTTAGCGTACGGGTTAGGATTAGGGGACGGGTGAGGGTAAGGCTTCGGGTAAGGTTTATGGTTAGGGTTAGGGTTAGGGTTAGGGGACGGGGACAGGGACGGTTTAGGGTACAGGTTAGGGTACGACAACGGTTTAGGGTGAGCGTACATGTTAGGGTATGTGTTAGTGTTAGCGTACGGGTTAGGATTAGAGGACGGGTGTGGGTAAGGCTTTGGGTAAGGGTTAGGTTTAGGGTTAGGGTTAGGGGACGGGGACGGGGACGGGGACGGTTTAGGGTACAGGTAAGGGTACGACAATGGTTTAGGGTGAGCGTACGTGTTAGGGTACTGGTTAGTGTTAGCGTACGGGTTAGGATTAGGTGACGGGTGAGGGTAAGGCTTCGGGTAAGGGTTAGGGTTAGGGTTAGGGTTAGGGTTAGGGGACATTGACGTTTTAGGTTACAGGTTACTGTACGTCAACGGTTTAGGGTGAGCCTAAGTGTTAGGGTACGGGTTAGTGTTAGTGTACGGGTTAGGATTAGGGGACGGGTGAGGGTAAGGCTTCGGGTAAGGGTTAGGGTTAGGGTTAGGGTTAGGGTTAGGGTTAGGGGACGGGGACGGTTTAGGGTACAGGTTAGTGTACGACAACGGTTTAGGGTGAGCGTACGTGTTAGGGTACGGATTAGTGTTAGCGTACGGGTTAGGATTAGGTGACGGGTGAGGGTAAGGCTTCGGGTAAGGGTTAGGGTTAGGGTTAGGGTTAGGGTTAGGGGACAGGGACGTTTTAGGGTACAGGTTACTGTACGTCAACGGTTTAGGGTGAGCCTACGTGTTAGGGTACGGGTTAGTGTTAGTGTACGGGTTAGGATTAGGGGACGGGTGAGGGTAAGGCTTCGGGTAAGGGTTAGGGTTAGGGTTAGGGTTAGGGTTAGGGGACGGGGACGGGGACGGTTTAGGGTACAGCTTAGGGTACGACAACGGTTTATGGTGAGCGTACGTGTTAGGGTACGGGTTAGTGTTAGCGTACGGGTTAGGATTAGGGGACGGGTGAGGGTAAGGATTCGGGAAAGGGTTAGGGTTAGGGTTAGGTTTAGGGTTAGGGGACGGGCATGGGGACGGTTTAGGGTACAGGTTAGGGTACGACAACGGTTTAGGGTGAGTGTACATGTTAGGGTAAGGGTTAGTGTTAGCGTACGGGTTAGGATTAGGGGACGGGTGAGGGTAAGGCTTTGGGTAAGTGTTAGGGTTAGGGTTAGGGGACGGGGACGGCTTAGGGTACAGGTTAGGGTACGACAACGGTTTAGAGTGATCGTAAGTGTTAGGGTACGGATTAGTGTTAGCGTACGGGTTAGGATTAGGGGACGGGTGAGTGTAAGGCTTCGGGTAAGGGATAGGGTTAGGGTTAGGGTTAGGGTTAGGGTTAGGGGACGGGGACGGTTTAGGGTACAGGTTAGGGTACGACAACGGTTTAGGTTGAGCGTACGTGTTAGGGTACGGGTTAGTGTTAGCGTACGGATTAGGATTAGGGGACGGGTGAGGGTACCGCTACAGGTAAGGGTTAGGGTTAGGGTTAGGGTTAGGGTTAGGGGACGGGGACGGGGACGGTTTAGGGTACAGGTTTGGATACGACAACGGTTTAGGGTGAGCGTACGTGTTAGGGTATTGGTTAGTGTTAGCGTACGGGTTAGGATTAGGGGACGGGTGAGGTTAAGGCTTCGGGTAAGGGTTAGGGTTTGGGTTAGAGTTAGGTTTAGGGTTAGGGGACGGGGACGGGGACGGTTTAGGGTACAGGTTAGGGTACGACAACGGTTTAGGGTGAGCGTACGTGTTAGGGTACGGGTTAGTGTTAGCGTACGGGTTAGTATTAGGGGACGGGTGAGGGTAAGACTTCGCGTAAGGTTTAGGGTTAGGGTTAGGGTTAGGGGCCGGGGTCAGTTATGATTTAGGGTACAGGTTAGGGTACGACCACTGTTTAGGGTGAGCGTACGTGTTAGGGTACGGGTTAGTGTTAGCGTACGGGTTAGGATTAGGGGACGTTTGAGGGTAAGGCTTCGGGTAAGGGTTAGGGTTAGGGTTAGGGTTAGGGTTAGGGTTAGGGGACGGGGACGGTTTAGGGTAAAGGTTAGGGTACGACAACGGTTTAGGGTGAGCGTAAGTGTTATGGTGTGGGTTAGTGTTTGCGTACGGTTTAGGAATAGGGGACGGGTGAGGGTAAGGCTTCGGGTAAGGGTTAGGGTTAGGGTTAGGGTTAGGGGACGGGGACGGGGACGGGGACGGTTTAGGGTACAGGTTAGGGTACGACAACGGTTTAGGGTGAGGGTACGTGTTAGGGTTCGGGTTAGTGTTAGCATACGGGTGAGGATTAGGGGACGGGTGAGTGTAAGGCTTCGGGTAAGGGTTAGGGTTAGGGTTAGGGTTCGGGTTAGGGGACGGGGACGGTTTAGGGTACAGGTTAGGGTACGACAACAGTTTAGGGTGAGCGTACGTGTTAGGGTACGGGTTAGTGTTAGCGTACGGGTTAGGATTAGGGGACGGGTGAGGGTAAGGCTTCGGGAAAGGGTTAGGGTTAGGGTTAGGGTTAGGGTTAGGGGACGGGCACGGGGACGGTTTAGGGTACAAGTTAGGGTACGACACCGGTTTAGGGTGAGGGTACGTGTTAGGGTACGTGTTAGTGTTAGCGTACGAGTTAGGATTAGGGGACGGGTTAGGGTAAGGCTTCGGGTAAGGGTTAGGGTTAGGGTTAGGGTTAGGGTTAGGGTTAGGGGACAGGGACGGTTTAGGGTACAGGTTAGGGTACGACAACGGTTTAGGGTGAGCGTACGTGTTAGGGTACGGGTTAGTGTTAGCGTACGGGTTACGATTAGGGGACGGTTGAGGGTAAGGCTTCGGGTAAGGGTTAGGGTTAGGGTTAGGGTTAGGGTTAGGGGACGGGGACGGTTTAGGGTACAGGTTAGGGTACGACAACGGTTTAGGGTGAGCGTACGTGTTAGGGTACGGGTTAGTGTTAGCGTACGGGTTAGGATTAGGGGACGGGTGAGGGTAAGGCTTCGGGTAAGGGTTAGGCTTAGGCTTAGGGTTAGGGTTAGGGTTAGGGAACGGGGACGGTTTAGGGTACAGGTTAGGGTACGACAACGGTTTAGGATGAGCGTAAGTGTTAGGGTACGGTTTAGTGTTAGCGTACGGGTTAGGATTAGGGGACGGGTGAGGGCAATGCTTCGGGTAAGGGTTAGTGTTAGGGTTAGAGTTAGGGTTAGGGTTCGGGACGGGGACGGTTTAGGGTACAGGTTAGGGTACGACAACGGTTTAGGGTGAGCGTACGTTTTAGCTTACGGGTTAGTGTTAGCGTACGGGTTAGGATTACGGGAAGGGTGAGGGTAAGGCTTCGGGTAACGGTTAGGGTTAGGTTTAGGGTTAGGGTTAGGGGACGGGCACGGGGACGGTTTAGGGTACAGGTTAGTGTACGACAACGGTTTAGGTTGAGCGTACGTGTTAGGGTACGGGTTAGTGTTAGCGTACGGGTTAGGATTAGGGGACGGTTGAGGGTAAGGCTTCGGGTAAGGGTTAGGGTTAGGTTTAGGGTTAGGGGACGGGGACGGGGACGGTTTAGGGTACAGGTTAGGGTACAAAAACGGTTTAGGGTGAGCGTACGTGTTAGGGTACGGGTTAGTGTTAGCGTACGGGTTAGGATTAGGGGACGGGTGAGTGTAAGGCTTCGGGTAAGGATTAGGGTTAGGGTTAGTGTTAGGGTTAGGGTTAGGGGACGGGGACGGTTTATCGTACAGGTTAGGGTACGACAACGGTTTAGGGTGAGCGTACGGGTTAGGATTAGGGGACGGGTGAGGGTAAGGCTTCGGGTAATAGTTAGGGTGAGGGTTAGGGTTAGGGTTAGGGGACGGGGATGGTTTAGGGTAAAGGTTAGGGTACGACAATGGTTTAGGGTGAGCGTACGTGTTAGAGTACGGGTTAGTGTTAGCGTACGGGTTAGGATTAGGGAACGGGTGAGTGTAAGGCTTCGGGTAAGGGTTAGGGTTAGGGTTAGGGTTAGGGTTAGGGTTAGGGGACGGGGACGGTTTAGGGTACAGGTTAGGGTACGACAACGGTTTAGGGTGAGCGTACGTGTTAGGGTACGGGTTAGTGTTAGCGTACGGATTAGGATTAGGGGACGGGTGAGGGTAAGGCTTCGGGTAAGGGTTAATGTTAGGGTTAGGGTTAGGGTTAGGGGACGGGGACGGTTTAGGGTACAGGTTAGGGTACGACAACGGTTTAGGGTGAGCGTACGTGTTAGGGTACGGGTTAGTGTTAGCGTACGGGTTACGATTAGGGGACGGTTGAGGGTAAGGCTTCGGGTAAGGGTTAGGGTTAGGGTTAGGGTTAGGGTTAGGGGACGGGGACGGTTTAGGGTACAGGTTAGTGTACGACAACGGTTTAGGGTGAGCGTACGTGTTAGGGTACAGGTTAGTGTTAGCGTACGGGTTAGGATTAGGTTACGGGTGAGGGTAAGGCTTCGGGTAAGGTTAGGGTTAGGGTTAGGGTTAGGATTAGGGGACGGGGCCGGTTTAGGGTACAGGTAAGGGTACGACAACGGTTTAGGGTGAGCATACGTGTTAGGGTATGGGTTAGTGTTAGCGTACGGGTTAGGATTAGGGGACGGGTGAGGGTAAGGCTTCGGGTAAGGTTTAGGGTTAGGGTTAGGGTTAGGGTTAGGGGACGGGGACGGGGACGGTTTAGGGTACAGGTTAGGGTACGACAACGGTTTAGGGTGAGCGTACGTGTTAGGGTAAGGGTTAGTGTTAGCGTACGGGTTAGGATTAGGGGACGGGTGAGGGTAAGGCTTTGGGTAAGGGTTAGGCTTAGGCTTAGGGTTAGGGTTAGGGTTAGGGGACGGGGACGGTTTATGGTACAGGTTAGGGTACGACAACGGTTTACGATGAGCGTAAGTGGTAGGGTACGGTTTAGTGTTAGCGTACGGGTTAGGATTAGGGGACGTGTGAGGGCAATGCTTCGGGTAAGGGTTAGTGTTAGGGTTAGAGTTAGGGTTAGGGTTCGGGACGGGGACGGTTTAGGGTACAGGTTAGGGTACGACAACGGTTTAGGGTGAGCGTACGTTTTAGGGTACGGGTTAGTGTTAGCGTACGGGTTAGGATTAGGGGACGGGTGAGGGTAAGGCTTCGGGTAATAATTAGGGTGAGGGTTAGGGTTAGGGTTAGGGGACGGGGATGGTTTAGGGTAAAGGTTAGGGTACGACAATGGTTTAGGGTGAGCGTACGTGTTAGAGTACGGGTTAGTGTTAGCGTACGGGTTAGGATTAGGGAACGGGTGAGTGTAAGGCTTCGGGTAAGGGTTAGGGTTAGGGTTAGGGTTAGGGTTAGGGTTAGGGGACGGGGACGGTTTAGGGTACAGGTTAGGGTACGACAACGGTTTAGGGTGAGCGTACGTGTTAGGGTACGGGTTAGTGTTAGCGTACGGATTAGGATTAGGGGACGGGTGAGGGTAAGGCTTCGGGTAAGGGTTAATGTTAGGGTTAGGGTTAGGGTTAGGGGACGGGGACGGTTTAGGGTACAGGTTAGGGTACGACAACGGTTTAGGGTGAGCGTACGTGTTAGGGTACGGGTTAGTGTTAGCGTACGGGTTAGGATTAGGGGACGGGTGAGGGTAAGGCTTCGGGTAAGGGTTAGGCTTAGGCTTAGGGTTAGGGTTAGGGTTAGGGGACGGGGACGGTTTAGGGTACAGGTTAGGGTACGACAACGGTTTAGGATGAGCGTAAGTGTTAGGGTACGGTTTAGTGTTAGCGTACGGGTTAGGATTAGGGGACGGGTGAGGGCAATGCTTCGGGTAAGGGTTAGTGTTAGGGTTAGAGTTAGGGTTAGGGTTCGGGACGGGGACGGTTTAGGGTACAGGTTAGGGTACGACAACGGTTTAGGGTGAGCGTACGTTTTAGCTTACGGGTTAGTGTTAGCGTACGGGTTAGGATTACGGGAAGGGTGAGGGTAAGGCTTCGGGTAACGGTTAGGGTTAGGGTTAGGGTTAGGGTTAGGGGACGGGCACGGGGACGGTTTAGGGTACAGGTTAGTGTACGACAACGGTTTAGGTTGAGCGTACGTGTTAGGGTACGGGTTAGTGTTAGCGTACGGGTTAGGATTAGGGGACGGTTGAGGGTAAGGCTTCGGGTAAGGGTTAGGGTTAGGTTTAGGGTTAGGGGACGGGGACGGGGACGGTTTAGGGTACAGGTTAGGGTACAAAAACGGTTTAGGGTGAGCGTACGTGTTAGGGTACGGGTTAGTGTTAGCGTACGGGTTAGGATTAGGGGACGGGTGAGTGTAAGGCTTCGGGTAAGGATTAGGGTTAGGGTTAGTGTTAGGGTTAGGGTTAGGGGACGGGGACGGTTTATCGTACAGGTTAGGGTACGACAACGGTTTAGGGTGAGCGTACGGGTTAGGATTAGGGGACGGGTGAGGGTAAGGCTTCGGGTAATAGTTAGGGTTAGGGTTATGGTTAGGGTTAGGGGACGGGGACGGTTTAGGGTACAGGTTAGGGTACGACAACGGTTTAGGGTGAGCGTACGTGTTAGGGTACGGGTTAGTGTTAGCATACGGGTTAGAATTAGGGGACGGGTGAGGTTAAGGCTTCGGGTAAGGGTTAGGGTTAGGGTTAGGGTTAGGGTTAGGGGACGGGGATGGTTTAGGGTAAAGGTTAGGGTACGACAACGGTTTAGGGTGAGCGTACGTGTTAGAGTACGGGTTAGTGTTAGCGTACGGGTTAGGATTAGGGGACGGGTGAGGGTAAGGCTTCGGGTAAGGGTTAGGGTTAGGGTTAGGGTTAGGGTTAGGGGACGGGGACGGTTTAGGGTACAGGTTAGGGTACGACAACGGTTTAGTGTGAGCGTACGTGTTAGGGTACTGGTTAGTGTTAGCGTACGGTTTAGGATTAGGGGACGGGTGAGGTTAAGGCTTCGGGTAAGGGTTAGGGTTAGGGTTAGGGTTAGGGTTAGGGGACGGGGACGGTTTAGGGTACAGGTTAGTGTACGACAACGGTTTAGGGTGAGCGTACGTGTTAGGGTACGGGTTAGTGTTAGCGTACGGGTTAGGATTAGGTTACGGGTGAGGTTAAGGCTTCGGGTAAGGGTTAGGGTTAGGGTTAGGGTTAGGATTAGGGGAAGGGGACGGTTTAGGGTACAGGTAAGGGTACGACAACGGTTTAGGGTGAGCGTACGTGTTAGGGTATGGGTTAGTGTTAGCGTACGGGTTAGGCTTAGGGGACGGGTGAGGTTAAGGCTTCGGGTAAGGGTTAGGGTTTGGGTTAGAGTTAGGTTTAGGGTTAGGGTTAGGGGACGGGGACGGTTTATGGTACAGGTTAGGGTACGACAACGGTTTAGGATGAGCGTAAGTGTTAGGGTACGGTTTAGTGTTAGCGTACGGTTTAGGATTAGGGGACGGGTGAGGGTAATGCTTCGGGTAAGGGTTAGTGTTAGGGTTAGAGTTAGGGTTAGGGTTACGGGACGGGGACGGTTTAGGGTACAGGTTAGGGTACGACAACGGTTTAGGGTGAGCGTACGTTTTAGGGTACGGGTTAGTGTTAGCGTACGGGTTAGGATTACGGGAAGGGTGAGGGTAAGGCTTCGGGTAACGGTTAGGGTTAGGGTTAGGGTTAGGGTTAGGGGACGGGCACGGGGACGGTTTAGGGTACAGGTTTGTGTACGACAACGGTTTAGGTTGAGCGTACGTGTTAGGGTACGGGTTAGTGTTAGCGTACGGGTTAGGATTAGGGGACGGTTGAGGGTAAGGCTTCGGGTAAGGGTTAGGGTTAGGTTTAGGGTTAGGGGACGGGGACGGGGACGGTTTAGGGTACAGGTTAGGGTACGGCAACGGTTTAGGGTGAGCGTACGTGTTAGGGTACGGGTTAGTGTTAGCGTACGGGTTAGGATTAGGGGACGGGTGAGGGTAAGGCTTCGGGTAATAGTTAGGGTTAGGGTTATGGTTAGGGTTAGGGGACGGGGACGGTTTAGGGTACAGGTTAGGGTACGACAACGGTTTAGGGTGAGCGTACGTGTTAGGGTACGGGTTAGTGTTAGCATACGGGTTAGGATTAGGGGACGGGTGAGGGTAAGGCTTCGGGTAAGGGTTAGGGTTAGGGTTAGGGTTAGGGTTAGGGTTAGGGGACGGGGATGATTTAGGGTTCGACAACGGTTTAGGGTGAGCGTACGTGTTAGAGTACGGGTTAGTGTTAGCGTACGGGTTAGGATTAGGGGACGGGTGAGTGTAAGGCTTCGGGTAAGGGTTAGGGTTAGGGTTAGGGTTAGGGTTAGGGTTAGGGGACGGGGACGGTTTAGGGTACAGGTTAGGGTACGACAACGGTTTAGGGTGAGCGTACGTGTTAGGGTACGGGTTAGTGTTAGCGTACGGGTTAGGATTAGGGGACGGGTGAGGGTAAGGCTTCGGGTAAGGGTTAGGGTTAGGGTTAGGGTTAGGGGACGGGGACGGTTTAGGGTACAGGTTAGGGTACGACAACGGTTTAGGGTGAGCGTACGTGTTACGGTACGGGTTAGTGTTAGCGTAAGGGTTAGGTTTAGGGGACGGGTGAGGGTAAGGCTTCGGGTAAGGGTTAGGCTTAGGCTTAGGGTTAGGGTTAGGGTTAGGGGACGGGGACGGTTTAGGGTACATGTTAGGGTACGACAACGGTTTAGGATGAGCGTAAGTGTTAGGGTACGGTTTAGTGTTAGCGTACGGGTTAGGATTATGGGACGGGTGAGGGCAATGCTTCGGGTAAGGGTTAGTGTTAGGGTTAGAGTTAGGGTTAGGGTTCGGGACGGGGACGGTTTAGGGTACAGGTTAGGGTACGACAACGGTTTAGGGTGAGCGTACGTTTTAGGGTACGGGTTAGTGTTAGCGTACGGGTTAGGATTACGGGAAGGGTGAGGGTAAGGCTTCGGGTAACGGTTAGGGTTAGGGTTAGGGTTAGGGTTAGGGGACGGGCACGGGGACGGTTTAGGGTACAGGTTAGTGTACGACAACGGTTTAGGTTGAGCGTACGTGTTAGGGTACGGGTTAGTGTTAGCGTACGGGTTAGGATTAGGGGACGGTTGAGGGTAAGGCTTCGGGTAAGGGTTAGGGTTAGGTTTAGGGTTAGGGGACGGGGACGGGGACGGTTTAGGGTACAGGTTAGGGTACAAAAACGGTTTAGGGTGAGCGTACGTGTTAGGGTACGGGTTAGTGTTAGCGTACGGGTTAGGATTAGGGGACGGGTGAGTGTAAGGCTTCGGGTAAGGATTAGGGTTAGGGTTAGTGTTAGGGTTAGGGTTAGGGGACGGGGACGGTTTAGCGTACAGGTTAGGGTACGACAACGGTTTAGGGTGAGCGTACGTGTTAGGGTACGGGTTAGTGTTAGCGTACGGGTTAGGATTAGGGGACGGGTGAGGGTAAGGCTTCGGGTAATAGTTAGGGTTAGGTTTATGGTTAGGGTTAGGGGACGGGGACGGTTTAGGGTACAGGTTAGGGTACGACAACGGTTTAGGGTGAGCGTACGTGTTAGGGTACGGGTTAGTGTTAGCATACGGGTTAGGATTAGGGGACGGGTGAGGGTAAGGCTTCAGGTAAGGGTTAGGGTTAGGGTTAGGGTTAGGGTTAGGGGACGGGGATGGTTTAGGGTAAAGGTTAGGGTACGACAACGGTTTAGGGTGAGCGTACGTGTTAGAGTATTGGTTAGTGTTAGCGTACGGGTTAGGATTAGGGGACGGATGAGGGTAAGGCTTCAGGTAAGGGTTAGGGTTAGGGTTAGGGTTAGGGTTAGAGTTAGGGGACGGGGACGGTTTAGGGTACAGGTTAGGGTACGACAACGGTTTAGTGTGAGCGTACGTGTTAGGGTACGGGTTAGTGTTAGCGTACGGTTTAGGATTAGGGGACGGGTGAGGTTAAGGCTTCGGGTAAGGGTTAGGGTTAGGGTTAGGGTTAGGGTTAGGGGACGGGGACGGTTTAGGGTACAGGTTAGTGTACGACAACGGTTTAGGGTGAGCGTACGTGTTAGGGTACGGGTTAGTGTTAGCGTACGGGTTAGGATTAGGTTACGGGTGAGGGTAAGGCTTCGGGTAAGGTTAGGGTTAGGGTTAGGGTTAGGATTAGGGGAAGGGGACGGTTTAGGGTACAGGTAAGGGTACGACAACGGTTTAGGGTGAGCGTACGTGTTAGGGTATGGGTTAGTGTTAGCGTACGGGTTAGGCTTAGGGGACGGGTGAGGTTAAGGCTTCGGGTAAGGGTTAGGGTTTGGGTTAGAGTTAGGTTTAGGGTTAGGGTTAGGGGACGGGGACGGTTTAGGGTACAGGTTAGGGTACGACAATGGTTTAGGCTGAGCGTACGTGTTAGGGTACGTGTTAGTGTTAGCGTACGGGTTAGGATTAGGGGACGGGTGAGGATAAGGCTTCGGGTAAGGGTTAGGGTTAGGGTTAGGGTTAGGGTTAGGGATGTGGACGGTTTAGGGTACAGGTTAGGGTACGACAATGGTTTAGGGTGAGCGTACGTGTTAGGGTACGGGTTAGTGTTAGCGTACGGGTTAGGTTTAGGGGACGGGTGAGGGTAAGGCTTCGGGTAAGGGTTAGGGTTAGGGTTAGGGTTAGGGGACGGGGACGGTTTAGGGTACAGGTTAGGGTACGACAACGGTTTAGGGTGAGCTTACGTGTTACGGTACGGGTTAGTGTTAGCGTACGGGTTAGGATTAGGGGACGGGTGAGGGTAAGGCTTCGGGTAAGGGTTAGGCTTAGGCTTAGGGTTAGGGTTAGGGTTAGGGGACGGGGACGGTTTAGGGTACATGTTAGGGTACGACAACGGTTTAGGATGAGCGTAAGTGTTAGGGTACGGTTTAGTGTTAGCGTACGGGTTAGGATTATGGGACGGGTGAGGGCAATGCTTCGGGTAAGGGTTAGTGTTAGGGTTAGAGTTAGGGTTAGGGTTCGGGACGGGGACGGTTTAGGGTACAGGTTAGGGTACGACAATGGTTTAGGGTGAGCGTACGTTTTAGGGTACGGGTTAGTGTTAGCGTACGGGTTAGGATTACGGGAAGGGTGAGGGTAAGGCTTCGGGTAACGGTTAGGGTTAGGGTTAGGGTTAGGGTTAGGGGACGGGCACGGGGACGGTTTAGGGTACAGGTTAGTGTACGACAACGGTTTAGGTTGAGCGTACGTGTTAGGGTACGGGTTAGTGTTAGCGTACGGGTTAGGATTAGGGGACGGTTGAGGGTAAGGCTTCGGGTAAGGGTTAGGGTTAGGTTTAGGGTTAGGGGACGGGGACGGGGACGGTTTAGGGTACAGGTTAGGGTACAAAAACGGTTTAGGGTGAGCGTACGTGTTAGGGTACGGGTTAGTGTTAGCGTACGGGTTAGGATTAGGGGACGGGTGAGTGTAAGGCTTCGGGTAAGGATTAGGGTTAGGGTTAGTGTTAGGGTTAGGGTTAGGGGACGGGGACGGTTTAGCGTACAGGTTAGGGTACGACAACGGTTTAGGGTGAGCGTACGTGTTAGGGTACGGGTTAGTGTTAGCGTACGGGTTAGGATTAGGGGACGGGTGAGGGTAAGGCTTCGGGTAATAGTTAGGGTTAGGGTTATGGTTAGGGTTAGGGGACGGGGACGGTTTAGGGTACAGGTTAGGGTACGACAACGGTTTAGGGTGAGCGTACGTGTTAGGGTACGGGTTAGTGTTAGCATACGGGTTAGGATTAGGGGACGGGTGAGGGTAAGGCTTCAGGTAAGGGTTAGGGTTAGGGTTAGGGTTAGGGTTAGGGGACGGGGATGGTTTAGGGTAAAGGTTAGGGTACGACAACGGTTTAGGGTGAGCGTACGTGTTAGAGTATTGGTTAGTGTTAGCGTACGGGTTAGGATTAGGGGACGGATGAGGGTAAGGCTTCAGGTAAGGGTTAGGGTTAGGGTTAGGGTTAGGGTTAGGGTTAGGGGACGGGGACGGTTTAGGGTACAGGTTAGGGTACGACAACGGTTTAGTGTGAGCGTACGTGTTAGGGTACGGGTTAGTGTTAGCGTACGGTTTAGGATTAGGGGACGGGTGAGATTAAGGCTTCGGGTAAGGGTTAGGGTTAGGGTTAGGGTTAGGGTTAGGGGACGGGGACGGTTTAGGGTACAGGTTAGTGTACGACAACGGTTTAGGGTGAGCGTACGTGTTAGGGTACGGGTTAGTGTTAGCGTACGGGTTAGGATTAGGTTACGGGTGAGGGTAAGGCTTCGGGTAAGGTTAGGGTTAGGGTTAGGGTTAGGATTAGGGGAAGGGGACGGTTTAGGGTACAGGTAAGGGTACGACAACGGTTTAGGGTGAGCGTACGTGTTAGGGTATGGGTTAGTGTTAGCGTACGGGTTAGGCTTAGGGGACGGGTGAGGTTAAGGCTTCGGGTAAGGGTTAGGGTTTGGGTTAGAGTTAGGTTTAGGGTTAGGGTTAGGGGACGGGGACGGTTTAGGGTACAGGTTAGGGTACGACAATGGTTTAGGGTGATCGTACATGTTAGGGTACGGGTTAGTGTTAGCGTACGGGTTAGGATTAGGGGACGGGTGAGGGTAAGGCTTCGGGTAAGGGTTAGGGTTAGGGTTAGGGTTAGGGTTAAGGGACGGGGACGGGGACGGTTTAGGGTACAGGTTAGGGTACGACAACGGTTTAGGGTGAGCGTACGTGTTAGGGTACGGGTTAGTGTTAGCGTACGGGTTAGGATTAGGGGACGGGTGAGGGTAAGACTTCGGGTAAGGGTTAGGGTTAGGAATAGGGTTAGGGGACGGGGACGGTTTAGGGTACACGTTAGAGTACGACAAAGGTTTAGGGTGAGCGTACGTGTTAGGGTACGGGTTAGTGTTAGCGTACGGGTTAGGATTAGGGGACGGGTGAGGGTAAGGCTTCGGGTAAGGGTTAGGGTTAGGGTTAGGGTTAGGTTTAGGGTTAGGGGACGGGGACGGTGACGGTTTAGGGTACAGGTTAGGGTACGACAACGGTTTAGGGTGAGCGTACGTTTAGGGTACGAGTTAGTGTTAGCGTACGGTTTAGGATTAGGGGACGGGTGAGGTTAAGGCTTCGGGTAAGAGTTAGGGTTAGGGTTAGGGTTAGGGTTAGGGGATGGGGACGGGGACGGTTTAGGGTACAGGTTAGGGTACGACAACGGTTTAGGGTGAGCGTACGTGGTAGGGTACGGCTTAGTGTTAGCGTACGGGTTAGGATTAGGGGACGGGTGAGGGTAAGGCTTCGGGTAAGAGTTAGGGTTAGGGTTAGGGTTAGGATTAGGGGACGGGGACGGTTTAGGGTACAGGTTAGGGTACGACAATGGTTTAGGGTGAGCGTACGTGTTAGGGTACGGGTTATTGTTAGCGTACGGGTTAGGATTAGGGGACGGGTGGGGTAAGGCTTCGGGTAAGGGTTAGGGTTAGGGTTAGGGTTAGGGTTAGGGGACAGGGACGGGGACGGTTTAGGGTACAGGTTAGGGTACGACAACGGTTTAAGGTGAGGGTATGTGTTAGGGTACGGCTTAGTGTTAGCATACGGGTGAGGATTAGGGGACGGGTGAGTGTAAGGCTTCGGGTAAGGGTTAGGGTTAGGGATAGGGTTAGGGTTAGCGTTAGGGGACGGGGACGGTTTAGGGTACAGGTTAGGGTATGACAACGGTTTAGGGTGAGCGTACGTGTTAGGGTACGGGTTAGTGTTAGCGTACGTGTTAGGATTAGGGGACGGGTGAGGGTAAGGCTTCGGGAAAGGGTTAGGGTTAGGGTTAGGGTTAGGGTTAGGGGACGGGCACGGGGACGGTTTAGGCTACAGGTTAGGGAACGACACCGGTTTAGGGTGAGGGTACGTGTTAGGGTACGGGTTAGTGTTAGCGTACGAGTTAGGATTAGGGGACGGGTAATGGTAAGGCTTCGGGTAAGGGTTAGGGTTAGGGTTAGGGTTAGGGTTAGGGTTAGGGGACGGGGACGGTTTAGGGTACAGGTTAGGGTACGACAACGGTTTAGGGTGAGCGTACGTGTTAGGGTACGGGTTACTGTTAGCGTACGGGTTAGGATTAGGGGACGGGTGAGGGTAAGGCTTCGGGTAAGGGTTAGGCTTAGGCTTAGGGTTAGGGTTAGGGTTAGGGGACGGGGACGGTTTAGGGTACAGGTTAGGGTACGACAACGATTTAGGATGAGCGTAAGTGTTAGGGTATGGTTTAGTGTTAGCGTACGGGTAAGGATTAGGGGACGGGTGAGGGTAAGGCTTCGGGTAAGGGTTAGTGTTAGGGTTAGAGTTAGGGTTAGGGTTAGGGGACGGGGACGGTTTAGGGTACAGGTTAGGGTACGGCAACGGTTTAGGGTTAGCGTACGTGTTAGGGTACGGGTTAGTGTCAGCGTACGGGTTAGGATTAGAGGACGGGTGAGGGTAAGGCTTCGGGTAAGGGTTAGGGTTAGGGTTAGGGTTAGGTTTAGGGGACGGGGACCGTTTAGGGTACAGGTTATGGTACGTCAACGGTTTAGGGTGAGCGTACGTGTTAGGGTACGGGTTAGTGTTCGTGTACGGGTTAGGATAAGGGGACGGGTGAGGGTAAGGCTTCGGGTAAGGGTTAGGGTTAGGGTTATGGTTAGGGTTAGGGTTAGGGGACGGGGACGGTTTAGGGTACAGGTTAGGGTACGACAACGGTTTAGGGTGAGCGTACGTGTTACGGTACGGGTTAGTGTTAGCGTACGGGTTAGGATTAGGTGACGGATGAGGTTAAGGCTTCGGGAAAGGGTTAGCTTTAGGGTTAGGGGACGGGGACGGTTTAGGGTACAGGTTAGGGTACGACAACGGTTTAGGGTGAGCGTACGTGTTAGGGTACGGGTTAGTGTTAGCTTACGGGTTAGGATTAGGGGACGGGTGAGGGTAAGGGTTAGGGTTAGGGTTAGGTTTAGGGTTAGGGTTAGGGGACGGGGACGGTTTAGGGTACAGGTTATGGTACGAAAACTGTTTAGGGTGAGCGTACGTGTTAGGGTACGGGTTAGTGTTAGCGTACGCGTGAGGATTATGGGACGGGTGAGTGTAAGGCTTCGGGTAAGGGTTAGGGTTAGGGTTAGGGTTAGGGTTAGGGGACGGGGACGGTTTAGGGTGCAGGTTAGGGTACGACAACGGTTTAGGGTGAGCGTACGTGTTAGGGTACGGTTTAGTGTTGGGGTACGGGTTAGGATTAGGGGACGGGTGAGGGTAAGGCTTCGGGTAAGGGTTAGGGTTAGGGTTAGGGGACGGGGACGGGGACGGGGACGGTTTAGGGTACAGGTTAGGCTACAACAACGGTTTAGGGTGAGCTTACGTGTTAGGGTACGGGTTAGTGTTTGCGTACAGTTTAGGATTAGGGGACGGGTGAGGGTAAGGGTTAGGGTTAGGGTTAGGGTTAGGGTTAGGGGACGGGGACAGTTTAGGGTACAGGTTAGGGTACGACAACGATTTAGGGTGACCGTACGTGTTAGGGTACGGGTTAGTGTTAGCGTAAAGGTTAGGATTAGGGGACGAGTGAGGGTAAGGCTTCGGGTAAGGGTTAGGGTTAGGTTTAGGGCACGGGGAAGGGGACGGGGACGCTTTAGGGTACAGGTTAGTGTACGACAACGGTTTAGGGTGAGCGTACGTGTTAGGGTAAGGGTTAGTGTTAGCGTACGGGTTAGGATTAGGGGACGGGTGAGGGTAAGGCTTCGGGTAAGGGTTAGGGTTAGGGTTAGGGTTAGGGTTAGGGGACGGGGATGGTTTAGGGTACAGGTGAGGCTACGACAACGGTTTAGGGTGAGCGTACGTGTTAGGGTACGGGTTAGTGTTAGCGTACGGGTTAGGATTAGGGGACGGGTGAGGGTAAGGCTTCGGGTAAGGGTTAAGGTTAGGGTTAGGGTTAGGTTTAGGGTTAGGGGATGGGGACAGGGACGGTTTAGGGTACAGGTTAGGGTACGACAACGGTTTAGGGTGACCGTACATGTTAGGGTATGGCTTAGTGTTAGCGTACGGGTTAGGATTAGAGGACGGGTGAGGGTAAGGCTTCGGGTAAGGGTTAGATTTAGGGTTAGGGGACGTGGACGGGGACGGTTTAGGATACAGGTTAGGGTACGACAACAGTTTAGGGTGAGCGTACGTGTTAGGGTACGGGTTAGTCTTAGCGTACGGGTTAGGATTAGGGGACGGGTGAGGGTAAGGCTTCGGGTAAAGGTTAGGGTTAGGGTTTGGGTTAGGGGACGGGTACGGGGAGGGTTTAGGGTACAGATTAGGGTACGACAACGGTTTAGGGTGAGCGTACGTGTTAGGGTACGGTTTAGTGTTGGGGTACGGGTTAGGATTAGGGGACGGGTGAGGGTAAGGCTTCGGGTAAGGGTTAGGGTTAGGGTTAGGGGACGGGGACGGGGACGGTTTAGGGTACAGGTTAGGGTACAACAACGGTTTAGGGTGAGCTTACGTGTTAGGGTACGGGTCAGTGTTTGCGTACAGGTTAGGATTAGGGGACGGGTGAGGGTAAGGGTTAGGGTTAGGGTTAGGGTTAGGGGTCGGGGACAGTTTAGGGTACAGGTTAGGGTACGACAACGGTTTAGGGTGAGCGTAGGTGTTAGGGTACGGGTTAGTGTTAGCGTAAGGGTTAGGATTAGGGGACGGGTGAGGGTAAGGCTTCGGGTAAGGGTTAGGGTTAGGTTTAGGGGACGGGGAAGGGGACGGGGACGGTTTAGGGTACAGGTTAGTGTACGACAACGGTTTAGGGTGAGCGTACGTTTTAGGGTATGGGTTAGTGTTAGCGTACGGGTTAGGATTAGGGGACGGGTGAGGGTAAGGCTTCGGGTAAGGGTTAGGGTTAGGGTTAGGGTTAGGGTTAGGGGACGGGGATGGTTTAGGGTACAGGTTAGGCTACGACAACGGTTTAGGGTGAGCGTACGTGTTAGGGTACGGGTTAGTGTTAGCGTACGGGTTAGGATTAGGGGACGGGTGAGGGTAAGGCTTCGGGTAAGGGTTAAGGTTAGGGTTAGGGTTAGGGTTAGGGTTAGGGGACGGGGACAGGGACGGTTTAGGGTACAGGTTAGGGTACGACAACGGTTTAGGGTGACCGTACATGTTAGGGTATGGGTTAGTGTTAGCGTACGGGTTAGGATTAGAGGACGGGTGAGGGTAAGGCTTCGGGTAAGGGTTAAGTTTAGGGTTAGGGGACGTGGACGGGGACGGGGACGGTTTAGGGTACAGGTTAGGGTACGACAACAGTTTAGGGTGAGCGTACGTCTTAGGGTACGGGTTAGTGTTAGCGTACGGGTTAGGATTAGGGGACGGGTGAGGGTAAGGCTTCGGGTAAAGGTTAGGGTTAGGGTTTGGGTTAGGGGACGGGGACGGGGACGGTTTAGGGTACAGATTAGGGTACGACAACGGTTTAGGGTGAGCGTACGTGTTAGGGTACGGTTTAGTGTTGGGGTACGGGTTAGGATTAGGGGACGGGTGAGGGTAAGGCTTCGGGTAAGGGTTAGGGTTAGGGTTAGGGGACGGGGACGGGGACGGTTTAGGGTACAGGTTAGGGTACACCAACGGTTTAGGGTGAGCTTACGTGTTAGGGTACGGGTTAGTGTTAGCGTACAGGTTAGGATTAGGGGACGGGTGAGGGTAAGGGTTAGTGTTAGGGTTAGGGTTAGGGTTAGGGTTAGGGTTTGGGGACGGGGACGGTTTAGGGTACAGGTTAGGGTACGACAACGGTTTAGGGTGAGCGTACGTGTTAGGGTATGGGTTAGTGTTAGCGTACGGTTGAGGATTAGGGGACGGGTGAGTGTAAGGCTTCGGGTAAGGGTTAGGGTTAGGGTTAGGTTAGGGTTAGGGTTAGGGAACGGGGACGGTTTAGGGTACAGGTTAGGGTACGACAACGGTTTAGGGTGAGCGTACGTGTTAGGGTACGGGTTAGTGTTAGCGTACGGGTTAGGATTAGGGGACGGGTGAGGGTAAGGCTTCGGGTAAGGGTTAGGTTTAGGGTTAGGGTTAGGGTTAGGGGACGGGGACGGTTTAGGATACAGGTTAGGGTACGACAACGGTTTAGGGTGAGCGTACGTGTTAGGGTACGGGTTAGTGTTAGCGTACGGGTTAGGATAAGGGGACGGGTGAGGGTAAGGCTTCGGGTAAGGGTTAGGGATAGGGTTAGGGTTAGGGTTAGGGGACGGGGATGGTTTAGGGTACAGGTTAGGGTACGACAAGGGTTTAGGGTGAGCGTACGTGTTAGGGTACGGGTTAGTATTAGCGTACGGGTTAGGATTAGGGGACCGGTGAGGGTAAGGATTCGGGTAAGTGTTAGGGTTAGGGTTAGGGTTAGGGTGAGGGTACGGGGACGGTTTAGGGTACAGGTTAGGGTACGACAATGATATAGGGTGAGCGTACCTGTAAGGGTACGGGTTAGTGTTAGCGTACGGGTTAGGATTAGGGGACGGGTGAGGGTAAGGCTTCGGGTAAGGGTTAGGGTTAGGGTTAGGGTTAGGCGACGGGGACGGTTTAGAGTACAGGTTAGGCTACGACAACGGTTTAGGGTGAGCGTACGTGTTAGGGTAGGTGTTAGTGTTAGCGTACGGGTTAGGATTAGCGGACGGGTGAGGGTAAGGCTTCGGGTAAGGGTTAGGGTTAGGGTTAGGGTTAGGGTTAGGGGACGGGGACAGGGACGGTTTAGGGTACAGGTTAGGGTACGACAACGGTTTAGCGTGAGCGTACATGTTAGGGTATGGGTTAGTGTTAGCATACGGTTTAGTATTAGGGGACGGGTGAGGGTAAGGCTTCGGGTAAGGGTTAGGGTTAGGGGACGGGGACGGGGACGGGGACGGGGACGGTTTAGGGTACAGGTTAGGGTACGACAACGGTTTAGGGTGAGCGTACGTGTTAGGGTACGGGTTAGTGTTAGCGTACGGGTTAGGATTAGGGGACGGGTGAGGGTAAGGCTTCGGGTAAAGGTTAGGGTTAGGGTTAGGGTTAGGGTTGGGGATGGGGACGTGGACGGTTTAGGGTACTTGTTAGGGTACGACAACAGTTTAGGGTGAGCGTACGTGTTAGGGTACGGGTTAGTTTTAGCTTACGGGTTAGGATTAGGGGACGGGTGAGTGTAAGGTTTCGGGTAAGGGTTAGGGTTAGGGTTAGGGTTAGGGTTAGGGGACGGGGACGGTTTAGGGTACAGGTTAGTGTACGTCAACGGTTTAGGGTGAGCGTACGTGTTAGGGTACGGGTTAGTGTTAGCGTACGGGTTAGGATTAGGGGACGGGTGAGGGTAAGGCTTCGGGTAAGGGTTAGGGTTAGGGTTAGGGTTAGGGTTAGGGGACGGGGACGGTTTAGGGTACAGTTTAGGGTACGACAACGGTTTAGGGTGAGCGTACGTGTTAGGGTAAGGGTTAGTGTTAGCGTACGGTTTAGGATTAGGGGACGGGTGAGGGTAAGGCTTCGGGTAAGGGTTAGGGTTAGGGTTAGTGTTAGGGGACGGGGACGGGGACGGTTTAGGTTACAGGTTAGAGTACGACAACAGTTTAGGGTGAGCGTACATGTTAGGGTACGGGTTAGTGTTAGCGTACGGGTTAGGATTAGTGGATGGGTGAGGGTAAGGCTTCGGGTAAGGGTTAGGGTTAGGGTTACGGTTAGGGTTAGGGTTAGGGGACGGGGACGGTTTAGGGTACAGGTTAGGGTACGACAACGGTTTAGGGTGAGCGTACGTGTTAGGGTACGGGCTAGTGTTAGCGTACAGGTTAGGATTAGGGGAAGTGTGAGGGTAAGGCTTCGGGTAAGGGTTAGAGTTAGGTTTAGGGTTAGGGGACGGGCACGGGGACGGTTTAGGGTACAGTTTAGGGTATGACAACGGTTTAGGGTGAGCGTATGTGTTAGGGTACGGGTTAGTGTTAGCGTACGGGTTAGGATTAGGGGACGGGTGAGGGTAAGGCTTCGGGTAAGGGATAGGGTTAGGGTTAGGTTTAGGGTTAGGGGACGGGGACGGTTTAGGGTACAGGTTAGGGTACGACAACGGTTTAAGGTGAGCGTACGTGTTAGGTTACTGGTTACTGTTAGCGATCGGGTGAGGATTATGGGACGGGTGAGTGTAAGGCTTCGGGTAAGGGTTAGGGTTAGGGTTAGGGTTAGGGTTAGGGTTAGGGGACGGGGACGGTTTAGGGTACAGGTTAGGGTACGACAACGGTTTAGGGTGAGCGTACGTGTTAGGGTACGGGTTAGTGTTAGCGTATGGTTTAGGATTAGGGGACGGGTGAGGGTAAGGCTTCGGGTAAGGGTTAGGGTTAGGGTTAGGGTTAGGGGACGGGGACGCTTTAGGGTACAGGTTAGGGTACGACAACGGTTTAGGGTGAGCGTACGTGTTAGGGTACGGGTTAGTGTTAGCGTACGGGTTAGGATTAGGGGACGGGTGAGGGTAAGGCTTCGGGTAAGTGTTAGGGTTAGGGTTAGGGTTAAGGTTAGGGTACGGGGACAGTTTAGGGTACAGTTTAGAGTACGACAATGATTTAGGGTGAGTGTACGTGTTAGGGTACGGGTTAGTGTTAGCGTACGGGTTAGGATTAGCGGACGGGTGAGGGTAAGGCTTCGGGTAAGGGTTAGGGTTAGGGTTAGGGTTAGGGTTAGGGTTAGGGGACGGGGATAGGGACGGGGACGGGGACGGGGACGGTTTAGGGTCCAGGTTAGGGTACGACAAGGGTTTAGGGTGAGCGTACGTGTTAGGGTACGGGTTAGTGTTAGCGTACGGGTTAGGATTAGGGGACGGGTGAGGGTAAGGCTTCGGGTAAGGGTTAGGGTTAGGGTTAGGGTTACGGTTAGGGTTAGGGGACGGGGACAGGGACGGTTTAGGGTACAGGTTAGGGTAGGACAACGGTTTAGCGTGAGCGTACATGTTAGGGTATGGGTTAGTGTTAGCGTACGGGTTAGTATTAGGGGACGTGTGAGGGTAAGGCTTCGGATAAGGGTTAGGGTTAGGGTTAGGGTTAGGGTTAGGGGACGGGGACGGGGACGGCTTAGGGTACAGGTTAGGGTACGACAACGGTTTAGGGTGAGCGAACATGTTAGGGTACGGGTTAGTGTTACCGTACGGGTTAGGATTAGGGGACGGGTGAGGGTAAGGCTTCGGGTAAAGGTTAGGGTTAGGGTTAGGGTTAGGGTTGGGGACGGGGACGTGGACGGTTTAGGATACAGGTTAGGGTACGACAACAGTTTAGGGTGAGCGTACGTGTTAGGGTACGTGTTAGTGTTAGCTTATGCGTTAGGATTAGTGGACGGGTGAGTGTAAGACTTCGGGTAAGGGTTAGGGTTAGGTTTAGGGTTAGGGTTAGGGTTAGGGGACGAGGATGTTTTAGGGTACAGGTTAGTGTACGTCAACGGTTTAGGGTGAGCGTACGTGTTAGTGTACGGGTTAGTGTTAGCGTACGGGTCAGGATTAGGGGACGGGTGAGGGTAAGGCTTTGGGAAAGGGTTAGGGTTAGGGTTAGGGTTAGGGAACGGGGACGGTTTAGGGTACAGGTTAGGGTACGACAACGGTTTAGGGTGAGCGTACGTGTTAGGGTATGGTTTAGTGTTAGCGTACGGGTGAGGGTTAGGGGACGGCTGAGTGTAAGGCTTCGGGTAAGGGTTAGGGTTAGGGTTAGGGTTAGGGTTAGGGTTAGGGGACGGGGACGGTTTAGGGTACAGTTTAGGGTACGACAACGGTTTAGGGTGAGCGTACGTGTTAGGGTACTTGTTAGTGTTAGCGTACGGGTTAGGATTAGGGGACGGGTGAGGGTAAGGCTTCGGGTAAGGGTTAGTGTTAGGGTTAGGGTTAGGGTTAGTTGACGGGGACGGTTTTGGGTACAGGTTAGGGTACGACAACGGTTTAGGGTGAGCGTAAGTGTTAGGGTACGGGTTAGTGTTAGCGTACGGGTTAGGATGAGGGGACGGGTGAGGGTAAGGTTTCGGGTAAGTGTTAGGGTTAGGGTTAAGGTTAGGGTTAGGGTTAGGGTACGGGGACGGTTTAGGGTACAGGTTAGGGTACGACAACGATTTAGGGTGAGCGTACGTGTTAGGGTACGGGTTAGTGTTAGCGTACGGGTTAGGATTAAGGGACGGGTGAGGGTAAGGCTTCGGGTAAGAGTTAGGGTTAGGATTAGGGTTAGGTTTCGGGGACGGGGACGGTTTAGGGTACACGTTAGGGTACGACAACGGTTTAGGGTGAGCGTACGTGTTAGGGTACGGGTTAGTGTTAGCGTACGGGTTAGGATTAGGGGACGGGTGAGGGTAAGTCTTCGGGTAAGTGTTAGGGTTAGGGTTAGGGTTAGGGTTAGTGTTCGGGGACGGTTTAGGGTACAGGTTAGGGTACGAAAACGATTTAGGGTGAGCGTACCTGTTAGGGTACGGGTTAGTGTTAGCGTACGAGTTAGGATTAGGGGACGGGTGAGGGTAAGGCTTCGGGTAAGGGTTAGGGATAGGATTAGTGTTAGGGTTAGGGGACGGGGATGGTTTAGGGTACAGGTTAGGCTGCGACAACGTTTTAGGGTGAGCGTACGTGTTAGGGTACGGGTTAGTGTTAGCGTACGGTTTAGGATTAGGGGACGGGTGAGGGTAAGGCTTCGGGTAAGGGTTAGGGTTAGGGTTAGGGCTAGGGTTAGGGTTAGGGGACGGGGACAGGGACGGTTTAGGGTACAGGTTAGGGTATGGGTTAGTGTTAGCGTACGGGTTAGGATTAGGGGACGGGTGAGTGTAAGGCTTCGGGTAAGGGTTAGGGTTAGGGTTAGAGGACGGGGACGGGGACGGGGACAGGTCAGGGTTAGGGTTAGGGTTAGGGGACGGGGACGGGGACGGTTTAGGGTCCAGGTCAGGATACGACAACGGTTTAGGGTGAGCGTACGTGTTAGGGTACGGGTTAGTGTTAGCGTACGGGGTAGGATTAGGGGACGGGTGAGGGTAAGGCTTCGGGTAAGGGTTAGGGTTAGGGTTAGGGGACGGGGACGTGTACTGGGACGGTTTAGGGTACAGGTTAGGGTACAACAACGGTTTACGGTGAGCTTACGTGTTAGGGTACGGGTTAGTGTTAGCGTACAGGTTAGGATTAGGGGACGGGTGAGGGTAAGGGTTAGGGTTGGGGTTAGGGTTAGGGTTAGGGTTAGGGTTAGGGGATGGGGACGGTTTAGGGTACAGGTTAGGGCACGACAACGGTTTAGGGTGAGCGTACGTGTTAGGGTACGGGTTAGTGTTAGCGTACGGGTTAGGATTAGGGGACGGGTGAGGGTACGGCTTCGGGTAAGGTTTAGGGTTAGGGTTAGGGTTAGGTTTAGGGGACGGGGACGGGGACGGTTTAAGGTACAGGTTAGTGTATGACAACGGTTTAGGGTGAGCGTACGTGCTAGGGTACGGGTTAGTGTTAGCGTACGGGTTAGGATTAGGGGACGGGTGAGGGTAAGGCTTCGGGTAAGCGTTAGGGTTAGGGTTAGGGGCGGGGACGGTTTAGGGTACAGTTTACGGTACGACAACAGTTTAGGGTGAGCGTACGTGTTAGGGTGCGGGTTAGTGTTAGCGCACGGGTTAGGATTAGGGGACGGGTGAGGGTAAGGCTTCGGGTAAGGGTTAGGGTTAGGGTTAGGGTTAGGGGACGGGGACGGGGACGGTTTAGGGTACAGGTTAGGGTACAACAACAGTTTAGGTTGAGCGAACGTGTTAGGGTACGGGTTAGTGTTAGCGTACGGGTTAGGATTAGTGGACGGGTGAGGGTAAGGCTTCGGGTAAGGGTTAGGGTTAGGGTTAGGGTTAGGGTTAGGGTTAGGAGACGGGGACGGTTTAGGGTACAGGTTAAGGTACGACAACGGTTTAGGGTGAGCGTACGTGTTAGGGTACGGCTAGTGTTAGCGTACGGGTTAGGATTAGGGGAAGGGTGACGGTAAGGCTTCGGGTAAGGGTTAGGGTTAGGGTTAGGTTTAGGGTTAGCGTTAGGGGACGGGGACGGTTTAGGGTAGAGATTAGGGTACGACAACGATTTAGGGTGAGCGTACGTGTTAGGGTACAGGTTAGTGTTAGCGTACGGGTTAGCATTAGGGGACGGGTGAGGGTAAGGCTTCGGGTAAAGGTTAGCTTTAGGGTTAGGGTTAGGGTTAGGGGACGGGGACGGTTTAGTGTACAGGTTAGGGTACGACAACGGTTTAGGGTGAGCGTACGTGTTAGGGTACGGGTTAGTGTTAGCGTACGGGTTAGGATAAGGGGATGGGTGAGGCTAAGGCTTCGGGTAAGGGTTAGGGTTAGGGTTAGGGTTAGGGTTAGGGGACGGGGACGGTTTAGGGTACAGGTTAGGGTACGACAACGGTTTAGGGTGAGCGTACGTGTTAGGGTACGGGTTAGTGTTAGCGTACGGGTTAGGATTAGGGGACGGGTGAGGGTAAGGCTTCGGGTAAGGGTTAGGGTTAGGGTTAGGGTTAGGGTTAGGGTACGGGGATGGTTTAGGGTACAGGTTAGAGTACGACAATGATTTAGGGTGAGCGTACGTGTTAGGGTACGGTTTAGTGTTAGCGTACGGGTTAGGATTAGGGGACGGGTGAGGGTAAGGCTTCGGGTAAGGGTTAGGGTTAGGGTTAGTGTTAGGGGACGGGGATGGTTTAGGGTACAGGTTAGGCTACGACAACGGTTTAGTGTGAGCGTACGTGTTAGGGTACTGGTTAGAGTTAGCGTACGGTTTAGGATTAAGGGACGGGTGAGGGTAAGGCTTCGGGAAAGGGTTAGGGTAAGGGTTAGGGTTAGGGTTAGGATTAGGGTTAGGGGACGGGGACGGTGTAGGGTACAGGTTAGTGTACGTCAACGGTTTAGGGTGAGCGTACGTGTTAGGGTACGGGTTAGTGTTAGTGTACGGGTTAGGATTAGGGGACGGGTGAGGGTAAGGCTTCGGGTAAGGGTTAGGGTTAGCGTTAGGGTTAGGGTTAGGGGACGGGGACGGTTTAGGGTACAGGTTAGGGTACGACAACGGTTTAGGGTGAGCGTACGTGTTAGGGTACGGGTTAGTGTTAGCATACGGGTGAGGATTAGGGGACGGGTGAGTGTAAGGCTTCGGGTAAGGGTTAGGGTTAGGGTTAGGGAACGGGGACGGTTTAGGGTACAGGTTAGGGTACGACAACGGTTTATGGTGAGCGTACGTGTTAGGGTACGGGTTAGTGTTAGCGTACGGTTTAGGATTAGGGGACGGGTGAGTGTAAGGCTTCGGGTAAGGGTTAGGTTTAGGGTTAGGGTTAGGATTAGGGGACGGGGACGGTTTAGGGTACAGGTTAGGGTACGACAACGGTTTAGGGTGAGCGTACGTGTTAGGGTACGGGTTAGTATTAGCGTACGGGTTAGGATAAGGGGACGGGTGAGGGTAAGGCTTCGGGTAAGGGTTAGGGTTAGGGTTAGGGTTAGGGTTAGGGTTAGGGGACGGGGACAGGGACGGTTTAGGGTACAGGTTAGGGTACGACACCGGTTTAGCGTGAGCGTACATGTTAGGGTATGGGTTAGTGTTAGCGTACGGTTTAGTATTAGGGGACGGGTGAGGGTAAGGCTTCGGGTAAGGGTTAGGGTTAGGGTTAGGGTTAGGTTTAGGGGACGGGGACGGGGACGGGGATGGTTTAGGGTACAGGTTAGTGTAGGACTACGGTTTAGGGTGAGCGTACGTGTTAGGGTACGGGTTAGTGTTGGCGTACGGGTTAGGATTAGGGGACGGGTGAGGGTAAGGCTTCGGGTAAGGGCTAGGGTTAGGGTTAGGTTTAGGGGACGGGGACGGGGACGGTTTAGGGTACAGGTTAGTGTATGACAACGGTTTAGGGTGAGCGTACGTGCTAGGGTACGGGTTAGTGTTAGCGTACGGGTTAGGATTAGGGGACGGGTGAGGGTAAGGCTTCGGGTAAGCGTTAGGGTTAGGGTTAGGGGCGGGGACGGTTTAGGGTACAGTTTACGGTACGACAACAGTTTAGGGTGAGCGTACGTGTTAGGGTGCGGGTTAGTGTTAGCGCACGGGTTAGGATTAGGGGACGGGTGAGGGTAAGGCTTCGGGTAAGGGTTAGGGTTAGGGTTAGGGTTAGGGGACGGGGACGGGGACGGTTTAGGGTACAGGTTAGGGTACAACAACAGTTTAGGTTGAGCGAACGTGTTAGGGTACGGGTTAGTGTTAGCGTACGGGTTAGGATTAGTGGACGGGTGAGGGTAAGGCTTCGGGTAAGGGTTAGGGTTAGGGTTAGGGTTAGGTTAGGGTTAGGGGACGGGGACGGTTTAGGGTACAGGTTAAGGTACGACAACGGTTTAGGGTGAGTGTACGTGTTAGGGTACGGCTAGTGTTAGCGTACGGGTTAGGATTAGGGGAAGGGTGACGGTAAGGCTTCGGGTAAGGGTTAGGGTTAGGGTTAGGTTTAGGGTTAGCGTTAGGGGACGGGGACGGTTTAGGGTAGAGATTAGGGTACGACAACGATTTAGGGTGAGCGTACGTGTTAGGGTACAAGTTAGTGTTAGCGTACGGGTTAGCATTAGGGGACGGGTGAGGGTAAGGCTTCGGGTAAAGGTTAGCTTTAGGGTTAGGGTTAGGGGACGGGGACGGTTTAGTGTACAGGTTAGGGTACGAGAACGGTTTAGGGTGAGCGTACGTGTTAGGGTACGGGTTAGTGTTAGCGTACGGGTTAGGATAAGGGGATGGGTGAGGCTAAGGCTTCGGGTAAGGGTTAGGGTTAGGGTTAGGGTTAGGGTTAGGGGACGGGGACGGTTTAGGGTACATGTTAGGGTACGACAACGGTTTAGGGTGAGCGTACGTGTTAGGGTACGGGTTAGTGTTAGCGTACGGGTTAGGATTAGGGGACGGGTGAGGGTAAGGCTTCGGGTAAGGGTTAGGGTTAGGGTTAGGGTTAGGGTTAGGGTACGGGGACGGTTTAGGGTACAGGTTAGAGTACGACAATGATTTAGGGTGAGCGTACGTGTTAGGGTACGGTTTAGTGTTAGCGTACGGGTTAGGATTAGGGGACGGGTGAGGGTAAGGCTTCGGGTAAGGGTTAGGGTTAGGGTTAGGGTTAGGGTTAGGGGACGGGGATGGTTTAGGGTACAGGTTAGGCTACGACAACGGTTTAGGGTGAGCGTACGTGTTAGGGTACTGGTTAGAGTTAGCGTACGGTTTAGGATTAAGGGACGGGTGAGGGTAAGGCTTCGGGAAAGGGTTAGGGTAAGGGTTAGGGTTAGGGTTAGGATTAGGGTTAGGGGACGGGGACGGTGTAGGGTACAGGTTAGTGTACGTCAACGGTTTAGGGTGAGCGTACGTGTTAGGGTACGGGTTAGTGTTAGTGTACGGGTTAGGATTAGGGGACGGGTGAGGGTAAGGCTTCGGGTAAGGGTTAGGGTTAGCGTTAGGGTTAGGGTTAGGGGACGGGGACGGTTTAGGGTACAGGTTAGGGTACGACAACGGTTTAGGGTGAGCGTACGTGTTAGGGTACGGGTTAGTGTTAGCATACGGGTGAGGATTAGGGGACGGGTGAGTGTAAGGCTTCGGGTAAGGGTTAGGGTTAGGGTTAGGGAACGGGGACGGTTTAGGGTACAGGTTAGGGTACGACAACGGTTTATGGTGAGCGTACGTGTTAGGGTACGGGTTAGTGTTAGCGTACGGTTTAGGATTAGGGGACGGGTGAGTGTAAGGCTTCGGGTAAGGGTTAGGTTTAGGGTTAGGGTTAGGATTAGGGGACGGGGACGGTTTAGGGTACCGGTTAGGGTACGTCAACGGTTTAGGGTGAGCGTACGTGTTAGGGTACGGGTTAGTGTTAGCGTACGGGTTAGGATTAGGGGACGGGTGAGGGTAAGGCTTCGGGTAAGTGTTAGGGTTAGGGTTAGGGTTAGGGTTAGGGTTAGGGTTAGGGTACGGGGACGGTTTAGGGTACAGGTTAGGGTACGACAATGTTTTAGGGTGAGCGTACGTGTTAGGGTACGGGTTAGTGTTAGCGTACGGGTTAGGATTAGGGGACGGGTGAGGGTAAGGCTTCGGGTAAGGGTTAGGGTTAGGGTTAGGGTTAGGGTTAGGGGACGGGGATGGTTGAGGGTACAGGTTAGGCTACGACAACTGTTTAGGGTGAGCGTACGTGTTAGGGTAGGGGTTAGTGTTAGCGTACGGGTTAGGATTAGGGGACGGGTGAGGGTAAGGCTTCGGGTAAGGGTTAGGGCTAGGGTTAGGGTTAGGGTTAGGGTTAGGGGACGGGGACAGAGACGGTTTAGGGTACAGGTTAGGGTACGGCAACGGATTAGCGTGAGCGTACATGTTAGGGTATGTGTTAGTGTTAGCGTACGGGTTAGGATTATGGGACGGGTGAGGGTAAGGCTTCGGGTAAAGGATAGGGTTAGGGTTAGGGTTAGGGTTGGGGACGGGGACGGGGACGGTTTAGGGTACAGGTTAGGGTATGACAACCGTTTAGGGTGAGCGTACGTGTTAGGGTACGGGTTAGTGTTAGCTTACGGGTTAGGATTAGGGGACGGGTGAGTGTAAGGCTTCGGGTAAGGGTTAGGGTTAGGGTTAGGGTTAGGGTTAGGGTTAGGGGACGGGGACGGTTTAGGGTACAGGTTAGTGTACGACAACGGTTTAGGGTGAGCGTACGTGTTAGGGTACGGTTTAGCATTAGCGTATGGGTTAGGATTAGGGGACGGGTGAGGGTAAGGCTTTGGGTAAGGGTTAGGGTTACGGTTAGGGTTCGGGTTAGGTTTAGGGGACGGGGACGGTTTAGGGTACAGGTTAGGGTACGACAACGGTTTAGGGTGAGCGTACGTGTTAGGGTATGGGTTAGTGTTAGCGTACGGGTTAGGATTAGGGGACGGGTGAGGGTAAGGCTTCGGGTAAGGGTTAGGGTTAGGGTTAGGGTTAGGGTTAGGGAACGGGGACGGTTTAGGGTACAAGTTAGGGTACGACAACGGTTTAGTGTGAGAGTACGTGTTAGGGTATGGTTTAGTGTTAGCGTACGGGTGAGGATTAGGGGACGGGTGAGTGTAAGGCTTCGGGTAAGGGTTAGGGTTAGGTTTAGGGTTAGGGTTAGGGGACGGGGACGGTTTAGGGTACAGTTTAGGGTACGACAACGGTTTAGGGTGAGGGTACGTGTTAGGGTACGGGTTAGTGTTAGCGTACGGGTTAGGATTAGGGGACGGGTGACGGTAAGGCTTCGGGTAAGGGTTAAGGTTAGGGTTAGGGTTAGGGTTAGGGTTAGGGGACGGGGACGGATTAGTGTACAGGTTAGGGTACGACAACGGTTTAGGGTGAGCGTACGTGTTAGGGTACGGATTAGTGTTAGCGTACGGGTTAGGATAAGGGGATGGGTGAGGCTAAGGCTTCGGGTAAGGGTTAGGGTTAGGGTTAGGGTTAGGGGACGGGGACGGTTTAGGGTACAGGTTAGGGTACGACAATGGTTTAGGGTGAGCGTACGTGTTAGGGTACGGGTTAGTGTTAGCGTACGGGTTAGGATTAGGGGACGGGTGAGGGTAAGGCTTCGGGTAAGTGTTAGGGTTAGGGTTAGGGTTAGGGTACGGGGACGGTTTAGGGTACAGGTTAGAGTACGACAATGATTTAGGGTGAGCGTACGTGTTAGGGTACGGTTTAGTGTTAGCGTACGGGTTAGGATTTGGGGACGGGGGAGGGTAAGGCTTCGGGTAAGGGTTAGGGTTAGGGTTAGGGTTAGGGTTAGGGGACGGGGACGGTTTAGGGTACAGGTTAGGCTACGACAACGGTTTAGGGTGAGCGTACGTGTTAGGGTACTGGTTAGAGTTAGCGTACGGGTTAGGATTAGGGGACGGGTGAGGGTAAGGCTTCGGGAAAGGGTTAAGGTAAGGGTTAGGTTTAGGGTTAGGGGACGGGGACAGGGACGGTTTAGGGTACAGGTTAGGGTACGACAACGGTTTAAGGTGACCGTACATGTTAGGGTATGGGTTAGTGTTAGCGTACGGTTCAGGATTATGGGACGGGTGAGGGTAAGGCTTCGGGTACGGGTTAAGTTTAGGGTTAGGGGACGGGGACGGGGACGGGGACGGGGACGGTTTAGGGTCCAGGTCAGGGTACGACAACGGTTTAGGGTGAGCGTACGTGTTAGGGTACGGGTTAGTGTAAGCGTATGGGTTAGGATTAGGGGACGGGTGAGTGTAAGGCTTCGGGTAAGGGTTAGGGTTAGGGTTAGGATTAGGGTTAGGGGACGGGGACGGTTTAGGGTACAGGTTAGTGTACGTCAACAGTTTAGGCTGAGCGTACGTGTTAGGGTACGGGTTAGTGTTAGTGTACGGGTTAGGATTAGGGGACGGGTGAGGCTAAGGCTTCGGGTAAGGGTTAGGGTTAGGGTTAGGGTTAGGGTTAGGGGACGGGGACGGTTTAGGGTACAGGTTAGGGTACGACAACGGTTTAGGGTGAGCGTACGTGTTAGGGTACGGGTTAGTGTTAGCGTACGGGTGAGGATTAGGGGACGGGTGAGTGTAAGGCTTCGGGTAAGGGTTAGGGTTAGGGTTAGGTTAGGGTTAGGGTTAGGGAACGGGGACGGTTTAGGGTACAGGTTAGGGTACGACAACGGTTTAGGGTGAGCGTACGTGTTAGGGTACGGGTTAGTGTTAGCGTACGGGTTAGGATTAGGGGACAGGTGAGGGTAAGGCTTCGGGTAAGAGTTAGGTTTAGGGTTAGGGTTAGGATTAGGGGACGGGGACGGTTTAGGGTACAGGTTAGGGTACGACAACGGTTTAGGGTGAGCGTACGTGTTAGGGTACGGGTTAGTGTTAGCGTACGGGTTAGGATAAGGGGACGGGTGAGGGTAAGGCTTCGGGTAAGGGTTAGGGTTAGGGTTAGGGTTAGGGTTAGGGGACGGGGACGGTTTAGGGTACCGGTTAGGGTACGTCAACGGTTTAGGGTGAGCGTACGTGTTAGGGTACGGGTTAGTGTTAGCGTACGGGTTAGGATTAGGGGACGGGTGAGAGTAAGGCTTCGGGTAAGTGTTAGGGTTAGGGTTAGGGTTACGGTTAGGGTTAGGGTACGGGGACGGTTTAGGGTACAGGTTAGGGTACGACAATGTTTTAGGGTGAGCGTACGTGTTAGGGTACGGGTTAGTGTTAGCGTACGGGTTAGGATTAGGGGACGGGTGAGGGTAAGGCTTCGGGTAAGGGTTAGGGTTAGGGTTAGGGTTAGGGTTAGGGGACGGGGACGGTTTAGGGTACAGGTTAGGCTACGACAACGGTTTAGGGTGAGCGTACGTGTTAGGGTAGGGGTTACTGTTAGCGTACGGGTTAGGATTAGGGGACGGGTGAGGGTAAGGCTTCGGGTAAGGGTTAGGGTTAGGGTTAGGGTTAGGGTTAGGGGACGGGGACAGGGACGGTTTAGGGTACAGGTTAGGGTACGACAACGGTTTAGCGTGAGCGTACATGTTAGGGTAGGGGTTAGTGTTAGCGTACGGGTTAGGATTAGGGGACGGGTGAGGGTAAGGCTTCGGGTAAGGGTTAGGGTTAGGGTTAGGGGACGGGGACGGGGACGGTTTAGGGTACAGGTTAGGGTACGACAACGGTTTAGGGTGAGCGTACGTGTTAGGGTACGGGTTAGTGTTAGCGTACGGGTTAGGATTAGGGGACGGGTGAGGGTAAGGCTTCGGGTAAAGGATAGGGTTAGGGTTAGGGTTAGGGTTGGGGACGGGGACGGGGACGGTTTAGGGTACAGGTTAGGGTACGACAACAGTTTAGGGTGAGCGTACTTGTTAGGGTACGGGTTAGTGTTAGCTTACGGGTTAGGATTAGGGGACGGGTGAGTGTAAGGCTTCGGGTAAGGGTTAGGGTTAGGGTTAGGGTTAGGGTTAGTGTTAGGGGACGGGGACGGTTTAGGGTACAGGTTAGTGTACGTCAACGGTTTAGGGTGAGCGTACGTGTTAGGGTACGGGTTAGTGTTAGCGTACGGGTTAGGATTAGGGGACGGGTGAGGGTAAGGCTTCGGGTAAGGGTTAGGGTTAGGGTTAGGGTTAGGGTTAGGGGACGGGGACGGGGACGGTTTAGGGTACAGGTTAGTGTACGACAAGGTTTTAGGGTGAGCGTACGTGTTAGGATACGGGTTAGTGTTAGCGTACGGGTGAGGATTAGGGGACGGGTGAGGGTAAGGCTTCGGGTAAGGGTTAGGGTTAGGGTTAGGGGACGGGGATGGTTTAGGGTACACGTTAGGGTACGACAACGGTTTAGGGTGAGCGTACGTGTTAGGGTACTGGTTAGTGTTAGCGTACGGGTTAGGATTAGGGGACGGGTGAGTGCAAGGCTTCGGGTAAGGGTTAGGGTTAGGGTTAGGGTTAGGGTTAGGGTTAGGGGACGGGGACGGGGACGGTATAGGGTACAGGTTAGGGTACGTCAACGGTTTAGGGTGAGCGTACGTGTTAGGGTACGGGTTAGTGTTATTGTACGGGTTAGGATTAGGGGACGGGTGAGGGTAAGGCTTCGGGTAAGGGTTAGGGTTAGGGTTAGGGTTAGGGGACGGGGACGGGGACGGTTTAGGGTACAGGTTAGGGTACGAAAACGGTTTAGGGTGAGCTTACGTGTTAGGGTATGGGTTAGTGTTAGCGTAAGGGTTAGGATTAGGGGACGGGTGAGGGTAAGTCTTCGGGTAAGGGTTAGGGTTAGGGGTAGGGTTAGGGTTAGGGTTAGGGGACGGGGACAGTTTAGGGTACAGGTTAGGGTACGACAACGGTTTAGGGTGAGCGTACGTGTTAGGATACGGGTTAGTGTTAGCGTACGGGTTAGGATTAGGGGACGGGTGAGGGTAAGGCTTCGGGTAAGGGTTAGGGTTAGTGTTAGGGTTAGGGGACGGGGACGGTTTAGGGTACAAGTTAGGGTACGACAAGGGTTTAGGGTGAGCGTACGTGTTAGGGTACTGGTTAGTGTTAGCGTACGGGTTAGGATTAGGGAACGGGTGAGGGTAGGGCTTCGGGTAAGGGTTAGGGTTAGGGTTAGGGGACGGGGATGGTTTAGGGTACAGGTTAGGGTACGACAACGGTTTAGCTTGAGCGTACGTGTTAGGGTACGGGTTAGTGTTAGCGTACAGGTGAGGATTAGGGGACGGGTGAGGGTAAGGTTTCGGGTAAGGGATAGGGTTAGGGTTAGGGTTAGGGTTAGGGGACGGGGACGGTTTAGGGTACAGGTTAGGGTATGACAACGGTTTAGGTTGACCGTACGTGTTAGGGTACGGGTTAGTGTTAGCGTACGGGTTAGGATTAGGGGACGGGTGAGGGTAAGGCTTCGGGTAAGGGTTAGGGTTAGGGTTAGGGTTAGGGTTAGAGTTACGGGACGGGGACAGGGACGGTTTAGGGTACAGGTTAGGGTACAACAGCAGTTTAGGGTGAGCGTACGTGTTTGGGTACGGGATAGTGTTAGCGTACGGGTTAGGATTAGGGGACGGGTGAGGGTAAGGCTTCAGTTAAGGGTTAGGGTTAGGGTTAGGGTTAGGGGACAGGGACGGTTTAGGGTACAGGTTAGGGTACGACAACGGTTTAGGGTGAGCGTACGTTTTAGGGTACGGGTTAGTGTTAGCGTACGGGTTAGGATTAGGGGACGGGTGAGGGTAAGGCTTCGAGTAAGGGTTAGGGTTAGGGTTAGGGGACGGGGACGGTTTAGGGTACAGGTTAGGTTACGACAACGTTTTAGGGGGAGGGTACGTGTTAGGATACGGGTTAGTGTTAACGTACGGGTTAGGATTAGGGGACGGGTTAGGGTAAGGCTTCGGGTAAGGGTTAGGGTTAGTGTTAGGGGACGGGGACGGTTTAGGGTACAGGTTAGGGTACGACAACGGTTTAGGGTGAGCGTACGAGTTAGGGTACGGGTTAGTGTTAGCGCACGGGTTAGGATAAAGGGACGGGTGAGGGTAAGGTTTCGGGTAAGGGTTAGGGTTAGGGTTAGGGTTAGGGTTAGGGGACGGGGATGGTTTAGGGTACAGGTTAGGATACGACAACGGTTTAGGGTGAGCGTACGTGTTAGGGTACGTGTTAGTGTTAGCGTACGGCTTAGGATTAGGGGACGGGTGAGGGTAAGGCTTCGGGTAAGTGTTAGGGTTAGGGTACGGGGACGGTTTAGGGTACAGGTTAGGGTACGACAACGATTTAGGGTGAGCGTACGTGTTAGGGTACGGGTTAGTGTTAGCGTACAGGTTAGGATTAGGGGACGCGTGAGGGTAAGGCTTCGGGTAAGGGTTAGGGTTAGGGTTAGGGGACGGGGACGGTTTAGGGTACAGGTTAGGGTACGACAAAGGTTTAGGGTGAGCGTACGTGTTAGGGTACGGGTTAGTGTTAGCGTACAGGTTAGGATTAGGGGACGGGTGAGGGTAAGGCTTCGCGTAAGGATTAGGGTTAGGGTTAGGGTTAGGGGACGGGGACGGTTTAGGGTACAGGTTAGGGTACGACAACGGTTTAGGGTGAGCGTACGTGTTAGGGTACGGGTTAGTGTTAGCGTACGAGTTAGGATTAGGGGACGGGTGAGGGTAAGGCTTCGGGTAAGGGTTAGGGTTAGGTTTAGGGTTAGGTTTAGGATTAGGGTTAGGGAACGGTTTAGGGTACAGGTTAGGGTACGACAACGGTTTAGGGTGAGCGTACGTGTTAGGGTACGGGTTAGTGTTAGCGTACGGGTTAGGATTAGAGGACGGCTGACGGTAAGGCTTCGGGTAAAGGTTAGGGTTAGGGTTAGGGTTAGGGATAGGGGACGGGGACGGGGACGGTTTAGGGTACAGGTTAGGGTACGAAAACGGTTTAGGGTGAGCGTACGTGTTAGGGTACTGGTTAGTGTTAGCGTACGGGTTAGGATTAGGGGACGGGTGAGTGCAAGGCTTCGGGTAAGGGTTAGGGTTAGGGTTAGGGTTAGGGTTAGGGTTAGGGTTAGGGTTAGGGGACGGGGACGGTATAGGGTACAGGTTAGGGTACGTCAACGGTTTAGGGTGAGCGTACGTGTTAGGGTACGGGTTAGTGTTATTGTACGGGTTAGGATTAGGGGACGGGTGAGGGTAAGGCTTCGGGTAAGGGTTAGGGTTAGGGTTAGGGTTAGGGTTAGGGGACGGGGACGGGGACGGTTTAGGGTACAAGTTAGTGTACGACAACGGTTTAGGGTGAGCGTACGTGTTAGGGTATGGGTTAGTGTTAGCGTACGGGTTAGGATTAGGGGACGGGTGAGGGTAAGGCTTCGGGAAAGGGTTAGGGTTAGGGTTAGAGTTAGGGTTAGGGGACGGGCCCAGGGACGGTTTAGGGTACAAGTTAGGGTACGACAACGTTTTAGGGTGAGGGTACGTGTTAGGGTACGGGTTAGTGTTAACGTACGGTTTAGGATTAGGGGACGGGTTAGGGTAAGGCTTCGGGTAAGGGTTAGGGTTAGGGTTAGGGGACGGGGACGGTTTAGGGTACAGGTTAGGGTACGACAACGGTTTAAGGTGAGCGTACGAGTTAGGGTACGGGTTAGTGTTAGCGCACGGGTTAGGATAAGGGGACGGGTGAGGGTAAGGTTTCGGGTAAGGGTTAGGGTTAGGGTTAGGGTTAGGGTTAGAGGACGGGGATGGTTTAGGGTACAGGTTAGGATACGACAACGGTTTAGGGTGAGCGTACGTGTTAGGGTACGTGTTAGTGTTAGCGTACGGCTTAGGATTAGGGGACGGGTGAGTGTAAGGCTTCGGGTAAGGGTTAGGGTTAGGGTTAGGGTTAGGGTTAGGGGACGGGGACGGTTTAGGGTACAGATTAGGGTATGACAACGGTTTAGGGTGAGCGTACGTGTTAGGGTACGGGTTAGTGTTAGCGTACGGATTAGGATTAGGGGACGGGTGAGGGTAAGGCTTCGGGTAAGGGTTAGTGTTAGGGTTAGGGTTAGGGTTAGGGGACGGGGACGGGGACGGGGACGGTTTAGGGTACAGGTTAGGGTACGACAACGGTTTAGGGTGAGCGTACGTGTTAGGGTACGGGTTAGTGTTAGCGTACGGTTTAGGTTTCGGGGACGGGTGACGGTTAGGCTTCGGGTAAGGGTTAGGGTTAGGGTTAGGGTTACGGTTAGGGGATGGGGACGGTTTAGGGTACAGGTTAGTGTACGGCAACGGTTTAGGGTGAGCGTACGTGTTAGGGTACGGGTTAGTGTTGGCGTACGGGTTAGGATTAGGGGACGGGTGAGGGTAAGGCTTCGGGTAAGGGTTAGGGTTAGGGTTAGGGTTAGGGGATCGGGACGGGGACGGTTTAGGGTACAGGTTAGGGTACGACAACGGTTTAGGGTGAGCTTACGTGTTAGGGCACGGGTTAGTGTTAGCGTAAGGGTTAGGATTAGGGGACGGGTGAGGGTAAGTCTTCGGGTAAGGGTTAGGGTTAGGGTTAGGGTTAGGGTTAGCGTTAGGGGACGGGGACGCTTTAGGGTACAGGATAGGGTACGACAACGGTTTAGGGTGAGCGTACGTGTTAGGGTACGGGATAGTGTTAGCGTACGGGTTAGGATTAGGGGACGGGTGAGGGTAAGGCTTCGGGTAAGGGTTAGGGATAGTGTTAGGGTTAGGGTTAGGGTTACGGGACGGGGACAGGGACGGTTTAGGGTAGAGGTTAGGGTACGACAACAGTTTACGGTGAGCATACGTGTTAGGGTACGGGTTAGTGTTAGCATACGGGTTAGGATTAGAGGACGGGTGAGGGTAAGGCTTCGGGTAAGCGTTAGGGTTAAGGTTAGGGTTAGGGTTAGGGTTAGGGGACGGGGACGGTTTAGGGTACAGGTTAGGGTAAGACAACGGTTTAGGGTGAGCGTACGTTTTAGGGTACGGGTTAGTGTTAGCGTACGGGTTAGGATTAGGGGACGGGTGAGGGTAAGGCTTCGGGTAAGGGTTAGGGTTAGGGTTAGGGTTTGGGGACGGGGACGGTTTAGGGTACAAGTTAGGGTACGACAACGGTTTAGGGTGAGCGTACGTGTTAGGGTACTGGTTAGTGTTAGCGTACGGGTTAGGATTAGGGAACGGGTGAGGGTAAGGCTTCGGGTAAGGGTTAGGGTTAGGGTTAGGGGACGGGGACGGTTTAGGGTACAGGTTAGGGTACGACAAAGGTTTAGGGTGAGCGTACGTGTTAGGGTACGGGTTAGTGTTAGCGTACGGGTTAGGATTAGGGGACGGGTGTGGGTAAGGCTTCGCGTAAGGGTTAGGGTTAGGGTTAGGGTTAGGGTTAGGGTTAGGGGTCGGGGACGGTTTAGGGTACAGGTTAGGGTACGACAACGGTTTAGGGTGAGCGTACGTGTTAGGGTACGGGTTAGTGTTAGCGTACGGGTTAGGATTAGGGGACGGGTGAGGGTAAGGCTTCGGGTAAGGGTAAGGGTTAGGGTTAGGGTTAGGGTTAGGTTTAGGGTTAGGGTTAGGGGACGGTTTAGGGTACAGGTTAGGGTACGACAACGGTTTAGGGTGAGCGTACGTGTTAGGGTACGGGTTAGTGTTAGCGTACGGGTGAGGATTAGGTGACGGGTGAGTGTAAGGCTTCGGGTAAGGGTTAGGGTTAGGGTTAGGGTTAGGGTTAGGGTTAGGGGACCCGGACGGTTTAGGGTACAGGTTAGGGTACGACAAAGGTTTAGGGTGAGCGTACGTGTTAAGGTACGGGTTAGTGTTAGCGTACGGGTTAGGATTAAGGGACGGGTGAGGGTAAGGCTTCGGGTAAGGGATAGGGTTACGGTTAGGGTTAGGGTTAGGGGACGGGGACGGTTTAGGGTACAGGTTCGGCTGCGACAATGGTTTAGGGTGAGCGTACGTGTTAGGGTACGGGTTAGTGTTAGCTTACGGGTTAGGATTAGCCGAAGGGTGAGGGTAAGGCTTCGGGTAAGGGTTAGGGTTAGGGTTAGGGCTAGGGTTAGGGTTAGGGGACGGGGACAGGGACGGTTTAGGGTACAGGTTAGGGTACGACAACGGTTTAGGGTGAGCGTACATGTTAGGGTATGGGTTAGTGTTAGCTTATGGGTTAGGATTAGGGGACAGGTGATGTTAAGGCTTCGGGTAAGGGTTAGGGTTAGGGTTAGGGTTAGGGTTAGGGTTAGGGGACGGGGACGGTTTAGGGTACAGGTTAAGGTACGACAACGGTTTAGGGTGAGTGTACGTGTTAGGGTACGGCTAGTGTTAGCGTACGGGTTAGGATTAGGGGAAGGGTGACGGTAAGGCTTCGGGTAAGGGTTAGGGTTAGGGTTAGGTTTAGGGTTAGCGTTAGGGGACGGGGACGGTTTAGGGTAGAGATTAGGGTACGACAACGATTTAGGGTGAGCGTACGTGTTAGGGTACAGGTTAGTGTTAGCGTACGGGTTAGCATTAGGGGACGGGTGAGGGTAAGGCTTCGGGTAAAGGTTAGCTTTAGGGTTAGGGTTAGGGGACGGGGACGGTTTAGTGTACAGGTTAGGGTACGAGAACGGTTTAGGGTGAGCGTACGTGTTAGGGTACGGGTTAGTGTTAGCGTACGGGTTAGGATAAGGGGATGGGTGAGGCTAAGGCTTCGGGTAAGGGTTAGGGTTAGGGTTAGGGTTAGGGTTAGGGGACGGGGACGGTTTAGGGTACATGTTAGGGTACGACAACGGTTTAGGGTGAGCGTACGTGTTAGGGTACGGGTTAGTGTTAGCGTACGGGTTAGGATTAGGGGACGGGTGAGGGTAAGGCTTCGGGTAAGGGTTAGGGTTAGGGTTAGGGTTAGGGTTAGGGTACGGGGACGGTTTAGGGTACAGGTTAGAGTACGACAATGATTTAGGGTGAGCGTACGTGTTAGGGTACGGTTTAGTGTTAGCGTACGGGTTAGGATTAGGGGACGGGTGAGGGTAAGGCTTCGGGTAAGGGTTAGGGTTAGGGTTAGGGTTAGGGTTAGGGGATGGGGATGGTTTAGGGTACAGGTTAGGCTACGACAACGGTTTAGGGTGAGCGTACGTGTTAGGGTACTGGTTAGAGTTAGCGTACGGTTTAGGATTAAGGGACGGGTGAGGGTAAGGCTTCGGGAAAGGGTTAGGGTAAGGGTTAGGGTTAGGGTTAGGATTAGGGTTAGGGGACGGGGACGGTGTAGGGTACAGGTTAGTGTACGTCAACGGTTTAGGGTGAGCGTACGTGTTAGGGTACGGGTTAGTGTTAGTGTACGGGTTAGGATTAGGGGACGGGTGAGGGTAAGGCTTCGGGTAAGGGTTAGGGTTAGCGTTAGGGTTAGGGTTAGGGGACGGGGACGGTTTAGGGTACAGGTTAGGGTACGACAACGGTTTAGGGTGAGCGTACGTGTTAGGGTACGGGTTAGTGTTAGCATACGGGTGAGGATTAGGGGACGGGTGAGTGTAAGGCTTCGGGTAAGGGTTAGGGTTAGGGTTAGGGAACGGGGACGGTTTAGGGTACAGGTTAGGGTACGACAACGGTTTATGGTGAGCGTACGTGTTAGGGTACGGGTTAGTGTTAGCGTACGGTTTAGGATTAGGGGACGGGTGAGTGTAAGGCTTCGGGTAAGGGTTAGGTTTAGGGTTAGGGTTAGGATTAGGGGACGGGGACGGTTTAGGGTACCGGTTAGGGTACGTCAACGGTTTAGGGTGAGCGTACGTGTTAGGGTACGGGTTAGTGTTAGCGTACGGGTTAGGATTAGGGGACGGGTGAGGGTAAGGCTTCGGGTAAGTGTTAGGGTTAGGGTTAGGGTTAGGGTTAGGGTTAGGGTTAGGGTACGGGGACGGTTTAGGGTACAGGTTAGGGTACGACAATGTTTTAGGGTGAGCGTACGTGTTAGGGTACGGGTTAGTGTTAGCGTACGGGTTAGGAATAGGGGACGGGTGAGGGTAAGGCTTCGGGTAAGGGTTAGGGTTAGGGTTAGGGTTAGGGGACGGGGATGGTTGAGGGTACAGGTTAGGCTACGACAACTGTTTAGGGTGAGCGTACGTGTTAGGGTAGGGGTTAGTGTTAGCGTACGGGTTAGGATTAGGGGACGGGTGAGGGTAAGGCTTCGGGTAAGGGTTAGGGCTAGGGTTAGGGTTAGGGTTAGGGTTAGGGGACGGGGACAGAGACGGTTTAGGGTACAGTTTAGGGTACGACAACGGATTAGCGTGAGCGTACATGTTAGGGTATGTGTTAGTGTTAGCGTACGGGTTAGGATTATGGGACGGGTGAGGGTAAGGCTTCGGGTAAAGGATAGGGTTAGGGTTAGGGTTAGGGTTGGGGACGGGGACGGGGACGGTTTAGGGTACAGGTTAGGGTATGACAACCGTTTAGGGTGAGCGTACGTGTTAGGGTACGGGTTAGTGTTAGCTTACGGGTTAGGATTAGGGGACGGGTGAGTGTAAGGCTTCGGGTAAGGGTTAGGGTTAGGGTTAGGGTTAGGGTTAGGGTTAGGGGACGGGGACGGTTTAGGGTACAGGTTAGTGTACGACAACGGTTTAGGGTGAGCGTACGTGTTAGGGTACGGTTTAGCATTAGCGTACGGGTTAGGATTAGGGGACGGGTGAGGGTAAGGCTTTGGGTAAGGGTTAGGGTTACGGTTAGGGTTCGGGTTAGGTTTAGGGGACGGCGACGGTTTAGGGTACAGGTTAGGGTACGACAACGGTTTAGGGTGAGCGTACGTGTTAGGGTATGGGTTAGTGTTAGCGTACGGGTTAGGATTAGGGGACGGGTGAGGGTAAGGCTTCGGGTAAGGGTTAGGGTTAGGGTTAGGGTTAGGGTTAGGGAACGGGGACGGTTTAGGGTACAAGTTAGGGTACGACAACGGTTTAGTGTGAGAGTACGTGTTAGGGTATGGTTTAGTGTTAGCGTACGGGTGAGGATTAGGGGACGGGTGAGTGTAAGGCTTCGGGTAAGGGTTAGGGTTAGGTTTAGGGTTAGGGTTAGGGGACGGGGACGGTTTAGGGTACAGTTTAGGGTACGACAACGGTTTAGGGTGAGCGTACGTGTTAGGGTACGGGTTAGTGTTAGCGTACGGGTTAGGATTAGGGGACGGGTGACGGTAAGGCTTCGGGTAAGGGTTAAGGTTAGGGTTAGGGTTAGGGTTAGGGTTAGGGGACGGGGACGGATTAGTGTACAGGTTAGGGTACGACAACGGTTTAGGGTGAGCGTACGTGTTAGGGTACGGATTAGTGTTAGCGTACGGGTTAGGATAAGGGGATGGGTGAGGCTAAGGCTTCGGGTAAGGGTTAGGGTTAGGGTTAGGGTTAGGGGACGGGGACGGTTTAGGGTACAGGTTAGGGTACGACAATGGTTTAGGGTGAGCGTACGTGTTAGGGTACGGGTTAGTGTTAGCGTACGGGTTAGGATTAGGGGACGGGTGAGGGTAAGGCTTCGGGTAAGTGTTAGGGTTAGGGTTAGGGTTAGGGTACGGGGACGGTTTAGGGTACAGGTTAGAGTACGACAATGATTTAGGGTGAGCGTACGTGTTAGGGTACGGTTTAGTGTTAGCGTACGGGTTAGGATTTGGGGACGGGGGAGGGTAAGGCTTCGGGTAAGGGTTAGGGTTAGGGTTAGGGTTAGGGTTAGGGGACGGGGACGGTTTAGGGTACAGGTTAGGCTACGACAACGGTTTAGGGTGAGCGTACGTGTTAGGGTACTGGTTAGAGTTAGCGTACGGGTTAGGATTAGGGGACGGGTGAGGGTAAGGCTTCGGGAAAGGGTTAAGGTAAGGGTTAGGTTTAGGGTTAGGGGACGGGGACAGGGACGGTTTAGGGTACAGGTTAGGGTACGACAACGGTTTAAGGTGACCGTACATGTTAGGGTATGGGTTAGTGTTAGCGTACGGTTCAGGATTATGGGACGGGTGAGGGTAAGGCTTCGGGTACGGGTTAAGTTTAGGGTTAGGGGACGGGGACGGGGACGGGGACGGGGACGGTTTAGGGTCCAGGTCAGGGTACGACAACGGTTTAGGGTGAGCGTACGTGTTAGGGTACGGGTTAGTGTAAGCGTATGGGTTAGGATTAGGGGACGGGTGAGTGTAAGGCTTCGGGTAAGGGTTAGGGTTAGGGTTAGGATTAGGGTTAGGGGACGGGGACGGTTTAGGGTACAGGTTAGTGTACGTCAACAGTTTAGGGTGAGCGTACGTGTTAGGGTACGGGTTAGTGTTAGTGTACGGGTTAGGATTAGGGGACGGGTGAGGCTAAGGCTTCGGGTAAGGGTTAGGGTTAGGGTTAGGGTTAGGGTTAGGGGACGGGGACGGTTTAGGGTACAGGTTAGGGTACGACAACGGTTTAGGGTGAGCGTACGTGTTAGGGTACGGGTTAGTGTTAGCGTACGGGTGAGGATTAGGGGACGGGTGAGTGTAAGGCTTCGGGTAAGGGTTAGGGTTAGGGTTAGGTTAGGGTTAGGGTTAGGGAACGGGGACGGTTTAGGGTACAGGTTAGGGTACGACAACGGTTTAGGGTGAGCGTACGTGTTAGGGTACGGGTTAGTGTTAGCGTACGGGTTAGGATTAGGGGACGGGTGAGGGTAAGGCTTCGGGTAAGAGTTAGGTTTAGGGTTAGGGTTAGGATTAGGGGACGGGGACGGTTTAGGGTACAGGTTAGGGTACGACAACGGTTTAGGGTGAGCGTACGTGTTAGGGTACGGGTTAGTGTTAGCGTACGGGTTAGGATAAGGGGACGGGTGAGGGTAAGGCTTCGGGTAAGGGTTAGGGTTAGGGTTAGGGTTAGGGTTAGGGGACGGGGACGGTTTAGGGTACCGGTTAGGGTACGTCAACGGTTTAGGGTGAGCGTACGTGTTAGGGTACGGGTTAGTGTTAGCGTACGGGTTAGGATTAGGGGACGGGTGAGAGTAAGGCTTCGGGTAAGTGTTAGGGTTAGGGTTAGGGTTACGGTTAGGGTTAGGGTACGGGGACGGTTTAGGGTACAGGTTAGGGTACGACAATGTTTTAGGGTGAGCGTACGTGTTAGGGTACGGGTTAGTGTTAGCGTACGGGTTAGGATTAGGGGACGGGTGAGGGTAAGGCTTCGGGTAAGGGTTAGGGTTAGGGTTAGGGTTAGGGTTAGGGGACGGGGACGGTTTAGGGTACAGGTTAGGCTACGACAACGGTTTAGGGTGAGCGTACGTGTTAGGGTAGGGGTTACTGTTAGCGTACGGGTTAGGATTAGGGGACGGGTGAGGGTAAGGCTTCGGGTAAGGGTTAGGGTTAGGGTTAGGGTTAGGGTTAGGGGACGGGGACAGGGACGGTTTAGGGTACAGGTTAGGGTACGACAACGGTTTAGCGTGAGCGTACATGTTAGGGTAGGGGTTAGTGTTAGCGTACGGGTTAGGATTAGGGGACGGGTGAGGGTAAGGCTTCGGGTAAGGGTTAGGGTTAGGGTTAGGGGACGGGGACGGGGACGGTTTAGGGTACAGGTTAGGGTACGACAACGGTTTAGGGTGAGCGTACGTGTTAGGGTACGGGTTAGTGTTAGCGTACGGGTTAGGATTAGGGGACGGGTGAGGGTAAGGCTTCGGGTAAAGGATAGGGTTAGGGTTAGGGTTAGGGTTGGGGACGGGGACGGGGACGGTTTAGGGTACAGGTTAGGGTACGACAACAGTTTAGGGTGAGCGTACTTGTTAGGGTACGGGTTAGTGTTAGCTTACGGGTTAGGATTAGGGGACGGGTGAGTGTAAGGCTTCGGGTAAGGGTTAGGGTTAGGGTTAGGGTTAGGGTTAGTGTTAGGGGACGGGGACGGTTTAGGGTACAGGTTAGTGTACGTCAACGGTTTAGGGTGAGCGTACGTGTTAGGGTACGGGTTAGTGTTAGCGTACGGGTTAGGATTAGGGGACGGGTGAGGGTAAGGCTTCGGGTAAGGGTTAGGGTTAGGGTTAGGGTTAGGGTTAGGGGACGGGGACGGGGACGGTTTAGGGTACAGGTTAGTGTACGACAAGGTTTTAGGGTGAGCGTACGTGTTAGGATACGGGTTAGTGTTAGCGTACGGGTGAGGATTAGGGGACGGGTGAGGGTAAGGCTTCGGGTAAGGGTTAGGGTTAGGGTTAGGGGACGGGGATGGTTTAGGGTACAGGTTAGGGTACGACAACGGTTTAGGGTGAGCGTACGTGTTAGGGTACTGGTTAGTGTTAGCGTACGGGTTAGGATTAGGGGACGGGTGAGTGCAAGGCTTCGGGTAAGGGTTAGGGTTAGGGTTAGGGTTAGGGTTAGGGTTAGGGTTAGGGGACGGGGACGGTATAGGGTACAGGTTAGGGTACGTCAACGGTTTAGGGTGAGCGTACGTGTTAGGGTACGGGTTAGTGTTATTGTACGGGTTAGGATTAGGGGACGGGTGAGGGAAAGGCTTCGGGTAAGGGTTAGGGTTAGGGTTAGGGTTAGGGGACGGGGACGGGGACGGTTTAGGGTACAGGTTAGGGTACGAAAACGGTTTAGGGTGAGCTTACGTGTTAGGGTATGGGTTAGTGTTAGCGTAAGGGTTAGGATTAGGGGACGGGTGAGGGTAAGTCTTCGGGTAAGGGTTAGGGTTAGGGGTAGGGTTAGGGTTAGGGTTAGGGGACGGGGACAGTTTAGGGTACAGGTTAGGGTACGACAACGGTTTAGGGTGAGCGTACGTGTTAGGATACGGGTTAGTGTTAGCGTACGGGTTAGGATTAGGGGACGGGTGAGGGTAAGGCTTCGGGTAAGGGTTAGGGTTAGTGTTAGGGTTAGGGGACGGGGACGGTTTAGGGTACAAGTTAGGGTACGACAAGGGTTTAGGGTGAGCGTACGTGTTAGGGTACTGGTTAGTGTTAGCGTACGGGTTAGGATTAGGGAACGGGTGAGGGTAGGGCTTCGGGTAAGGGTTAGGGTTAGGGTTAGGGGACGGGGATGGTTTAGGGTACAGGTTAGGGTACGACAACGGTTTAGCTTGAGCGTACGTGTTAGGGTACGGGTTAGTGTTAGCGTACAGGTGAGGATTAGGGGACGGGTGAGGGTAAGGCTTCGGGTAAGGGATAGGGTTAGGGTTAGGGTTAGGGTTAGGGGACGGGGACGGTTTAGGGTACAGGTTAGGGTATGACAACGGTTTAGGGTGACCGTACGTGTTAGGGTACGGGTTAGTGTTAGCGTACGGGTTAGGATTAGGGGACGGGTGAGGGTAAGGCTTCGGGTAAGGGTTAGGGTTAGGGTTAGGGTTAGGGTTAGAGTTACGGGACGGGGACAGGGACGGTTTAGGGTACAGGTTAGGGTACAACAGCAGTTTAGGGTGAGCGTACGTGTTTGGGTACGGGATAGTGTTAGCGTACGGGTTAGGATTAGGGGACGGGTGAGGGTAAGGCTTCAGTTAAGGGTTAGGGTTAGGGTTAGGGTTAGGGGACAGGGACGGTTTAGGGTACAGGTTAGGGTACGACAACGGTTTAGGGTGAGCGTACGTTTTAGGGTACGGGTTAGTGTTAGCGTACGGGTTAGGATTAGGGGACGGGTGAGGGTAAGGCTTCGAGTAAGGGTTAGGGTTAGGGTTAGGGGACGGGGACGGTTTAGGGTACAGGTTAGGGTACGACAACGTTTTAGGGGGAGGGTACGTGTTAGGATACGGGTTAGTGTTAACGTACGGGTTAGGATTAGGGGACGGGTTAGGGTAAGGCTTCGGGTAAGGGTTAGGGTTAGTGTTAGGGGACGGGGACGGTTTAGGGTACAGGTTAGGGTACGACAACGGTTTAGGGTGAGCGTACGAGTTAGGGTACGGGTTAGTGTTAGCGCACGGGTTAGGATAAAGGGACGGGTGAGGGTAAGGTTTCGGGTAAGGGTTAGGGTTAGGGTTAGGGTTAGGGTTAGGGGACGGGGATGGTTTAGGGTACAGGTTAGGATACGACAACGGTTTAGGGTGAGCGTACGTGTTAGGGTACGTGTTAGTGTTAGCGTACGGCTTAGGATTAGGGGACGGGTGAGGGTAAGGCTTCGGGTAAGTGTTAGGGTTAGGGTACGGGGACGGTTTAGGGTACAGGTTAGGGTACGACAACGATTTAGGGTGAGCGTACGTGTTAGGGTACGGGTTAGTGTTAGCGTACAGGTTAGGATTAGGGGACGCGTGAGGGTAAGGCTTCGGGTAAGGGTTAGGGTTAGGGTTAGGGGACGGGGACGGTTTAGGGTACAGGTTAGGGTACGACAAAGGTTTAGGGTGAGCGTACGTGTTAGGGTACGGGTTAGTGTTAGCGTACAGGTTAGGATTAGGGGACGGGTGAGGGTAAGGCTTCGCGTAAGGATTAGGGTTAGGGTTAGGGTTAGGGGACGGGGACGGTTTAGGGTACAGGTTAGGGTACGACAACGGTTTAGGGTGAGCGTACGTGTTAGGGTACGGGTTAGTGTTAGCGTACGAGTTAGGATTAGGGGACGGGTGAGGGTAAGGCTTCGGGTAAGGGTTAGGGTTAGGTTTAGGGTTAGGTTTAGGATTAGGGTTAGGGAACGGTTTAGGGTACAGGTTAGGGTACGACAACGGTTTAGGGTGAGCGTACGTGTTAGGGTACGGGTTAGTGTTAGCGTACGGGTTAGGATTAGAGGACGGCTGACGGTAAGGCTTCGGGTAAAGGTTAGGGTTAGGGTTAGGGTTAGGGATAGGGGACGGGGACGGGGACGGTTTAGGGTACAGGTTAGGGTACGACAACGGTTTAGGGTGAGCGTACGTGTTAGGGTACTGGTTAGTGTTAGCGTACGGGTTAGGATTAGGGGACGGGTGAGTGCAAGGCTTCGGGTAAGGGTTAGGGTTAGGGTTAGGGTTAGGGTTAGGGTTAGGGTTAGGGTTAGGGGACGGGGACGGTATAGGGTACAGGTTAGGGTACGTCAACGGTTTAGGGTGAGCGTACGTGTTAGGGTACGGGTTAGTGTTATTGTACGGGTTAGGATTAGGGGACGGGTGAGGGTAAGGCTTCGGGTAAGGGTTAGGGTTAGGGTTAGGGTTAGGGTTAGGGGACGGGGACGGGGACGGTTTAGGGTACAAGTTAGTGTACGACAACGGTTTAGGGTGAGCGTACGTGTTAGGGTATGGGTTAGTGTTAGCGTACGGGTTAGGATTAGGGGACGGGTGAGGGTAAGGCTTCGGGAAAGGGTTAGGGTTAGGGTTAGAGTTAGGGTTAGGGGACGGGCCCAGGGACGGTTTAGGGTACAAGTTAGGGTACGACAACGTTTTAGGGTGAGGGTACGTGTTAGGGTACGGGTTAGTGTTAACGTACGGTTTAGGATTAGGGGACGGGTTAGGGTAAGGCTTCGGGTAAGGGTTAGGGTTAGGGTTAGGGGACGGGGACGGTTTAGGGTACAGGTTAGGGTACGACAACGGTTTAAGGTGAGCGTACGAGTTAGGGTACGGGTTAGTGTTAGCGCACGGGTTAGGATAAGGGGACGGGTGAGGGTAAGGTTTCGGGTAAGGGTTAGGGTTAGGGTTAGGGTTAGGGTTAGAGGACGGGGATGGTTTAGGGTACAGGTTAGGATACGACAACGGTTTAGGGTGAGCGTACGTGTTAGGGTACGTGTTAGTGTTAGCGTACGGCTTAGGATTAGGGGACGGGTGAGGGTAAGGCTTCGGGTAAGGGTTAGGGTTAGGGTTAGGGTTAGGGTTAGGGGACGGGGACGGTTTAGGGTACAGATTAGGGTATGACAACGGTTTAGGGTGAGCGTACGTGTTAGGGTACGGGTTAGTGTTAGCGTACGGATTAGGATTAGGGGACGGGTGAGGGTAAGGCTTCGGGTAAGGGTTAGTGTTAGGGTTAGGGTTAGGGTTAGGGGACGGGGACGGGGACGGGGACGGTTTAGGGTACAGGTTAGGGTACGACAACGGTTTAGGGTGAGCGTACGTGTTAGGGTACGGGTTAGTGTTAGCGTACGGTTTAGGTTTCGGGGACGGGTGACGGTTAGGCTTCGGGTAAGGGTTAGGGTTAGGGTTAGGGTTACGGTTAGGGGATGGGGACGGTTTAGGGTACAGGTTAGTGTACGGCAACGGTTTAGGGTGAGCGTACGTGTTAGGGTACGGGTTAGTGTTGGCGTACGGGTTAGGATTAGGGGACGGGTGAGGGTAAGGCTTCGGGTAAGGGTTAGGGTTAGGGTTAGGGTTAGGGGATCGGGACGGGGACGGTTTAGGGTACAGGTTAGGGTACGACAACGGTTTAGGGTGAGCTTACGTGTTAGGGCACGGGTTAGTGTTAGCGTAAGGGTTAGGATTAGGGGACGGGTGAGGGTAAGTCTTCGGGTAAGGGTTAGGGTTAGGGTTAGGGTTAGGGTTAGCGTTAGGGGACGGGGACGCTTTAGGGTACAGGATAGGGTACGACAACGGTTTAGGGTGAGCGTACGTGTTAGGGTACGGGATAGTGTTAGCGTACGGGTTAGGATTAGGGGACGGGTGAGTGTAAGGCTTCGGGTAAGGGTTAGGGATAGTGTTAGGGTTAGGGTTAGGGTTACGGGACGGGGACAGGGACGGTTTAGGGTAGAGGTTAGGGTACGACAACAGTTTACGGTGAGCATACGTGTTAGGGTACGGGTTAGTGTTAGCATACGGGTTAGGATTAGAGGACGGGTGAGGGTAAGGCTTCGGGTAAGCGTTAGGGTTAAGGTTAGGGTTAGGGTTAGGGTTAGGGGACGGGGACGGTTTAGGGTACAGGTTAGGGTAAGACAACGGTTTAGGGTGAGCGTACGTTTTAGGGTACGGGTTAGTGTTAGCGTACGGGTTAGGATTAGGGGACGGGTGAGGGTAAGGCTTCGGGTAAGGGTTAGGGTTAGGGTTAGGGTTTGGGGACGGGGACGGTTTAGGGTACAAGTTAGGGTACGACAACGGTTTAGGGTGAGCGTACGTGTTAGGGTACTGGTTAGTTTTAGCGTACGGGTTAGGATTAGGGAACGGGTGAGGGTAAGGCTTCGGGTACGGGTTAGGGTTAGGGTTAGGGGACGGGGACGGTTTAGGGTACAGGTTAGGGTACGACAAAGGTTTAGGGTGAGCGTACGTGTTAGGGTACGGGTTAGTGTTAGCGTACGGGTTAGGATTAGGGGACGGGTGTGGGTAAGGCTTCGCGTAAGGGTTAGGGTTAGGGTTAGGGTTAGGGTTAGGGTTAGGGGACGGGGACGGTTTAGGGTACAGGTTAGGGTACGACAACGGTTTAGGGTGAGCGTACGTGTTAGGGTACGGGTTAGTGTTAGCGTACGGGTTAGGATTAGGGGACGGGTGAGGGTAAGGCTTCGGGTAAGGGTAAGGGTTAGGGTTAGGGTTAGGGTTAGGTTTAGGGTTAGGGTTAGGGGACGGTTTAGGGTACAGGTTAGGGTACGACAACGGTTTAGGGTGAGTGTACGTGTTAGGGTACGGGTTAGTGTTAGCGTACGGGTGAGGATTAGGTGACGGGTGAGTGTAAGGCTTCGGGTAAGGGTTAGGGTTAGGGTTAGGGTTAGGGTTAGGGTTAGGGGACCCGGACGGTTTAGGGTACAGGTTAGGGTACGACAAAGGTTTAGGGTGAGCGTACGTGTTAAGGTACGGGTTAGTGTTAGCGTACGGGTTAGGATTAAGGGACGGGTGAGGGTAAGGCTTCGGGTAAGGGATAGGGTTACGGTTAGGGTTAGGGTTAGGGGACGGGGACGGTTTAGGGTACAGGTTCGGCTGCGACAATGGTTTAGGGTGAGCGTACGTGTTAGGGTACGGGTTAGTGTTAGCTTACGGGTTAGGATTAGCCGAAGGGTGAGGGTAAGGCTTCGGGTAAGGGTTAGGGTTAGGGTTAGGGCTAGGGTTAGGGTTAGGGGACGGGGACAGGGACGGTTTAGGGTACAGGTTAGGGTACGACAACGGTTTAGGGTGAGCGTACATGTTAGGGTATGGGTTAGTGTTAGCTTATGGGTTAGGATTAGGGGACAGGTGATGTTAAGGCTTCGGGTAAGGGTTAGGATTAGGGTTAGGGTACGGGGACGGGGACGGGGATGGGGATGGTTTAGGGTACAGGTTAGGGTACGACAAAGATTTAGGGTGAGCGTACGTGTTAGGGTACGGGTTAGTGTTAGCGTACGGGTTAGGATTAGAGGACGGCTGAGGGTAAGGCTTCGGGTAAAGGTTAGGGTTAGGGTTAGGGTTAGGGTTAGGGGACGGGGACGGGGACGGTTTAGGGTACAGGTTAGGGTACGTCAACGGTTTAGGGTGAGCGTACGTGTTAGGGTACGGGTTAGTGTTAGTGTACGGGTTAGGATTAGGGGACGGGTCAGGGTAAGGCTTCGGGTAAGGGTTAGGGTTAGGGTTAGGGTTAGGGTTAGGGGACGGGGACGGTTTAGGGTACAAGTTAGGGTACGACAACGGTTTAGGGTGAGCGTACGTGTTAGGGTATGGGTTAGTGTTAGCGTACGGGTTAGGATTAGGGGATGGGTGAGGGTAAGGCTTCGGGAAAGGGTTAGGGTTAGGGTTAGAGTTACGGTTTGGGGACGGGCACGGGGACGGTTTAGGGTACAAGTTAGGGTACGACAACGGTTTAGGGTGAGCGTACGTGTTAGGGTACGGGTTAGTGTTAACGTACGGGTTAGGATTAGGGGACGGGTGAGGGTAAGGCTTCGGGTAAGTGTTAGGGTTAGGGTTAGGGTTAAGGTTAGGGGACGTGGACGGTTTAGGGTACAGGTTAGGGTACGACAACCGTTTAGGGGGAGCGTAGGTGTTAGGGTACGGGTTAGTGTTAGCGTACGTGTTAGGATTATGGGACGGGTGAGGGTAAGGCTTCGGGTAAGGCTTAGTGTTAGGGTTAGGGTTAGGGGACGGGGACGGGGACGGTTTAGGGTACAGGTTAGGGTACGACAACGGTTTAGGGTGAGCGTACGTGTTAGGGTACGGGTTAGTGTTAGCGTACGGGTGAGGATTAGGGGACGGGTGAGGGTAAGGCTTCGGGTAAGGGTTAGGGTTAGGACTAGGGTTGGTTTAGGGTTAGGGGACGGGGACTGTTTAGGGAACAGGTTAGGGTACAACAACGGTTTAGGGTGAGCGTACGTGTTAGGGTATGGGTTAGTGTTAGCGTACGGGTTAGGATTAGGGGACGGGTGAGCGTAAGGCTTCGGGTAAGGGTTAGGGTTAGGGTTAGGGTTAGGGTTAGGGTTAGGGGACGGGGACGGTTTAGGGTACAGGTTAGGGTACGACAATGTTTTAGGGTGAGCGTACGTGTTAGGGTACGGGTTAGTGTTAGCGTACGGGTGAGGATTAGGGGACGGGTGAGGGTAAGGCTTCGGGTAAGGGTTTGGGTTAGGGTTAGGGGACGGGGACGGTTTAGGGTACAGGTTAGGGTACGACAACGGTTTAGGGTGAGCGTACGAGTTAGGGTACGGGTTAGTGTTAGCACACGGTTTAGGATAAGGGAACGGGTGAGAGTAAGGCTTCGGGTAAGGGTTAGGGTTAGGGTTAGGGTTAGGGTTAGGGGACGGGGACGGTTTAGGGTACAGGTTAGGGTACGACAACGGTTTAGGGTGAGCGTACGTGTTAGGGTACGGGTTAGTGTTAGCGTACGGGTTAGGATTAGGGGACGGGTGAGGGTAAGGCTTCGGGTAAGGGTTAGGGTTAGGGTTAGGGTTAGGGTTAGGGGACGGGGACGGTTTAGGGTACAGATTAGGGTATGACAACGGTTTAGGGTGAGCGTACGTGTTAGGGTACGGGTTAGTGTTAGCGTACGGATTAGGATTAGGGGACGGGTGAGGGTAAGGCTTCGGGTAAGGGTTAGTGTTAGGGTTAGGGTTAGGGTTAGGGGACGGGGACGGGGACGGTTTAGGTTACAGGTTAGTGTACGACAACGGTTTAGGGTGAGCGTACGTGTTAGGGTATGGGTTAGTGTTGGCGTACGGGTTAGGATTAGGGGACGGGTGAGGGTAAGGCTTCGGGTGAGGGTTAGGGTTAGGGTTAGGGTTAGGGGATCGGGACGGGGACGGTTTAGGGTACAGGTTAGGGTACGACAACGGTTTAGGGTGAGCTTACGTGTTAGGGTACGGGTTAGTGTTAGCGTAAGTGTTAGGATTAGGGGACGGGTGAGGGTAAGTCTTCGGGTAAGGGGTAGGGTTAGGGTTAGGGTTAGGGTTAGCGTTAGGGAACGGGGACGCTTTAGGGTACAGGTTAGGGTACGACAACGGTTTAGGGTGAGCGTACGTGTTAGGGTACGGGTTAGTGTTAGCGTACGGGTTAGGATTAGGGGACGGGTGAGGGTAAGGCTTCGGGTAAGGGTTAGGGGTAGGGTTAGGGTTAGGGGATGGGGACGGGGACGGCGACGATTTAGGGTACAGGTTAGTGTACGTCAACGGTTTAGGGTGAGCGTACGTGTTAGGGTACGGGTTAGTGTTAGCGTACGGGTTAGGATTAGGGGACGGGTGAGGGTAAGGCTTCGGGTAAGCGTTAGGGTTAGGGTTAGGGTTAGGGTTAGTGTTAGGGGACGGGGACGGGGACGGTTTAGGGTACAGTTTAGGGTACGTCAACGGTTTAGGTTGAGCGTACGTGTTAGGGTACGGGTTAGTGTTAACGTACGGGTTAGGATTAGGGGACGGGTGAGGGTAAGGCTTCGGGTAAGTGTTAGGGTTAGGGTTAGGGTTAAGGTTAGGGGACGTGGACGGTTTAGGGTACAGGTTAGGGTACGACAACCGTTTAGGGGGAGCGTACGTGTTAGGGTACGGGTTAGTGTTAGCGTACCGGTTAGGATTAGGGGACGGGTGAGTGTAAGGCTTCGGGTAAGGGTTAGTGTTAGGGTTAGGGTTAGGGGACGGGGACGGGGACGGTTTAGGGTACAGGTTAGGGTACGACAACGGTTTAGGGTGAGCGTACGTGTTAGGGTACAGGTTAGTGTTAGCGTACGGGTTAGGATTAGGGGACGGGTGAGGGGAAGGCTTCGGGTAAGGGTTAGGGTTAGGGTTAGGGTTAGGGGTAGGGTTAGGGGACAGGGACGTTTTAGGGTACAGGTTAGTGTACGTCAACGGTTTAGGGTGAGCGTACATGTTAGGGTATGGGTTAGTGTTAGTGTAGGGGTTAGGATTAGGGGACGGGTGAGGGTAAGGCTTCGGGTAAGGGTTAGGGTTAGGGGTAGGGTTAGGGTTAGGGTTAGGGGACGGGGACGGATTAGGGTACAGGTTAGGGTACGACAACGATTTAGGGTGAGCGTACGTGTTAGGGTACGGGTTAGTGTTAGCGAACGGGTGAGGATTAGGGGACGGGTGAGTGTAAGGCTTCGGGTAAGTGTTACGGTTAGGATTAGGGTTAGGGTTAGGGTTAGGGGACGGGGACGGTTTAGGGTAGAGGTTAGGGTACGACCACGGTTTAGGGTGAGCGTACGTGTTAGGTTACGGGTTAGTGTTAGCGTACGGGTTAGGATTAGGGGACGGGTGAGGGTAAGGCTTCGGGAAAGGGTTAGGGTTAGGGTTAGGTTTAGGGTTAGGGGACGGGCACGGGGACGGTTTAGGGTACAGGTTAGGGTACGACAACGGTTTAGGGTGAGGGTACATGTTAGGGTACGGGTTAGTGTTAGCGTACGGGTTAGGATTAGAGGACGGGTGAGGGTAAGGCTTCGGGTAAGGGTTAGGGTTAGGGTTAGGGTTAGGGGACGGGGACGGCTTAGGGTACAGGTTAGGGTACGACAACGGTTTAGAGTGAGCGTAAGTGTTAGGGTACGGATTAGTGTTAGAGTACGGGTTAGGATTGGGGACGGGTGAGTGTAAGGCTTCGGGTAAGGGTTAGGGTTAGGGTTAGGGTTAGGTTTAGGGGACGGGGACGGTTTAGGGTACAGTTTAGGGTACGACAACGGTTTAGGGTGAGCGTACGTGTTAGGGTACGGGTTAGTGTTAGCATACGGGTTAGGATTAGGGTACGGGTGAGGGTAAGGCTACAGGTAAGGGTTAGGGTTAGGGTTAGGGTTAGGGTTAGGGTTAGGGTTAGGGGACGGGGACGGTTTAGGGTACAGGTTAGGGTACGACAACGGTTTAGGGTGAGCGTACGTGTTAGGGTACGGGTTAGTGTTAGCGTACGGGTTAGGATTAGGTGACGGGTGAAGGTAAGGCTTCGAGTAAGGGTTAGGGTTAGGGTTAGGGTTAGGCTTAGGGGACGGGGACGGTTTAGGGTACAGGTTAGTGTACGACAACGGTTTAGGGTGAGCGTACGTGTTAAGGTACGGTTTAGTGTTAGCGTACGGGTTAGGATTAGGGTACGGGTGAGGGTAAGGCTTCGGGTAAGGGTTAGGGTTAGGGTTAGGGTTAGTGTTAGGGTTAGGGGACGGGGACGGTTTAGGTTACAGGTTAGGGTATGACAACGGTTTAGGGTGAGCGTACGTGTTAGGGTATGGGTTAGTGTTAGCGTACGGGTTCGGATTAGGGGACGGGTGATGTTAAGGCTTCGGGTAAGGGTTAGGGTTTGGGTTAGAGTTAGGTTTAAGGTTACGGATAGGGGACGGGGACGGTTTAGGGTACAGGATAGGGTACGACAACGGTTTAGGATGAGCGTACGTGTTAGGGTACGGGTTATTGTTAGCGTACGGGTTAGGATTAGGGGACGGTTGAGGGTAAGGCTTGGGGAAAGGGTTAGGGTTAGGGTTAGGGTTAGGGTTAGGGGACGGGGACGGTTTAGGGTACAGGTTAGGGTACGACAATGGTTTAGGGTGAGCATACGTGTTAGGGTACGTGTTAGTGTTAGCGTACGGGTTAGGATTAGGGGACGGGTGAGGGTAAGGCTTCGGGTAAGGGTTAGGGTTAAGGTGAGGGTTAGGGTTTGGGGACGGGGACGGTTTAGGGTACAGGTTAGGGTACGACAACGGTTTAGGGTGAGCGTACGTGTTAGGGTACGGGTTAGTGTTAGCGTACGGTTTAGGATTAGGTGACGGGTGAGGGTAAGGCTTCGGGTAAGGGTTAGGGTTAGGGTTAGAGTTAGGGGACGGGGACGGTTTAGGGTACAAGTTAGGGTACGACAACGGTTTAGGGTGAGCGTACGTGTTAGGGTATGGGTTAGAGTTAGCGTACGGGTTAGGATTAGGGGACGGGTGAGGGTAAGGCTTCGGGTAAGGGTTAGGGTTAGGGTTAGGTTTAGGGTTAGGGGACGGGGACGGTTTAGGGTACAGGTTAGTGTACGACAACGTTTTACGGTGAGCGTACGTGTTAGGGTACGGGTTAGTGTTAGCGTACGGGTTAGGATTAGGGGACGGGTGAGGGTAAGGCTTCGGGTAAGGGTTATGGTTAGGGTTAGGGTTAGGGTTAGGGGACGGGGACAGGGACGGTTTAGGGTACAGGTTAGGGTACGACAACGGTTTAGGGTGAGCGTACATGTTAGGGTATGTGTTAGTGTTAGCGTACGGGTTAGGATTAGAGGACGGGTGAGGGTAAGGCTTTGGGTAAGGGTTAGGTTTAGGGTTAGGGTTAGGGGACGGGGACGGGGACGGGGACGGTTTAGGGTACAGGTAAGGGTACGACAATGGTTTAGGGTGAGCGTACGTGTTAGGGTACTGGTTAGTGTTAGCGTACGGGTTAGGATTAGGGGATGGGTGAGGGTAAGGCTTCGGGTAAAGTTTAGGGTTAGGGTTAGGGTTAGGGTTAGTGTTAGGGGACGGGGACGGTTTAGGGTACAGGTTAGTGTACGACAACGGTTTAGGGTGAGCGTACGTGTTAGGGTACGGATTAGTGTTAGCGTACGGGTTAGGATTAGGGGACGGGTGAGGGTAAGGCTTCGGGTAAGGGTTAGGGTTAGGGTTAGGGTTAGGGTTAGGGGACAGGGACGTTTTAGGGTACAGGTTACTGTACGTCAACGGTTTAGGGTGAGCCTACGTGTTAGGGTACGGGTTAGTGTTAGTGTACGGGTTAGGATTAGGGGACGGGTGAGTGTAAGGCTTCGGGTAAGGGTTAGGGTTAGGGTTAGGGTTAGTGTTAGGGGACGGGGACGGGGACGGTTTAGGGTACAGGTTAGGGTACGACGACAGTTTAGGGTGAGCGTACGTGTTAGGGTACGGGTTAGTGTTAGCGTACGGTTGAGGATTAGGGGACGGGTGAGTGTAAGGCTTCGGGTAAGGGTTACGGTTAGGATTAGGGTTAGGGTTAGGGTTAGTGGACGGGGACGGTTTAGGGTACAGGTTAGGGTACGACAACGGTTTATGGTGAGCGTACGTGTTAGGGTTCGGGTTAGAGTTAGCGTACGGGTTAGGATTAGGGGACGGGTGAGGGTAAGGCTTCGGGAAAGGGTTAGGGTTAGGGTTAGGTTTAGGGTTAGGGGACGGGCATGGGGACGGTTTAGGGTACAGGTTAGGGTACGACAACGGTTTAGGGTGAGGGTACGTGTTAGGGTACGGGTTAGTGTTAGCGTACGGGTTACGATTAGGGGACGTGTGAGGGTAAGGCTTCGGGTAAGGGTTAGGGTTAGGGTTAGGGTTAAGGTTAGGGTTAGGGGACGGGGACAGCTTAGGGTACATGTTAGGGTACGACAACGGTTTAGAGTGAGCGTACGTGTTAGGGTATGGGTTAGTGTTAGCGTACGGGTTAGGATTAGGGGACGGGTGAGGTTAAGCCTTCGGGTAAGGGTTAGGGTTTGGGTTAGAGTTAGGTTTAGGGTTAGGGGACGGGGACGGGGAAGGTTTAGGGTACAGGTTAGGGTACGACAACGGTTTAGGGTGAGCGTACGTGTTAGGGTACGGGTTAGTGTTAGCGTACGGGTTAGTATTAGGGGACGGGTGAGGGTAAGACTTCGCGTAAGGTTTAGGGTTAGGGTTAGGGTTAGGGGCCGGGGACAGTTATGATTTAGGGTACAGGTTAGGGTACGACCATTGTTTAGGGTGAGCGTACGTGTTAGGGTACGGGTTAGTGTTAGCGTACGGGTTAGGATTAGGGGACGTTTGAGGGTAAGGCTTCGGGTAAGGTTTAGGGTTAGGGTTAGGGTTAGGGTTAGGGGACGGGGACGGTTTAGGGTACAGGTTAGGGTACGACAACCGTTTAGGGGGAGCGTACGTGTTAGGGTACGGGTTGGTGTTAGCGTACCGGTTAGGATTAGGGGACGGGTGAGTGTAAGGCTTCGGGTAAGGGTTAGTGTTAGGGTTAGGGTTAGGGGACGGGGACGGGGACGGTTTAGGGTACAGGTTAGGGTACGACAACGGTTTAGGGTGAGCGTACGTTTTAGGGTACAGGTTAGTGTTAGCGTACGGGTTAGGATTAGGGGACGGGTGAGGGGAAGGCTTCGGGTAAGGGTTAGGGTTAGGGTTAGGGTTAGGGGTAGGGTTAGGGGACAGGGACGTTTTAGGGTACAGGTTAGTGTACGTCAACGGTTTAGGGTGAGCGTACATGTTAGGGTATGGGTTAGTGTTAGTGTAGGGGTTAGGATTAGGGGACGGGTGAGGGTAAGGCTTCGGGTAAGGGTTAGGGTTAGGGGTAGGGTTAGGGTTAGGGTTAGGGGACGGGGACGGATTAGGGTACAGGTTAGGGTACGACAACGATTTAGGGTGAGCGTACGTGTTAGGGTACGGGTTAGTGTTAGCGAACGGGTGAGGATTAGGGGACGGGTGAGTGTAAGGCTTCGGGTAAGTGTTACGGTTAGGATTAGGGTTAGGGTTAGGGTTAGGGGACGGGGACGGTTTAGGGTAGAGGTTAGGGTACGACCACGGTTTAGGGTGAGCGTACGTGTTAGGTTACGGGTTAGTGTTAGCGTACGGGTTAGGATTAGGGGACGGGTGAGGGTAAGGCTTCGGGAAAGGGTTAGGGTTAGGGTTAGGTTTAGGGTTAGGGGACGGGCACGGGGACGGTTTAGGGTACAGGTTAGGGTACGACAACGGTTTAGGGTGAGGGTACGTGTTAGGGTACGGGTTAGTGTTAGCGTACGGGTTAGGATTAGAGGACGGGTGAGGGTAAGGCTTCGGGTAAGGGTTAGGGTTAGGGTTAGGGTTAGGGGACGGGGACGGCTTAGGGTACAGGTTAGGGTACGACAACGGTTTAGAGTGAGCGTAAGTGTTAGGGTACGGATTAGTGTTAGAGTACGGGTTAGGATTGGGGACGGGTGAGTGTAAGGCTTCGGGTAAGGGTTAGGGTTAGGGTTAGGGTTAGGTTTAGGGGACGGGGACGGTTTAGGGTACAGTTTAGGGTACGACAACGGTTTAGGGTGAGCGTACGTGTTAGGGTACGGGTTAGTGTTAGCATACGGGTTAGGATTAGGGTACGGGTGAGGGTAAGGCTACAGGTAAGGGTTAGGGTTAGGGTTAGGGTTAGGGTTAGGGTTAGGGTTAGGGGACGGGGACGGTTTAGGGTACAGGTTAGGGTACGACAACGGTTTAGGGTGAGCGTACGTGTTAGGGTACGGGTTAGTGTTAGCGTACGGGTTAGGATTAGGTGACGGGTGAAGGTAAGGCTTCGAGTAAGGGTTAGGGTTAGGGTTAGGGTTAGGCTTAGGGGACGGGGACGGTTTAGGGTACAGGTTAGTGTACGACAACGGTTTAGGGTGAGCGTACGTGTTAAGGTACGGGTTAGTGTTAGCGTACGGGTTAGGATTAGGGTACGGGTGAGGGTAAGGCTTCGGGTAAGGGTTAGGGTTAGGGTTAGGGTTAGTGTTAGGGTTAGGGGACGGGGACGGTTTAGGTTACAGGTTAGGGTATGACAACGGTTTAGGGTGAGCGTACGTGTTAGGGTATGGGTTAGTGTTAGCGTACGGGTTCGGATTAGGGGACGGGTGATGTTAAGGCTTCGGGTAAGGGTTAGGGTTTGGGTTAGAGTTAGGTTTAAGGTTATGGATAGGGGACGGGGACGGTTTAGGGTACAGGATAGGGTACGACAACGGTTTAGGATGAGCGTACGTGTTAGGGTACGGGTTATTGTTAGCGTACGGGTTAGGATTAGGGGACGGTTGAGGGTAAGGCTTGGGGAAAGGGTTAGGGTTAGGGTTAGGGTTAGGGTTAGGGGACGGGGACGGTTTAGGGTACAGGTTAGGGTACGACAATGGTTTAGGGTGAGCATACGTGTTAGGGTACGTGTTAGTGTTAGCGTACGGGTTAGGATTAGGGGACGGGTGAGGGTAAGGCTTCGGGTAAGGGTTAGGGTTAAGGTGAGGGTTAGGGTTTGGGGACGGGGACGGTTTAGGGTACAGGTTAGGGTACGACAACGGTTTAGGGTGAGCGTACGTGTTAGGGTACGGGTTAGTGTTAGCGTACGGTTTAGGATTAGGTGACGGGTGAGGGTAAGGCTTCGGGTAAGGGTTAGGGTTAGGGTTAGAGTTAGGGGACGGGGACGGTTTAGGGTACAAGTTAGGGTACGACAACGGTTTAGGGTGAGCGTACGTGTTAGGGTATGGGTTAGAGTTAGCGTACGGGTTAGGATTAGGGGACGGGTGAGGGTAAGGCTTCGGGTAAGGGTTAGGGTTAGGGTTAGGTTTAGGGTTAGGGGACGGGGACGGTTTAGGGTACAGGTTAGTGTACGACAACGTTTTACGGTGAGCGTACGTGTTAGGGTACGGGTTAGTGTTAGCGTACGGGTTAGGATTAGGGGACGGGTGAGGGTAAGGCTTCGGGTAAGGGTTATGGTTAGGGTTAGGGTTAGGGTTAGGGGACGGGGACAGGGACGGTTTAGGGTACAGGTTAGGGTACGACAACGGTTTAGGGTGAGCGTACATGTTAGGGTATGTGTTAGTGTTAGCGTACGGGTTAGGATTAGAGGACGGGTGAGGGTAAGGCTTTGGGTAAGGGTTAGGTTTAGGGTTAGGGTTAGGGGACGGGGACGGGGACGGGGACGGTTTAGGGTACAGGTAAGGGTACGACAATGGTTTAGGGTGAGCGTACGTGTTAGGGTACTGGTTAGTGTTAGCGTACGGGTTAGGATTAGGGGATGGGTGAGGGTAAGGCTTCGGGTAAAGTTTAGGGTTAGGGTTAGGGTTAGGGTTAGTGTTAGGGGACGGGGACGGTTTAGGGTACAGGTTAGTGTACGACAACGGTTTAGGGTGAGCGTACGTGTTAGGGTACGGATTAGTGTTAGCGTACGGGTTAGGATTAGGGGACGGGTGAGGGTAAGGCTTCGGGTAAGGGTTAGGGTTAGGGTTAGGGTTAGGGTTAGGGGACAGGGACGTTTTAGGGTACAGGTTAATGTACGTCAACGGTTTAGGGTGAGCCTACGTGTTAGGGTACGGGTTAGTGTTAGTGTACGGGTTAGGATTAGGGGACGGGTGAGTGTAAGGCTTCGGGTAAGGGTTAGGGTTAGGGTTAGGGTTAGTGTTAGGGGACGGGGACGGGGACGGTTTAGGGTACAGGTTAGGGTACGATGACAGTTTAGGGTGAGCGTACGTGTTAGGGTACGGGTTAGTGTTAGCGTACGGTTGAGGATTAGGGGACGGGTGAGTGTAAGGCTTCGGGTAAGGGTTACGGTTAGGATTAGGGTTAGGGTTAGGGTTAGTGGACGGGGACGGTTTAGGGTACAGGTTAGGGTACGACAACGGTTTAGGGTGAGGGTACGTGTTAGGGTACGGGTTAGTGTTAGCGTACGGTTTACGATTAGGGGACGTGTGAGGGTAAGGCTTCGGGTAAGGGTTAGGGTTAGGGTTAGGGTTAAGGTTAGGGTTAGGGGACGGGGACAGCTTAGGGTACATGTTAGGGTACGACAACGGTTTAGAGTGAGCGTACGTGTTAGGGTATGGGTTAGTGTTAGCGTACGGGTTAGGATTAGGGGACGGGTGAGGTTAAGCCTTCGGGTAAGGGTTAGGGTTTGGGTTAGAGTTAGGTTTAGGGTTAGGGGACGGGGACGGGGAAGGTTTAGGGTACAGGTTAGGGTACGACAACGGTTTAGGGTGAGCGTACGTGTTAGGGTACGGGTTAGTGTTAGCGTACGGGTTAGTATTAGGGGACGGGTGAGGGTAAGACTTCGCGTAAGGTTTAGGGTTAGGGTTAGGGTTAGGGGCCGGGGACAGTTATGATTTAGGGTACAGGTTAGGGTACGACCATTGTTTAGGGTGAGCGTACGTGTTAGGGTACGGGTTAGTGTTAGCGTACGGGTTAGGATTAGGGGACGTTTGAGGGTAAGGCTTCGGGTAAGGGTTAGGGTTAGGGTTAGGGTTAGGGGACGGGGACGGTTTAGGGTAAAGGTTAGGGTACGACAACGGTTTAGGGTGAGCGTAAGTGTTATGGTGTGGGTTAGTGTTTGCGTACGGGTTAGGAATAGAGGACGGGTGAGGGTAAGGCTTCGGGTAAGGGTTAGGGTTAGGTTTAGGGTTAGGGTTAGGGTTAGAGGACGGGGACGGTTTAGGGTACAGGTTAGGGTACGACAACGGTTTAGAGTGAGCGTAAGTGTTAGGGTACGGATTAGTGTTAGCGTACGGGTTAGGATTAAGGGACGGGTGAGTGTAAGGCTTCGGGTAAGGGTTAGGGTTAGGGTTAGGGTTAGGGTTAGGGTTAGGGGACGGGGACGGTTTAGGGTACAGTTTAGGGTACGACAACAGTTTAGGGTGAGCGTACGTGTTAGTGTACGGGTTAGTGTTAGCATACGGGTTAGGATTAGGGTACGGGTGAGGGTAAGGCTACAGGTAAGGGTTAGGGTTAGGGTTAGGGTTAGGGTTAGGGTTAGGGTTAGGGGACGGGGACGGTTTAGGGTACAGGTTAGGGTACGACAACGATTTAGGGTGAGCGTACGTGTTAGGTTACGGGTTAGTGTTAGCCTACGGGTTAGGATTAGGGAACGGGTGAGGGTAAGGCTTCGGGTAAGGGTTACGGTTAGGGTTAGGGTTAGGGTTAGGGGACGGGGACAGTTTAGGGTTCAGGTTAAGCTACGACAACGGTTTAGGGTGAGCGTACGTGTTAGGGTACGGGTTAGTGTTAGCGTATGGGTTAGAATTAGGGGATGGGTGAGGGTAAGGCTTCGGGTAAGGGTTAGGGTTAGTGTTAGGGTTAGGGGACGGGGACGGTTTAGGGTACAGGTTAGGGTACGACAACGGTTTAGGGTGAGCGTACGTGTTAGGGTACGGGTTAGTGTTAGCGTACGGGTTAGGATTAGGTGACGGGTGAAGGTAAGGCTTCGAGTAAGGGTTAGGGTTAGGGTTAGGGTTAGGGTTAGGCTTAGGGGACGGGGACGGTTTAGGGTACAGGTTAGTGTACGACAACGGTTTAGGGTGAGCGTACGTGTTAAGGTACGGGTTACTGTTAGCGTACGGGTTAGGATTAGGGTACGGGTGAGGGTAAGGCTTCGGGTAAGGGTTAGGGTTAGGGTTAGGGTTAGTGTTAGGGTTAGGGGACGGGGACGGTTTAGGGTTCAGGTTAGGGTACGACAACGGTTTAGGGTGAGCGTACGTGTTAGGGTACGGATTAGTGTTAGCGTACGGGTTAGGATTAGGGGACGGTTGAGGGTAAGACTTCGGGTAAGGTTTAGGGTTAGGGTTAGGGTTAGGGTTAGGGTTAGGGGCCGGGAACAGTTATGATTTAGGGTACAGGTTAGGGTACGACCACTGTATAGGGTGAGCGTACGTTTTAGGGTATGCGTTAGTGTTAGCGTACGGGTTAGGATTAGGGGACGGTTGAGGGTAAGGCTTCGGGCAAGGGTTAGGGTTAGGGTTAGGGTTAGGGTTAGGGGACGGGGACGGTTTAGGGTACAGGTTAGGGTACGACAATAGTTTAGGGTGAGCATACGTGTTAGGGTACGTGTTAGTGTTAGCGTACGGGTTAGGATTAGGGGACGGGTGAGGGTAAGGCTTCGGGTAAGGGTTAGGGTTAAGGTGAGGGTTAGGGTTTGGGGACGGGGACGGTTTAGGGTACAGGTTAGGGTACGACAACGGTTTAGGGTGAGCGTACGTGTTAGGGTACGGGTTAGTGTTAGCGTACGGTTTAGGATTAGGTGACGGGTGAGGGTAAGGCTTCGGGTAAGGGTTAGGGTTAGGGTTAGAGTTAGGGGACGGGGACGGTTTAGGGTACAAGTTAGGGTACGACAACGGTTTAGGGTGAGCGTACGTGTTAGGGTATGGGTTAGAGTTAGCGTACGGGTTAGGATTAGGGGACGGGTGAGGGTAAGGCTTCGGGTAAGTGTTAGGGTTAGGGTTAGGTTTAGGGTTAGGGGACGGGGACGGTTTAGGGTACAGGTTAGTGTACGACAACGGTTTACGGTGAGCGTACGTGTTAGGGTACGGGTTAGTATTAGCGTACGGGTTAGGATTAGGGGACGGGTGAGGGTAAGGCTTCGGGTAAGGTTTATGGTTAGGGTTAGGGTTAGGGTTAGGGGACGGGGACAGGGACGGTTTAGGGTACAGGTTAGGGTTCGACAACGGTTTAGGGTGAGCGTACATGTTAGGGTATGTGTTAGTGTTAGCGTACGGGTTAGGATTAGAGGACGGGTGTGGGTAAGGCTTTGGGTAAGGGTTAGGTTTAGGGTTAGGGTTAGGGGACGGGGACGGGGACGGGGACGGTTTAGGGTACAGGTAAGGGTACGACAATGGTTTAGGGTGAGCGTACGTGTTAGGGTACTGGTTAGTGTTAGCGTACGGGTTAGGATTAGGTGACGGGTGAGGGTAAGGCTTCGGGTAAGGGTTAGGGTTAGGGTTAGGGTTAGGGTTAGGGGACATTGACGTTTTAGGTTACAGGTTACTGTACGTCAACGGTTTAGGGTGAGCCTAAGTGTTAGGGTACGGGTTAGTGTTAGTGTACGGGTTAGGATTAGGGGACGGGTGAGGGTAAGGCTTCGGGTAAGGGTTAGGGTTAGGGTTAGGGTTAGGGTTAGGGTTAGGGGACGGGGACGGTTTAGGGTACAGGTTAGTGTACGACAACGGTTTAGGGTGAGCGTACGTGTTAGGGTACGGATTAGTGTTAGCGTACGGGTTAGGATTAGGTGACGGGTGAGGGTAAGGCTTCGGGTAAGGGTTAGGGTTAGGGTTAGGGTTAGGGTTAGGGGACAGGGACGTTTTAGGGTACAGGTTACTGTACGTCAACGGTTTAGGGTGAGCCTACGTGTTAGGGTACGGGTTAGTGTTAGTGTACGGGTTAGGATTAGGGGACGGGTGAGGGTAAGGCTTCGGGTAAGGGTTAGGGTTAGGGTTAGGGTTAGGGTTAGGGGACGGGGACGGGGACGGTTTAGGGTACAGCTTAGGGTACGACAACGGTTTATGGTGAGCGTACGTGTTAGGGTACGGGTTAGTGTTAGCGTACGGGTTAGGATTAGGGGACGGGTGAGGGTAAGGATTCGGGAAAGGGTTAGGGTTAGGGTTAGGTTTAGGGTTAGGGGACGGGCATGGGGACGGTTTAGGGTACAGGTTAGGGTACGACAACGGTTTAGGGTGAGTGTACATGTTAGGGTAAGGGTTAGTGTTAGCGTACGGGTTAGGATTAGGGGACGGGTGAGGGTAAGGCTTTGGGTAAGTGTTAGGGTTAGGGTTAGGGGACGGGGACGGCTTAGGGTACAGGTTAGGGTACGACAACGGTTTAGAGTGATCGTAAGTGTTAGGGTACGGATTAGTGTTAGCGTACGGGTTAGGATTAGGGGACGGGTGAGTGTAAGGCTTCGGGTAAGGGATAGGGTTAGGGTTAGGGTTAGGGTTAGGGTTAGGGGACGGGGACGGTTTAGGGTACAGGTTAGGGTACGACAACGGTTTAGGTTGAGCGTACGTGTTAGGGTACGGGTTAGTGTTAGCGTACGGATTAGGATTAGGGGACGGGTGAGGGTACGGCTACAGGTAAGGGTTAGGGTTAGGGTTAGGGTTAGGGTTAGGGGACGGGGACGGGGACGGTTTAGGGTACAGGTTTGGATACGACAACGGTTTAGGGTGAGCGTACGTGTTAGGGTATTGGTTAGTGTTAGCGTACGGGTTAGGATTAGGGGACGGGTGAGGTTAAGGCTTCGGGTAAGGGTTAGGGTTTGGGTTAGAGTTAGGTTTAGGGTTAGGGGACGGGGACGGGGACGGTTTAGGGTACAGGTTAGGGTACGACAACGGTTTAGGGTGAGCGTACGTGTTAGGGTACGGGTTAGTGTTAGCGTACGGGTTAGTATTAGGGGACGGGTGAGGGTAAGACTTCGCGTAAGGTTTAGGGTTAGGGTTAGGGTTAGGGGCCGGGGTCAGTTATGATTTAGGGTACAGGTTAGGGTACGACCACTGTTTAGGGTGAGCGTACGTGTTAGGGTACGGGTTAGTGTTAGCGTACGGGTTAGGATTAGGGGACGTTTGAGGGTAAGGCTTCGGGTAAGGGTTAGGGTTAGGGTTAGGGTTAGGGTTAGGGTTAGGGGACGGGGACGGTTTAGGGTAAAGGTTAGGGTACGACAACGGTTTAGGGTGAGCGTAAGTGTTATGGTGTGGGTTAGTGTTTGCGTACGGGTTAGGAATAGGGGACGGGTGAGGGTAAGGCTTCGGGTAAGGGTTAGGGTTAGGGTTAGGGTTAGGGGACGGGGACGGGGACGGGGACGGTTTAGGGTACAGGTTAGGGTACGACAACGGTTTAGGGTGAGCGTACGTGTTAGGGTACGGGTTAGTGTTAGGGTACGGGTTAGGATTAGGGGACGGGTTGGGTAAGGCTTCGGGTAAGGGTTAGGGTTAGGGTTAGGGTTAGGGTTAGGGGACGGGGACGGGGACGGTTTAGGGTACAGGTTAGGTTACGACAACGGTTTAGGGTGAGGGTACGTGTTAGGGTTCGGGTTAGTGTTAGCATACGGGTGAGGATTAGGGGACGGGTGAGGGTAAGGCTTCGGGTAATAGTTAGGGTTAGGGTTATGGTTAGGGTTAGGGGACGGGGACGGTATAGGGTACAGGTTAGGGTACGACAACGGTTTAGGGTGAGCGTACGTGTTAGGGTACGGGTTAGTGTTAGCATACGGGTTAGAATTAGGGGACGGGTGAGGTTAAGGCTTCGGGTAAGGGTTAGGGTTAGGGTTAGGGTTAGGGTTAGGGGACGGGGACGGTTTAGGGTACAGGTTAGTGTACGACAACGGTTTAGGGTGAGCGTACGTGTTAGGGTACAGGTTAGTGTTAGCGTACGGGTTAGGATTAGGTTACGGGTGAGGGTAAGGCTTCGGGTAAGGTTAGGGTTAGGGTTAGGGTTAGGATTAGGGGACGGGGCCGGTTTAGGGTACAGGTAAGGGTACGACAACGGTTTAGGGTGAGCGTACGTGTTAGGGTATGGGTTAGTGTTAGCGTACGGGTTAGGATTAGGGGACGGGTGAGGGTAAGGCTTCGGGTAAGGTTTAGGGTTAGGGTTAGGGTTAGGGTTAGGGGACGGGGACGGGGACGGTTTAGGGTACAGGTTAGGGTACGACAACGGTTTAGGGTGAGCGTACGTGTTAGGGTAAGGGTTAGTGTTAGCGTACGGGTTAGGATTAGGGGACGGGTGAGGGTAAGGCTTCGGGTAAGGGTTAGGCTTAGGCTTAGGGTTAGGGTTAGGGTTAGGGGACGGGGACGGTTTATGGTACAGGTTAGGGTACGACAACGGTTTACGATGAGCGTAAGTGTTAGGGTACGGTTTAGTGTTAGCGTACGGGTTAGGATTAGGGGACGTGTGAGGGCAATGCTTCGGGTAAGGGTTAGTGTTAGGGTTAGAGTTAGGGTTAGGGTTCGGGACGGGGACGGTTTAGGGTACAGGTTAGGGTACGACAACGGTTTAGGGTGAGCGTACGTTTTAGGGTACGGGTTAGTGTTAGCGTACGGGTTAGGATTAGGGGACGGGTGAGGGTAAGGCTTCGGGTAATAGTTAGGGTGAGGGTTAGGGTTAGGGTTAGGGGACGGGGATGGTTTAGGGTAAAGGTTAGGGTACGACAATGGTTTAGGGTGAGCGTACGTGTTAGAGTACGGGTTAGTGTTAGCGTACGGGTTAGGATTAGGGAACGGGTGAGTGTAAGGCTTCGGGTAAGGGTTAGGGTTACGGTTAGGGTTAGGGTTAGGGTTAGGGGACGGGGACGGTTTAGGGTACAGGTTAGGGTACGACAACGGTTTAGGGTGAGCGTACGTGTTAGGGTACGGGTTAGTGTTAGCGTACGGATTAGGATTAGGGGACGGGTGAGGGTAAGGCTTCGGGTAAGGGTTAATGTTAGGGTTAGGGTTAGGGTTAGGGGACGGGGACGGTTTAGGGTACAGGTTAGGGTACGACAACGGTTTAGGGTGAGCGTACGTGTTAGGGTACGGGTTAGTGTTAGCGTACGGGTTACGATTAGGGGACGGTTGAGGGTAAGGCTTCGGGTAAGGGTTAGGGTTAGGGTTAGGGTTAGGGTTAGGGGACGGGGACGGTTTAGGGTACAGGTTAGTGTACGACAACGGTTTAGGGTGAGCGTACGTGTTAGGGTACAGGTTAGTGTTAGCGTACGGGTTAGGATTAGGTTACGGGTGAGGGTAAGGCTTCGGGTAAGGTTAGGGTTAGGGTTAGGGTTAGGATTAGGGGACGGGGCCGGTTTAGGGTACAGGTAAGGGTACGACAACGGTTTAGGGTGAGCGTACGTGTTAGGGTATGGGTTAGTGTTAGCGTACGGGTTAGGATTAGGGGACGGGTGAGGGTAAGGCTTCGGGTAAGGTTTAGGGTTAGGGTTAGGGTTAGGGTTAGGGGACGGGGACGGGGACGGTTTAGGGTACAGGTTAGGGTACGACAACGGTTTAGGGTGAGCGTACGTGTTAGGGTAAGGGTTAGTGTTAGCGTACGGGTTAGGATTAGGGGACGGGTGAGGGTAAGGCTTCGGGTAAGGGTTAGGCTTAGGCTTAGGGTTAGGGTTAGGGTTAGGGGACGGGGACGGTTTATGGTACAGGTTAGGGTACGACAACGGTTTACGATGAGCGTAAGTGGTAGGGTACGGTTTAGTGTTAGCGTACGGGTTAGGATTAGGGGACGTGTGAGGGCAATGCTTCGGGTAAGGGTTAGTGTTAGGGTTAGAGTTAGGGTTAGGGTTCGGGACGGGGACGGTTTAGGGTACAGGTTAGGGTACGACAACGGTTTAGGGTGAGCGTACGTTTTAGGGTACGGGTTAGTGTTAGCGTACGGGTTAGGATTAGGGGACGGGTGAGGGTAAGGCTTCGGGTAATAGTTAGGGTGAGGGTTAGGGTTAGGGTTAGGGGACGGGGATGGTTTAGGGTAAAGGTTAGGGTACGACAATGGTTTAGGGTGAGCGTACGTGTTAGAGTACGGGTTAGTGTTAGCGTACGGGTTAGGATTAGGGAACGGGTGAGTGTAAGGCTTCGGGTAAGGGTTAGGGTTAGGGTTAGGGTTAGGGTTAGGGTTAGGGGACGGGGACGGTTTAGGGTACAGGTTAGGGTACGACAACGGTTTAGGGTGAGCGTACGTGTTAGGGTACGGGTTAGTGTTAGCGTACGGATTAGGATTAGGGGACGGGTGAGGGTAAGGCTTCGGGTAAGGGTTAATGTTAGGGTTAGGGTTAGGGTTAGGGGACGGGGACGGTTTAGGGTACAGGTTAGGGTACGACAACGGTTTAGGGTGAGCGTACGTGTTAGGGTACGGGTTAGTGTTAGCGTACGGGTTAGGATTAGGGGACGGGTGAGGGTAAGGCTTCGGGTAAGGGTTAGGCTTAGGCTTAGGGTTAGGGTTAGGGTTAGGGGACGGGGACGGTTTAGGGTACAGGTTAGGGTACGACAACGGTTTAGGATGAGCGTAAGTGTTAGGGTACGGTTTAGTGTTAGCGTACGGGTTAGGATTAGGGGACGGGTGAGGGCAATGCTTCGGGTAAGGGTTAGTGTTAGGGTTAGAGTTAGGGTTAGGGTTCGGGACGGGGACGGTTTAGGGTACAGGTTAGGGTACGACAACGGTTTAGGGTGAGCGTACGTTTTAGCTTACGGGTTAGTGTTAGCGTACGGGTTAGGATTACGGGAAGGGTGAGGGTAAGGCTTCGGGTAACGGTTAGGGTTAGGGTTAGGGTTAGGGTTAGGGGACGGGCACGGGGACGGTTTAGGGTACAGGTTAGTGTACGACAACGGTTTAGGTTGAGCGTACGTGTTAGGGTACGGGTTAGTGTTAGCGTACGGGTTAGGATTAGGGGACGGTTGAGGGTAAGGCTTCGGGTAAGGGTTAGGGTTAGGTTTAGGGTTAGGGGACGGGGACGGGGACGGTTTAGGGTACAGGTTAGGGTACAAAAACGGTTTAGGGTGAGCGTACGTGTTAGGGTACGGGTTAGTGTTAGCGTACGGGTTAGGATTAGGGGACGGGTGAGTGTAAGGCTTCGGGTAAGGATTAGGGTTAGGGTTAGTGTTAGGGTTAGGGTTAGGGGACGGGGACGGTTTATCGTACAGGTTAGGGTACGACAACGGTTTAGGGTGAGCGTACGGGTTAGGATTAGGGGACGGGTGAGGGTAAGGCTTCGGGTAATAGTTAGGGTTAGGGTTATGGTTAGGGTTAGGGGACGGGGACGGTTTAGGGTACAGGTTAGGGTACGACAACGGTTTAGGGTGAGCGTACGTGTTAGGGTACGGGTTAGTGTTAGCATACGGGTTAGAATTAGGGGACGGGTGAGGTTAAGGCTTCGGGTAAGGGTTAGGGTTAGGGTTAGGGTTAGGGTTAGGGGACGGGGATGGTTTAGGGTAAAGGTTAGGGTACGACAACGGTTTAGGGTGAGCGTACGTGTTAGAGTACGGGTTAGTGTTAGCGTACGGGTTAGGATTAGGGGACGGGTGAGGGTAAGGCTTCGGGTAAGGGTTAGGGTTAGGGTTAGGGTTAGGGTTAGGGGACGGGGACGGTTTAGGGTACAGGTTAGGGTACGACAACGGTTTAGTGTGAGCGTACGTGTTAGGGTACGGGTTAGTGTTAGCGTACGGTTTAGGATTAGGGGACGGGTGAGGTTAAGGCTTCGGGTAAGGGTTAGGGTTAGGGTTAGGGTTAGGGTTAGGGGACGGGGACGGTTTAGGGTACAGGTTAGTGTACGACAACGGTTTAGGGTGAGCGTACGTGTTAGGGTACGGGTTAGTGTTAGCGTACGGGTTAGGATTAGGTTACGGGTGAGGTTAAGGCTTCGGGTAAGGGTTAGGGTTAGGGTTAGGGTTAGGATTAGGGGAAGGGGACGGTTTAGGGTACAGGTAAGGGTACGACAACGGTTTAGGGTGAGCGTACGTGTTAGGGTATGGGTTAGTGTTAGCGTACGGGTTAGGCTTAGGGGACGGGTGAGGTTAAGGCTTCGGGTAAGGGTTAGGGTTTGGGTTAGAGTTAGGTTTAGGGTTAGGGTTAGGGGACGGGGACGGTTTATGGTACAGGTTAGGGTACGACAACGGTTTAGGATGAGCGTAAGTGTTAGGGTACGGTTTAGTGTTAGCGTACGGTTTAGGATTAGGGGACGGGTGAGGGTAATGCTTCGGGTAAGGGTTAGTGTTAGGGTTAGAGTTAGGGTTAGGGTTACGGGACGGGGACGGTTTAGGGTACAGGTTAGGGTACGACAACGGTTTAGGGTGAGCGTACGTTTTAGGGTACGGGTTAGTGTTAGCGTACGGGTTAGGATTACGGGAAGGGTGAGGGTAAGGCTTCGGGTAACGGTTAGGGTTAGGGTTAGGGTTAGGGTTAGGGGACGGGCACGGGGACGGTTTAGGGTACAGGTTTGTGTACGACAACGGTTTAGGTTGAGCGTACGTGTTAGGGTACGGGTTAGTGTTAGCGTACGGGTTAGGATTAGGGGACGGTTGAGGGTAAGGCTTCGGGTAAGGGTTAGGGTTAGGTTTAGGGTTAGGGGACGGGGACGGGGACGGTTTAGGGTACAGGTTAGGGTACGGCAACGGTTTAGGGTGAGCGTACGTGTTAGGGTACGGGTTAGTGTTAGCGTACGGGTTAGGATTAGGGGACGGGTGAGGGTAAGGCTTCGGGTAATAGTTAGGGTTAGGGTTATGGTTAGGGTTAGGGGACGGGGACGGTTTAGGGTACAGGTTAGGGTACGACAACGGTTTAGGGTGAGCGTACGTGTTAGGGTACGGGTTAGTGTTAGCATACGGGTTAGGATTAGGGGACGGGTGAGGGTAAGGCTTCGGGTAAGGGTTAGGGTTAGGGTTAGGGTTAGGGTTAGGGTTAGGGGACGGGGATGATTTAGGGTTCGACAACGGTTTAGGGTGAGCGTACGTGTTAGAGTACGGGTTAGTGTTAGCGTACGGGTTAGGATTAGGGGACGGGTGAGTGTAAGGCTTCGGGTAAGGGTTAGGGTTAGGGTTAGGGTTAGGGTTAGGGTTAGGGGACGGGGACGGTTTAGGGTACAGGTTAGGGTACGACAACGGTTTAGGGTGAGCGTACGTGTTAGGGTACGGGTTAGTGTTAGCGTACGGGTTAGGATTAGGGGACGGGTGAGGGTAAGGCTTCGGGTAAGGGTTAGGGTTAGGGTTAGGGTTAGGGGACGGGGACGGTTTAGGGTACAGGTTAGGGTACGACAACGGTTTAGGGTGAGCGTACGTGTTACGGTACGGGTTAGTGTTAGCGTACGGGTTAGGATTAGGGGACGGGTGAGGGTAAGGCTTCGGGTAAGGGTTAGGCTTAGGCTTAGGGTTAGGGTTAGGGTTAGGGGACGGGGACGGTTTAGGGTACATGTTAGGGTACGACAACGGTTTAGGATGAGCGTAAGTGTTAGGGTACGGTTTAGTGTTAGCGTACGGGTTAGGATTATGGGACGGGTGAGGGCAATGCTTCGGGTAAGGGTTAGTGTTAGGGTTAGAGTTAGGGTTAGGGTTCGGGACGGGGACGGTTTAGGGTACAGGTTAGGGTACGACAACGGTTTAGGGTGAGCGTACGTTTTAGGGTACGGGTTAGTGTTAGCGTACGGGTTAGGATTACGGGAAGGGTGAGGGTAAGGCTTCGGGTAACGGTTAGGGTTAGGGTTAGGGTTAGGGTTAGGGGACGGGCACGGGGACGGTTTAGGGTACAGGTTAGTGTACGACAACGGTTTAGGTTGAGCGTACGTGTTAGGGTACGGGTTAGTGTTAGCGTACGGGTTAGGATTAGGGGACGGTTGAGGGTAAGGCTTCGGGTAAGGGTTAGGGTTAGGTTTAGGGTTAGGGGACGGGGACGGGGACGGTTTAGGGTACAGGTTATGGTACAAAAACGGTTTAGGGTGAGCGTACGTGTTAGGGTACGGGTTAGTGTTAGCGTACGGGTTAGGATTAGGGGACGGGTGAGTGTAAGGCTTCGGGTAAGGATTAGGGTTAGGGTTAGTGTTAGGGTTAGGGTTAGGGGACGGGGACGGTTTAGCGTACAGGTTAGGGTACGACAACGGTTTAGGGTGAGCGTACGTGTTAGGGTACGGGTTAGTGTTAGCGTACGGGTTAGGATTAGGGGACGGGTGAGGGTAAGGCTTCGGGTAATAGTTAGGGTTAGGGTTATGGTTAGGGTTAGGGGACGGGGACGGTTTAGGGTACAGGTTAGGGTACGACAACGGTTTAGGGTGAGCGTACGTGTTAGAGTATTGGTTAGTGTTAGCGTACGGGTTAGGATTAGGGGACGGATGAGGGTAAGGCTTCAGGTAAGGGTTAGGGTTAGGGTTAGGGTTAGGGTTAGGGTTAGGGGACGGGGACGGTTTAGGGTACAGGTTAGGGTACGACAACGGTTTAGTGTGAGCGTACGTGTTAGGGTACGGGTTAGTGTTAGCGTACGGTTTAGGATTAGGGGACGGGTGAGGTTAAGGCTTCGGGTAAGGGTTAGGGTTAGGGTTAGGGTTAGGGTTAGGGGACGGGGACGGTTTAGGGTACAGGTTAGTGTACGACAACGGTTTAGGGTGAGCGTACGTGTTAGGGTACGGGTTAGTGTTAGCGTACGGGTTAGGATTAGGTTACGGGTGAGGGTAAGGCTTCGGGTAAGGTTAGGGTTAGGGTTAGGGTTAGGATTAGGGGAAGGGGACGGTTTAGGGTACAGGTAAGGGTACGACAACGGTTTAGGGTGAGCGTACGTGTTAGGGTATGGGTTAGTGTTAGCGTACGGGTTAGGCTTAGGGGACGGGTGAGGTTAAGGCTTCGGGTAAGGGTTAGGGTTTGGGTTAGAGTTAGGTTTAGGGTTAGGGTTAGGGGACGGGGACGGTTTAGGGTACAGGTTAGGGTACGACAATGGTTTAGGCTGAGCGTACGTGTTAGGGTACGTGTTAGTGTTAGCGTACGGGTTAGGATTAGGGGACGGGTGAGGATAAGGCTTCGGGTAAGGGTTAGGGTTAGGGTTAGGGTTAGGGTTAGGGATGTGGACGGTTTAGGGTACAGGTTAGGGTACGACAATGGTTTAGGGTGAGCGTACGTGTTAGGGTACGTGTTAGTGTTAGCGTACGGGTTAGGAATAGGGGACGGGTGAGGGTAAGGCTTCGGGTAAGGGTTAGGGTTAACGTTAGGGTTAGGGGACGGGTACGGGGACGCTTTAGGGTACAGGTTAGGGTACGACAACGGTTTAGGGTGAGCGTACGTGTTAGGGTACGGGTTAGTGTTAGCGTACGGGTTAGGTTTAGGGGACGGGTGAGGGTAAGGCTTCGGGTAAGGGTTAGGGTTAGGGTTAGGGTTAGGGGACGGGGACGGTTTAGGGTACAGGTTAGGGTACGACAACGGTTTAGGGTGAGCGTACGTGTTACGGTACGGGTTAGTGTTAGCGTACGGGTTAGGATTAGGGGACGGGTGAGGGTAAGGCTTCGGGTAAGGGTTAGGCTTAGGCTTAGGGTTAGGGTTAGGGTTAGGGGACGGGGACGGTTTAGGGTACATGTTAGGGTACGACAACGGTTTAGGATGAGCGTAAGTGTTAGGGTACGGTTTAGTGTTAGCGTACGGGTTAGGATTATGGGACGGGTGAGGGCAATGCTTCGGGTAAGGGTTAGTGTTAGGGTTAGAGTTAGGGTTAGGGTTCGGGACGGGGACGGTTTAGGGTACAGGTTAGGGTACGACAACGGTTTAGGGTGAGCGTACGTTTTAGGGTACGGGTTAGTGTTAGCGTACGGGTTAGGATTACGGGAAGGGTGAGGGTAAGGCTTCGGGTAACGGTTAGGGTTAGGGTTAGGGTTAGGGTTAGGGGACGGGCACGGGGACGGTTTAGGGTACAGGTTAGTGTACGACAACGGTTTAGGTTGAGCGTACGTGTTAGGGTACGGGTTAGTGTTAGCGTACGGGTTAGGATTAGGGGACGGTTGAGGGTAAGGCTTCGGGTAAGGGTTAGGGTTAGGTTTAGGGTTAGGGGACGGGGACGGGGACGGTTTAGGGTACAGGTTAGGGTACAAAAACGGTTTAGGGTGAGCGTACGTGTTAGGGTACGGGTTAGTGTTAGCGTACGGGTTAGGATTAGGGGACGGGTGAGTGTAAGGCTTCGGGTAAGGATTAGGGTTAGGGTTAGTGTTAGGGTTAGGGTTAGGGGACGGGGACGGTTTAGCGTACAGGTTAGGGTACGACAACGGTTTAGGGTGAGCGTACGTGTTAGGGTACGGGTTAGTGTTAGCGTACGGGTTAGGATTAGGGGACGGGTGAGGGTAAGGCTTCGGGTAATAGTTAGGGTTAGGGTTATGGTTAGGGTTAGGGGACGGGGACGGTTTAGGGTACAGGTTAGGGTACGACAACGGTTTAGGGTGAGCGTACGTGTTAGGGTACGGGTTAGTGTTAGCATACGGGTTAGGATTAGGGGACGGGTGAGGGTAAGGCTTCAGGTAAGGGTTAGGGTTAGGGTTAGGGTTAGGGTTAGGGGACGGGGATGGTTTAGGGTAAAGGTTAGGGTACGACAACGGTTTAGGGTGAGCGTACGTGTTAGAGTATTGGTTAGTGTTAGCGTACGGGTTAGGATTAGGGGACGGATGAGGGTAAGGCTTCAGGTAAGGGTTAGGGTTAGGGTTAGGGTTAGGGTTAGGGTTAGGGGACGGGGACGGTTTAGGGTACAGGTTAGGGTACGACAACGGTTTAGTGTGAGCGTACGTGTTAGGGTACGGGTTAGTGTTAGCGTACGGTTTAGGATTAGGGGACGGGTGAGGTTAAGGCTTCGGGTAAGGGTTAGGGTTAGGGTTAGGGTTAGGGTTAGGGGACGGGGACGGTTTAGGGTACAGGTTAGTGTACGACAACGGTTTAGGGTGAGCGTACGTGTTAGGGTATGGGTTAGTGTTAGCGTACGGGTTAGGCTTAGGGGACGGGTGAGGTTAAGGCTTCGGGTAAGGGTTAGGGTTTGGGTTAGAGTTAGGTTTAGGGTTAGGGTTAGGGGACGGGGACGGTTTAGGGTACAGGTTAGGGTACGACAATGGTTTAGGCTGAGCGTACGTGTTAGGGTACGTGTTAGTGTTAGCGTACGGGTTAGGATTAGGGGACGGGTGAGGATAAGGCTTCGGGTAAGGGTTAGGGTTAGGGTTAGGGTTAGGGTTAGGGATGTGGACGGTTTAGGGTACAGGTTAGGGTACGACAATGGTTTAGGGTGAGCGTACGTGTTAGGGTACGTGTTAGTTTTAGCGTACGGGTTAGGAATAGGGGACGGGTGAGGGTAAGGCTTCCGGTAAGGGTTAGGGTTAACGTTAGGGTTAGGGGACGGGTACGGGGACGCTTTAGGGTACAGGTTAGGGTACGACAACGGTTTAGGGTGAGCGTACGTGTTAGGGTACGGGTTAGTGTTAGCGTACGGGTTAGGTTTAGGGGACGGGTGAGGGTAAGGCTTCGGGTAAGGTTTAGTGTTAGTGTTAGGGTTAGAGGACGGGGACGGTTTAGCGTACAGGTTAGGGTACGACAATGGTTTAGGGTGATCGTACATGTTAGGGTACGGGTTAGTGTTAGCGTACGGGTTAGGATTAGGGGACGGGTGAGGGTAAGGCTTCGGGTAAGGGTTAGGGTTAGGGTTAGGGTTAGGGTTAAGGGACGGGGACGGGGACGGTTTAGGGTACAGGTTAGGGTACGACAACGGTTTAGGGTGAGCGTACGTGTTAGGGTACGGGTTAGTGTTAGCGTACGGGTTAGGATTAGGGGACGGGTGAGGGTAAGACTTCGGGTAAGGGTTAGGGTTAGGAATAGGGTTAGGGGACGGGGACGGTTTAGGGTACACGTTAGAGTACGACAAAGGTTTAGGGTGAGCGTACGTGTTAGGGTACGGGTTAGTGTTAGCGTACGGGTTAGGATTAGGGGACGGGTGAGGGTAAGGCTTCGGGTAAGGGTTAGGGTTAGGGTTAGGGTTAGGTTTAGGGTTAGGGGACGGGGACGGTGACGGTTTAGGGTACAGGTTAGGGTACGACAACGGTTTAGGGTGAGCGTACGTTTAGGGTACGAGTTAGTGTTAGCGTACGGTTTAGGATTAGGGGACGGGTGAGGTTAAGGCTTCGGGTAAGAGTTAGGGTTAGGGTTAGGGTTAGGGTTAGGGGATGGGGACGGGGACGGTTTAGGGTACAGGTTAGGGTACGACAACGGTTTAGGGTGAGCGTACGTGGTAGGGTACGGCTTAGTGTTAGCGTACGGGTTAGGATTAGGGGACGGGTGAGGGTAAGGCTTCGGGTAAGAGTTAGGGTTAGGGTTAGGGTTAGGATTAGGGGACGGGGACGGTTTAGGGTACAGGTTAGGGTACGACAATGGTTTAGGGTGAGCGTACGTGTTAGGGTACGGGTTATTGTTAGCGTACGGGTTAGGATTAGGGGACGGGTGGGGTAAGGCTTCGGGTAAGGGTTAGGGTTAGGGTTAGGGTTAGGGTTAGGGGACAGGGACGGGGACGGTTTAGGGTACAGGTTAGGGTACGACAACGGTTTAAGGTGAGGGTACGTGTTAGGGTACGGCTTAGTGTTAGCATACGGGTGAGGATTAGGGGACGGGTGAGTGTAAGGCTTCGGGTAAGGGTTAGGGTTAGGGATAGGGTTAGGGTTAGCGTTAGGGGACGGGGACGGTTTAGGGTACAGGTTAGGGTATGACAACGGTTTAGGGTGAGCGTACGTGTTAGGGTACGGGTTAGTGTTAGCGTACGTGTTAGGATTAGGGGACGGGTGAGGGTAAGGCTTCGGGAAAGGGTTAGGGTTAGGGTTAGGGTTAGGGTTAGGGGACGGGCACGGGGACGGTTTAGGCTACAGGTTAGGGAACGACACCGGTTTAGGGTGAGGGTACGTGTTAGGGTACGGGTTAGTGTTAGCGTACGAGTTAGGATTAGGGGACGGGTAATGGTAAGGCTTCGGGTAAGGGTTAGGGTTAGGGTTAGGGTTAGGGTTAGGGTTAGGGACGGGGACGGTTTAGGGTACAGGTTAGGGTACGACAACGGTTTAGGGTGAGCGTACGTGTTAGGGTACGGGTTACTGTTAGCGTACGGGTTAGGATTAGGGGACGGGTGAGGGTAAGGCTTCGGGTAAGGGTTAGGCTTAGGCTTAGGGTTAGGGTTAGGGTTAGGGGACGGGGACGGTTTAGGGTACAGGTTAGGGTACGACAACGATTTAGGATGAGCGTAAGTGTTAGGGTATGGTTTAGTGTTAGCGTACGGGTAAGGATTAGGGGACGGGTGAGGGTAAGGCTTCGGGTAAGGGTTAGTGTTAGGGTTAGAGTTAGGGTTAGGGTTAGGGGACGGGGACGGTTTAGGGTACAGGTTAGGGTACGGCAACGGTTTAGGGTTAGCGTACGTGTTAGGGTACGGGTTAGTGTCAGCGTACGGGTTAGGATTACGGGAAGGGTGAGGGTAAGGCTTCGGGTATCGGTTAGGGTTAGGGTTAGGGTTAGGGTTAGGGGACGGGCACGGGGACGGTTTAGGGTACAGGTTAGTGTACGACAATAGTTTAGGGTGAGCGTACGTGTTAGGGTACGGGTTAGTGTTAGCGTACGGGTTAGGATTAGGGGACGGGTGAGGGTAAGGCTTCGGGTAAGGGTTATGGTTAGGTTTAGGGTTAGGGGACGGGGACGGGGACGGTTTAGGGTACAGGTTAGTGTACAAAAACCGTTTAGGGTGAGCGTACGTGTTAGGGTACGGGTTAGTGTTAGCGTACGGGTTAGGGTTAGGGGACGGGTGAGGGTAAGACTTCGGGTAAGGTTTAGGGTTAGGGTTAGGGTTAGGGGACGGGGATGGTTTAGGGTAAAGGTTAGGGTACGACAACGGTTTAGGGTGAGCGTACGTGTTAGAGTACGGGTTAGTGTTAGCGTACGGGTTAGGATTAGGGGACGGGTTAGGGTAAGGCTTCGGGTAAGGGTTAGGGATAGGGTTAGGGTTAGGGTTAGTGTTAGGAGACGGGGACGGTTTAGGGTACATGTTAGGGTACGACAACGTTTTAGGGTGAGCGTAGGTGTTAGGGTATGGATTAGTGTTAGCGTACGGGTTAGGATTAGGGGACGGGTGAGGGTAAGGCTTCGGGTAAGGGTTAGGGTTAGGGTTAGGGTTAGGGTTAGGGGACGGGGTCGGGGACGGTTTAGGGTACAGGTTAGGGTACGACAACAGTTTAGGTTGAGCGTACGTGTTAGGGTATGGGTTAGTGTTAGCGTACGGGTTAGGTTTAGGGGATGGGTGAGGGTAAGGCTTCGGGTAAAGGTTAGGGTTATGGTTAGGGTTAGAGTTAGGGTTAGGGGATGGGGACGGTTTAGGATACAGGTTAGGGTACGACAACGGTTTAGGGTGAGCGTACGTGTTAGGGTACGGGTTAGTGTTAGCGTACGGGTTAGGATTAGGGGACGGTTGAGGGTAAGGCTTCGGGTAAGGGTTAGGGTTAGGGTTAGGGTTAGGGTTAGGGGACAGGGACGGTTTAGGGTACAGGTTAGGGTACGTCAACGGTTTATGGTGAGCGTACGTCTTAGGGTACGGGTTAGTGTTAGTGTACGGGTTAGGATTAGGGAGCGGGTGAGGGTAAGGCTTCGGGTAAGGGTTAGGGTTAGGGTTAGGGTTAGGGTTAGGGTTAGGGGACGGGAACGGTTTAGGGTACAGGTTAGGGTACGACAACGGTTTAGGGTGAGCGTACGTGTTAGGGTACGGGTTAGTGTTACCGTACGGGTTAGGATTAGGGGACTGGTGAGGGTAAGGCTTCGGGAAAGGGTTAGGGTTAGGGTTAGGTTTAGGGTTAGGGGACGGGCACGGGGACGGTTTAGGGTACAGGTTATGGTACGACAACGGTTTAGGGTGAGGGTACGTGTTAGGGTACAGGTTAGTGTTAGCGTACGGGTTAGGATTAGGGGACGGGTGAGTGTAAGGCTTCGGGTAAGGGTTAAGGTTAGGGTTAGGCTTAGGGTTAGGGGACGGGGACGGTTTAGGGTACAGGTTAGGGTATGACAACGGTTTAGGGTGAGCGTACGTGTTAGGGTACGGGTTAGTGTTAGCGTACGGGTTAGGATTAGGGGACGGGTGAGGGTAAGGCTACAGGTAAGGGTTAGGGTTAGGGTTAGGGTTAGGGTTACGGTTGGGGACGGGGACGGTTTAGGGTACAGGTTAGGGTACGACAACGATTTAGGGTGAGCGTACGTGTTAGGTTACGGGTTAGTATTAGCGTACGGGTTAGGATTAGGGAACGGGTGAGTGTAAGACTTCGGGTAATGGTTAGGGTTAGGGTTAGGGTTAGGTGACGGGGACGGGGACGATTTAGGGTACAGTTTAGGGTACGACAACGGTTTAGGGTGAGCGTACGTGTTAGGGTACGGGTTAGCGTTAGCGTACGGGTTAGGATTAGGGGACGGGTGAGGGTAAGGATTCGGGTAAGGGTTAGGGTTAGGGTTTGGGTTAGGGTTAAGGGACGGAGACGGTTTAGGATACAGGTTAGGGTACGACAACGGTTTAGGGTGAGCGTACGTGTTAGGGTACGGGTTAGTGTTAGCGTACGGGTTAGGATTAGGGGACGGGTGAGGGTAAGGCTTCGGGTAAGGGTTAGGGTTAGGGTTAGGGTTAGGGTTAGGGGGCGGGGACGGTTTAGGGTACAGGTTAGGGTACGACAACGATTTAGGGTGAGCGTACGTGTTAGGTTACGGGTTAGTGTTAGCGTACGGGTTAGGATTAGGGAACGGGTGAGGGTAAGGCTTCGGGTAAGGGTTACGGTTAGGGTTAGGGTTAGGGTTAGGGGACGGGGACAGTTTAGGGTACAGGTTAAGCTACGACAACGGTTTAGGGTGAGCGTACGTGTTATGGTACGGGTTAGTGTTAGCGTACGGGTTAGAATTAGGGGACGGGTGAGGGTAAGGCTTCGGGTAAGGGTTAGGGTTAGTGTAAGGGTTAGGGGACGGGGACGGTTTAGGGTACAGGTTAGGGTACGACAACGGTTTAGGGTGAGCGTACGTGTTAGGGTACGGGTTAGTGTTAGCGTACGGGTTAGGATTAGGTGACGGGTGAAGGTAAGGCTTCGAGTAAGGGTTAGGGTTAGGGTTAGGGTTAGGGTTAGGCTTAGGGTACGGGGACGGTTTAGGGTACAGGTTAGTGTACGACAACGGTTTAGGGTGAGCGTACGTGTTAAGGTACGGGTTACTGTTAGCGTACGGGTTAGGATTAGGGTACGGGTGAGGGTAAGGCTTCGGGTAAGGGTTAGGGTTAGGGTTAGGGTTAGTGTTAGGGTTAGGGGACGGGGACGGTTTAGGGTACAGGTTAGGGTACGACAACGGTTTAGGGTGAGCGTACGTGTTAGGGTATGGGTTAGTGTTAGCGTACGGGTTCGGATTAGGGGACGGGTGATGTTAAGGCTTCGGGTAAGGGTTAGGGTTTGGGTTAGAGTTAGGTTTAGGGTTATGGTTAGGGGACGGGGACGGTTTAGGGTACAGGTAAGGGTACGACAACGGTTTAGGGTGAGCGTACGTGTTAGGGTACGGGTTAGTGTTAGCGTACGGGTTAGGATTAGGGGACGGTTGAAGGTAAGACTTCGGGTAAGGTTTAGGGTTAGGGTTAGGGTTAGGGTTAGGGGCCGGGAACAGTTATGATTTAGGGTACAGGTTAGGGTACGACCACTGTATAGGGTGAGCGTACGTTTTAGGGTATGCGTTAGTGTTAGCGTACGGGTTAGGATTAGGGGACGGTTGAGGGTAAGGCTTCGGGCAAGGGTTAGGGTTAGGGTTAGGGGACGGGGACGCTTTAGGGTACAGGTTAGGGTACGACAATAGTTTAGGGTGAGCATACGTGTTAGGGTACGTGTTAGTGTTAGCGTACGGGTTAGGATTAGGGGACGGGTGAGGGTAAGGCTTCGGGTAAGGGTTAGGGTTAAGGTGAGGGTTAGGGTTTGGGGACGGGGACGGTTTAGGGTACAGGTTAGGGTACGACAATGGTTTAGGGTGAGCATACGTGTTAGGGTACGGGTGAGTGTTAGCGTACGGTTTAGGATTAGGTGACGGGTGAGGGTAAGGCTTCGGGTAAGGGTTAGGGTTAGGGTTAGAGTTAGGGGACGGGGACGGTTTAGGGTACAAGTTAGTGTACGACAACGGTTTAGGGTGAGCGTACGTGTTAGGGTATGGGTTAGAGTTAGCGTACGGGTTAGGATTAGGGGACGGGTGAGGGTAAGGCTTCGGGTAAGGGTTAGGGTTAGGGTTAGGTTTAGGGTTAGGGGACGGGGACGGTTTAGGGTACAGGTTAGTGTACGACAACGGTTTACGGTGAGCGTACGTGTTAGGGTACGGGTTAGTATTAGCGTACGGGTTAGGATTAGGGGACGGGTGAGGGTAAGGCTTCGGGTAAGGGTTATGGTTAGGGTTAGGGTTAGGGTTAGGGGACGGGGACAGGGACGGTTTAGGGTACAGGTTAGGGTACGACAACGGTTTAGGGTGAGCGTACATGTTAGGGTATGTGTTAGTGTTAGCGTACGGGTTAGGATTAGAGGACGGGTGTGGGTAAGGCTTTGGGTAAGGGTTAGGTTTAGGGTTAGGGTTAGGGGACGGGGACGGGGACGGGGACGGTTTAGGGTACAGGTAAGGGTACGACACTGGTTTAGGGTGAGCGTACGTGTTAGGGTACTGGTTAGTGTTAGCGTACGGGTTAGGATTAGGGGATGGGTGAGGGTAAGGCTTCGGGTAAAGGTTAGGGTTAGGGTTAGGGTTAGGGTTAGGGTTAGGGTTAGGGGACGGGGACGGTTTAGGGTACAGGTTAGTGTACGACAACGGTTTAGGGTGAGCGTACGTGTTAGGGTACGGATTAGTGTTAGCGTACGGGTTAGGATTAGGTGACGGGTGAGGGTAAGGCTTCGGGTAAGGGTTAGGGTTAGGGTTAGGGTTAGGGTTAGGGGACAGGGACGTTTTAGGGTACAGGTTACTGTACGTCAACGGTTTAGGGTGAGCCTACGTGTTAGGGTACGGTTTAGTGTTAGTGTACGGGTTAGGATTAGGGGACGGGTGAGGGTAAGGCTTCGGGTAAGGGTTAGTGTTAGGGTTAGGGTTAGGGTTAGGGGACGGGGACGGGGACGGTTTAGGGTACAGGTTAGGGTACGACGACGGTTTAGGGTGAGCGTACGTGTTAGGGTACTGGTTAGTGTTAGCGTACGGGTGAGGATTAGGGGACGGGTGAGTGTAAGGCTTCGGGTAAGGGTTACGGTTAGGATTAGGGTTAGGGTTAGGGTTAGTGGACGGGGACGGTTTAGGGTACAGGTTAGGGTACGACAACGGTTTATGGTGAGCGTACGTGTTAGGGTACGGGTTAGTGTTAGCGTACGGGTTAGGATTAGGGGACGGGTGAGGGTAAGGCTTCGGGAAAGGGTTAGGGTTAGGGTTAGGTTTAGGGTTAGGGGACGGGCATGGGGACGGTTTAGGGTACAGGTTAGGGTACGACAACGGTTTAGCGTGAGGGTACGTGTTAGGGTACGGGTTAGTGTTAGCGTACGGGTTAGGTTTAGGGGACGTGTGAGGGTAAGGCTTCGGGTAAGGGTTAGGGTTAGGGTTAGGGTTAGGGTTAGGGTTAGGGGACGGGGACGGCTTAGGGTACAGGTTAGGGTACGACAACGTTTTAGAGTGATCGTAAGTGTTAGGGTACGGATTAGTGTTAGCGTACGGGTTAGGATTAGGGGACGGGTGAGTGTAAGGCTTCGGGTAAGGGTTAGGGTTAGGGTTAGGGTTAGGGTTAGGGTTAGGGGACGGGGACGGTTTAGGGTACAGGTTAGGGTACGACAACGGTTTAGTTTGAGCGTACGTGTTAGGGTACGGGTTAGTGTTAGCGTACGGATTAGGATTAGGGGACGGGTGAGGGTAAGGCTACAGGTAAGGGTTAGGGTTAGGGTTATGGTTAGGGTTAGGGGATGGGGACGGGGACGGTTTAGGGTACAGGTTTGGATACGACAACGGTTTAGGGTGAGCGTACGTGTTAGGGTATTGGTTAGTGTTAGCGTACGGGTTAGGATTAGGGGACGGGTGAGGTTAAGGCTTCGGGAAAGGGTTAGGGTTTGGGTTAGAGTTAGGTTTAGGGTTAGGGGACGGGGACGGGGACGGTTTAGGGTACAGGTTAGGGTACGACAACGGTTTAGGGTGAGCGTACGTGTTAGGGTACGGGTTAGTGTTAGCGTACGGGTTAGTATTAGGGGACGGGTGAGGGTAAGACTTCGCGTAAGGTTTAGGGTTAGGGTTAGGGTTAGGGGCCGGGGACGGTTTAGGGTACAGGTTAGTGTACGACAACGGTTTAGGGTGAGCGTACGTGTTAGGGTACGGGTTAGTGTTAGCGTACGGGTTAGGATTAGGTTACGGGTGAGGGTAAGGCTTCGGGTAAGGTTAGGGTTAGGGTTAGGGTTAGGATTAGGGGACGGGGACGGTTTAGGGTACAGGTAAGGGTACGACAACGGTTTAGGGTGAGCGTACGTGTTAGGGTACGGGTTAGTGTTAGCGTACGGGTTAGGATTAGGGGACGGGTGAGGGTAAGGCTTCGGGTAAGGTTTAGGGTTAGGGTTAGGGTTAGGGTTAGGGTTAGGGGACGGGGACGGTTTAGGGTACAGGTTAGGGTACGACAACGGTTTAGGGTGAGCGTACGTGTTAGGGTAAGGGTTAGTGTTAGCGTACGGGTTAGGATTAGGGGACGGGTGAGGGTAAGGCTTCGGGTAAGGGTTAGGCTTAGGCTTAGGGTTAGGGTTAGGGTTAGGGGACGGGGACGGTTTATGGTACAGGTTAGGGTACGACAACGGTTTAGGATGAGCGTAAGTGTTAGGGTACGGTTAATGTTAGCGTACGGTTTAGGATTAGGGGACGGGTGAGGGTAATGCTTCGGGTAAGGGTTAGTGTTAGGGTTAGAGTTAGGGTTAGGGTTACGGGACGGGGACGGTTTAGGGTACAGGTTAGGGTACGACAACGGTTTAGGGTGAGCGTACGTTTTAGGGTACGGGTTAGTGTTAGCGTACGGGTTAGGATTACGGGAAGGGTGAGGGTAAGGCTTCGGGTAACGGTTAGGGTTAGGTTTAGGGTTAGGGGACGGGGACGGGGACGGTTTAGGGTACAGGTTAGGGTACAAAAACGGTTTAGGGTGAGCGTACGTGTTAGGGTACGGGTTAGTGTTAGCGTACGGGTTAGGATTAGGGGACGGTTGAGGGTAAGGCTTCGGGTAAGGGTTAGGGTTAGGTTTAGGGTTAGGGGACGGGGACGGGGACGGTTTAGGGTACAGGTTAGGGTACAAAAACGGTTTAGGGTGAGCGTACGTGTTAGGGTACGGGTTAGTGTTAGCGTACGGGTTAGGATTAGGGGACGGGTGAGTGTAAGGCTTCGGGTAAGGATTAGGGTTAGGGTTAGTGTTAGGGTTAGGGTTAGGGGACGTGGACGGTTTAGCGTACAGGTTAGGGTACGACAACGGTTTAGGGTGAGCGTACGTGTTAGGGTACGGGTTAGTGTTAGCGTACGGGTTAGGATTAGGGGACGGGTGAGGGTAAGGCTTTGGGTAATAGTTAGGGTTAGGGTTATGGTTAGGGTTAGGGGACGGGGACGGTTTAGGGTACAGGTTAGGGTACGACAACGGTTTAGGGTGAGCGTACGTGTTAGGGTACGGGTTAGTGTTAGCATACGGGTTAGGATTAGGGGACGGGTGAGGGTAAGGCTTCGGGTAAGGGTTAGGGTTAGGGTTAGGCTTAGGGTTAGGGTTAGGGGACGGGGATGGTTTAGGGTAAAGGTTAGGGTACGACAATGGTTTAGGGTGAGCGTACGTGTTAGAATACGGGTTAGTGTTAGCGTACGGGTTAGGATTAGGGGACGGGTGAGTGTAAGGCTTTGGGTAAGGGTTAGGGTTAGGGTTAGGGTTAGGGTTAGGGTTAGGGGACGGGGACGGTTTAGGGTACAGGTTAGGGTACGACAACGGTTTAGGGTGAGCGTACGTGTTAGGGTACGGGTTAGTGTTAGCGTACGGGTTAGGATTAGGGGACGGGTGAGGGTAAGGCTTCGGGTAAGGGTTAGGGTTAGGGTTAGGGTTAGGGGACGGGGACGGGGACGGTTTAGGGTACAGGTTAGGGTACGACAACGGTTTAGGGTGAGCGTACGTGTTAGGGTACGGGTTAGTGTTAGCGTACGGGTTAGGATTAGGGGACGGGTGAGGGTAAGGCTTCGGGTAAGGGTTAGACTTAGGCTTAGGGTTAGGGTTAGGGTTAGGGGACGGGGACGGTTTAGGGTACAGGTTAGGGTACGACAACGGTTTAGGATGAGCGTAAGTGTTAGGGTACGGTTTAGTGTTAGCGTACGGGTTAGGATTAGGGGACGGGTGAAGGCAATGCTTCGGGTAAGGGTTAGTGTTAGGGTTAGAGTTAGGGTTAGGGTTCGGGACGGGGACGGTTTAGGGTACAGGTTAGGGTACGAAAACGGTTTAGGGTGAGCGTACGTTTTAGGGTACGGGTTAGTGTTAGCGTACGGGTTAGGATTACGGGAAGGGTGAGGGTAAGGGTTCGGGTAACGGTTAGGGTTAGGGTTAGGGTTAGGGGACGGGCACGGGGACGGTTTAGGGTACAGGTTAGTGTACGACAACGGTTTAGGTTGAGCGTACGTGTTAGGGTACGGGTTAGTGTTAGCGTACGGGTTAGGATTAGGGGACGGTTGAGGGTAAGGCTTCGGGTAAGGGTTAGGGTTAGGTTTAGGGTTAGGGGACGGGGACGGGGACGGTTTAGGGTACAGGTTAGGGTACAAAAACGGTTTAGGGTGAGCGTACGTGTTAGGGTACGGGTTAGTGTTAGCGTACGGGTTAGGATTAGGGGACGGGTGAGTGTAAGGCTTCGGGTAAGGATTAGGGTTAGAGTTAGTGTTAGGGTTAGGGTTAGGGGACGGGGACGGTTTAGCGTACAGGTTAGGGTACGACAACGGTTTAGGGTGAGCGTACGTGTTAGGGTACGGGTTAGTGTTAGCGTACGGGTTAGGATTAGGGGACGGGTGAGGGTAAGGCTTCGGGTAATAGTTAGGGTTAGGGTTATGGTTAGGGTTAGGGGACGGGGACGGTTTAGGGTACAGGTTAGGGTACGACAACGGTTTAGGGTGAGCGTACGTGTTAGGGTACGGGTTAGTGTTAGCATACGGGTTAGGATTAGGGGACGGGTGAGGGTAAGGCTTCGGGTAAGGGTTAGGGTTAGGGTTAGGGTTAGGGTTAGGGTTAGGGGACGGGGATGGTTTAGGGTAAAGGTTAGGGTACGACAACGGTTTAGGGTGAGCGTACGTGTTAGAGTACGGGTTAGTGTTAGCGTACGGGTTAGGATTAGGGGACGGGTGAGGGTAAGGCTTCGGGTAAGGGTTAGGGTTAGGGTTAGGGTTAGGGTTAGGGTTAGGGGACGGGGACGGTTTAGGGTACAGGTTAGGGTACGACAACGGTTTAGTGTGAGCGTACGTGTTAGGGTACGGGTTAGTGTTAGCGTACGGTTTAGGATTAGGGGACGGGTGAGGTTAAGGCTTCGGGTAAGGGTTAGGGTTAGGGTTAGGGTTAGGGTTAGGGGACGGGGACGGTTTAGGGTACAGGTTAGTGTACGACAACGGTTTAGGGTGAGCGTACGTGTTAGGGTACGGGTTAGTGTTAGCGTACGGGTTAGGATTAGGGGACGGGTGAGGGCAATGCTTCGGGTAAGGGTTAGTGTTAGGGTTAGAGTTAGGTTTAGGGTTCGGGACGGGGACGGTTTAGGGTACAGGTTAGGGTACGACAACGGTTTAGGGTGAGCGTACGTGTTAGGGTACGGGTTAGTGTTAGCGTACGGGTTAGGATTACGGGAAGGGTGAGGGTAAGGCTTCGGGTAACGGTTAGGGTTAGGGTTAGGGGACGGGCACGGGGACGGTTTAGGGTACAGGTTAGTGTACGACAACGGTTTAGGTTGAGCGTACGTGTTAGGGTACGGGTTAGTGTTAGCGTACGGGTTAGGATTAGGGGACGGTTGAGGGTAAGGCTTCGGGTAAGGGTTAGGGTTAGGTTTAGGGTTAGGGGACGGGGACGGGGACGGTTTAGGGTACAGGTTAGGGTACAAAAACGGTTTAGGGTGAGCGTACGTGTTAGGGTACGGGTTAGTGTTAGCGTACGGGTTAGGATTAGGGGACGGGTGAGTGTAAGGCTTCGGGTAAGGATTAGGGTTAGGGTTAGTGTTAGGGTTAGGGTTAGGGGACGGGGACGGTTTAGCGTACAGGTTAGGGTACGACAACGGTTTAGGGTGAGCGTACGTGTTAGGGTACGGGTTAGTGTTAGCGTACGGGTTAGGATTAGGTGACGGGTGAGGGTAAGGCTTCGGGTAAGGGTTAGGGTTAGGGTTAGGGTTAGGGTTAGGGGACGGGGACGGTTTAGGGTACAGGTTAGTGTACGACAACGGTTTAGGGTGAGCGTACGTGTTAGGGTACGGGTTAGTGTTAGCGTACGGGTTAGGATTAGGTTACGGTTGAGGGTAAGGCTTCGGGTAAGGTTAGGGTTAGGGTTAGGGTTAGGATTAGGGGAAGGGGACGGTTTAGGGTACAGGTAAGGGTACGACAACGGTTTAGGGTGAGCGTACGTGTTAGGGTATGGGTTAGTGTTAGCGTACGGGTTAGGCTTAGGGGACGGGTGAGGTTAAGGCTTCGGGTAAGGGTTAGGGTTTGGGTTAGAGTTAGGTTTAGGGTTAGGGTTAGGGGACGGGGACGGTTTAGGGTACAGGTTAGGGTACGACAATGGTTTAGGGTGAGCGTACGTGTTAGGGTACGTGTTAGTGTTAGCGTACGGGTTAGGATTAGGGGACGGGTGAGGGTAAGGCTTCGGGTAAGGGTTAGGGCTAGGGTTAGGGTTAGGGTTAGGGTTAGGGGATGTGGACGGTTTAGGGTACAGGTTAGTGTACGACAATGGTTTAGGGTGAGCGTACGTGTTAAGGTACGTGTTAGTGTTAGCGTACGGGTTAGGAATAGGGGACGGGTGAGGGTAAGGCTTCGGGTAAGGGTTAGGGTTAAGGTTAGGGTTAGGGGACGGGGACGGGGACGCTTTAGGGTACAGGTTAGGGTACGACAACGGTTTAGGGTGAGCGTACGTGTTAGGGTACGGGTTAGTGTTAGCGTACGGGTTAGGATTAGGGGAAGGGTGAGGGTAAGGCTTCGGGTAAGGTTTAGTGTTAGTGTTAGGGTTAGGGTTAGGGTGAGAGGACGGGGACGGTTTAGCGTACATGTTAGGGTACGACAATGGTTTAGGGTGATCGTACATGTTAGGGTACGGGTTAGTGTTAGCGTACGGGTTAGGATTAGGGGACGGGTGAGGGTAAGGCTTCGGGTAAGGGTTAGGGTTAGGGTTAGGGTTAGGGTTAAGGGACGGGGACGGGGACGGTTTAGGGTACAGGTTAGGGTACGACAACGGTTTAGGGTGAGCGTACGTGTTAGGGTACGGGTTAGTGTTAGCGTACGGGTTAGGATTAGGGGACGGGTGAGGGTAAGACTTCGGGTAAGGGTTAGGGTTAGGAATAGGGTTAGGGGACGGGGACGGTTTAGGGTACACGTTAGAGTACGACAAAGGTTTAGGGTGAGCGTACGTGTTAGGGTACGGGTTAGTGTTAGCGTACGGGTTAGGATTAGGGGACGGGTGAGGGTAAGGCTTCGGGTAAGGGTTAGGGTTAGGGTTAGGGTTAGGTTTAGGGTTAGGGGACGGGGACGGTGACGGTTTAGGGTACAGGTTAGGGTACGACAACGGTTTAGGGTGAGCGTACGTGTTAGGGTACGGGTTAGTGTTAGCGTACGGGTTAGGAATAGGGGACGGGTGAGGGTACGGCTTCGGGTAAGGTTTAGGGTTAGGGTTAGGGTTAGGGTTAGGGTTAGGTGACGGGGACGGGGACGATTTAGGGTACAGTTTAGGGTACGACAACGGTTTAGGGTGAGCGTACGTGCTAGGGTACAGGTTAGTGTTAGCGTACGGGTTAGGATTAGGGGACGTGTGTGGGTAAGGATTCGGGTAAGGGTTAGGGTTAGGCTTAGGGTTAGGTTTAAGGGACGGAGACCGTTTAGGATACAGGTTAGGGTACGACAATGGTTTAGTGTGAGCGTACGTGTTAGGGCATGGGTTAGTGTTAGAGTACGGGTTAGGATTAGGGGACGGGTGAGGGAAAGGCTTCGGGTAAGTGTTACGGTTAGGGTTAGGTTTAGGATTAGGGTTAGGGGATGGTGATGGTTTAGGGTACAGGTTAGGGTACGACAACGGTTTAGGGTGAGCGTACGTGTTAGGGTACGGCTTAGTGTTAGCGTACGGGTTAGGATTAGGGGACGGGTGAGGGTAAGGCTTCGGGTAAGGGTTAGGGTTAGGGTTAGGGTTAGGGTTAGGGGGCGGGGACGGTTTAGGGTACAGGTTAGGGTACGACAACGGTTTAGGGTGAGCGTACGTTTAGGGTACGAGTTAGTGTTAGCGTACGGTTTAGGATTAGGGGATGGGTGAGGTTAAGGCTTCGGGTAAGGGTTAGGGTTAGGGTTAGGGTTCGGGTTAGGGGATGGGGACGGGGACGGTTTAGGGTACAGGTTAGGGTACGACAGCGGTTTAGGGTGAGCGTACGTGGTAGGGTACGGGTTAGTGTTAGCATACGGGTTAGGATTAGGGGACGGGTGAGGGTAAGGCTTCGGGTAAGGGTTAGGGTTAGGGTTAGGGTTAGGGTTAGGGTTAGGGGACGGGGATGGTTTAGGGTAAAGGTTAGGGTACGACAACGGTTTAGGGTGAGCGTACGTGTTAGAGTACGGGTTAGTGTTAGCGTACGGGTTAGGATTAGGGGACGGGTGAGGGTAAGGCTTCTGGTAAGGGTTAGGGTTAGGGTTAGGGTTAGGGTTAGGGTTAGGGGACGGGGACGGTTTAGGGTACAGGTTAGGGTACGACAACGGTTTAGTGTGAGCGTACGTGTTAGGGTACGGGTTAGTGTTAGCGTACGGTTTAGGATTAGGGGACGGGTGAGGTTAAGGCTTCGGGTAAGGGTTAGGGTTAGGGTTAGGGTTAGGGTTAGGGGACGGGGACGGTTTAGGGTACAGGTTAGTGTACGACAACGGTTTAGGGTGAGCGTACGTGTTAGGGTACGGGTTAGTGTTAGCGTACGGGTTAGGATTAGGGGACGGGTGAGGGCAATGCTTCGGGTAAGGGTTAGTGTTAGGGTTAGAGTTAGGTTTAGGGTTCGGGACGGGAACGGTTTAGGGTACAGGTTAGGGTACGACAACGGTTTAGGGTGAGCGTACGTTTTAGGGTACGGGTTAGTGTTAGCGTACGGGTTAGGATTACGGGAAGGGTGAGGGTAAGGCTTCGGGTAACGGTTAGGGTTAGGGTTAGGGGACGGGCACGGGGACGGTTTAGGGTACAGGTTAGTGTACGACAACGATTTAGGTTGAGCGTACGTGTTAGGGTACGGGTTAATGTTAGCGTACGGTTTAGGATTAGGGGACGGTTGAGGGTAAGGCTTAGGGTAAGGGTTAGGGTTAGGTTTAGGGTTTGGGGACGGGGACGGGGACGGTTTAGGGTACAGGTTAGGGTACAAAAACGGTTTAGGGTGAGCGTACGTGTTAGGGTACGGGTTAGTGTTAGCGTACGGGTTAGGATTAGGGGACGGGTGAGTGTAAGGCTTCGGGTAAGGATTAGGGTTAGGGTTAGTGTTAGGGTTAGGGTTAGGGGACGGGGACGGTTTAGCGTACAGGTTAGGGTACGACAACGGTTTAGGGTGAGCGTACGCGTTAGGGTACGGGTTAGTGTTAGCGTACGGGTTAGGATTAGGTGACGGGTGAGGGTAAGGCTTCGGGTAAGTGTTAGGGTTAGGGTTAGGGTTAGGGTTAGGGGACGGGGACGGTTTAGGGTACAGGTTAGTGTACGACAACGGTTTAGGGTGAGCGTACGTGTTAGGGTACGGGTTAGTGTTAGCGTACGGGTTAGGATTAGGTTACGGTTGAGGGTAAGGCTTCGGGTAAGGTTAGGGTTAGGGTTAGGGTTAGGATTAGGGGAAGGGGACGGTTTAGGGTACAGGTAAGGGTACGACAACGGTTTAGGGTGAGCGTACGTGTTAGGGTATGGGTTAGTGTTAGCGTACGGGTTAGGCTTAGGGGACGGGTGAGGTTAAGGCTTCGGGTAAGGGTTAGGGTTTGGGTTAGAGTTAGGTTTAGGGTTAGGGTTAGGGGACGGGGACGGTTTAGGGTACAGGTTAGGGTACGACAATGGTTTAGGCTGAGCGTACGTGTTAGGGTACGTGTTAGTGTTAGCGTACGGGTTAGGATTAGGGGACGGGTGAGGGTAAGGCTTCGGGTAAGGGTCAGGGCTAGGGTTAGGGTTAGGGTTAGGGTTAGGGGATGTGGACGGTTTAGGGTACAGGTTAGTGTACGACAATGGTTTAGGGTGAGCGTACGTGTTAAGGTACGTGTTAGTGTTAGCGTACGGGTTAGGAATAGGGGACGGGTGAGGGTAAGGCTTCGGGTAAGGGTTAGGGTTAAGGTTAGGGTTAGGGGACGGGGAAGGGGACGCTTTAGGGTACAGGTTAGGGTACGACAACGGTTTAGGGTGAGCGTACGTGTTAGGGTACGGGTTAGTGTTAGCGTACGGGTTAGGATTAGGGGAAGGGTGAGGGTAAGGCTTCGGGTAAGGTTTAGTGTTAGTGTTAGGGTTAGGGTTAGGGTGAGAGGACGGGGACGGTTTAGCGTACATGTTAGGGTACGACAATGGTTTAGGGTGATCGTACATGTTAGGGTACGGGTTAGTGTTAGCGTACGGGTTAGGATTAGGGGACGGGTGAGGGTAAGGCTTCGGGTAAGGGTTAGGGTTAGGGTTAGGGTTAGGGTTAAGGGACGGGGACGGGGACGGTTTAGGGTACAGGTTAGGGTACGACAACGGTTTAGGGTGAGCGTACGTGTTAGGGTACGGGTTAGTGTTAGCGTACGGGTTAGGATTAGGGGACGGGTGAGGGTAAGACTTCGGGTAAGGGTTAGGGTTAGGAATAGGGTTAGGGGACGGGGACGGTTTAGGGTACACGTTAGAGTACGACAAAGGTTTAGGGTGAGCGTACGTGTTAGGGTACGGGTTAGTGTTAGCGTACGGGTTAGGATTAGGGGACGGGTGAGGGTAAGGCTTCGGGTAAGGGTTAGGGTTAGGGTTAGGGTTAGGTTTAGGGTTAGGGGACGGGGACGGTGACGGTTTAGGGTACAGGTTAGGGTACGACAACGGTTTAGGGTGAGCGTACGTGTTAGTGTACGGGTTAGTGTTAGCGTACGGGTTAGGAATAGGGGACGGGTGAGGGTACGGCTTCGGGTAAGGTTTAGGGTTAGGGTTAGGGTTAGGGTTAGGTGACGGGGACGGGGACGATTTAGGGTACAGTTTAGGGTACGACAACGGTTTAGGGTGAGCGTACGTGTTAGGGTACAGGTTAGTGTTAGCGTACGGGTTAGGATTAGGGGACGTGTGTGGGTAAGGATTCGGGTAAGGGTTAGGGTTAGGCTTAGGGTTAGGTTTAAGGGACGGAGACCGTTTAGGATACAGGTTAGGGTACGACAACGGTTTAAGGTGAGGGTACGTGTTAGGGTACGGGTTAGTGTTAGCATACGGGTGAGGATTAGGGGACGGGTGAGTGTAAGGCTTCGGGTAAGGGTTAGGGTTAGGGATAGGGTTAGGGTTAGCGTTAGGGGACGGGGACGGTTTAGGGTACAGGTTAGGGTACGACAACGGTTTAGGGTGAGCGTACGTGTTAGGGTACGGGTTAGTGTTAGCGTACGTGTTAGGATTAGGGGACGGGTGAGGGTAAGGCTTCGGGAAAGGGTTAGGGTTAGGGTTAGGGTTAGGGTTAGGGGACGGGCACGGGGACGGTTTAGGCTACAGGTTAGGGAACGACACCGGTTTAGGGTGAGGGTACGTGTTAGGGTACGGGTTAGTGTTAGCGTACGAGTTAGGATTAGGGGACGGGTTATGGTAAGGCTTCGGGTAAGGGTTAGGGTTAGGGTTAGGGTTAGGGTTAGGGTTAGGGGACGGGGACGGTTTAGGGTACAGGTTAGGGTACGACAACGGTTTAGGGTGAGCGTACGTGTTAGGGTACGGGTTACTGTTAGCGTACGGGTTAGGATTAGGGGACGGGTGAGGGTAAGGCTTCGGGTAAGGGTTAGGCTTAGGCTTAGGGTTAGGGTTAGGGTTAGGGGACGGGGACGGTTTAGGGTACAGGTTAGGGTACGACAACGATTTAGGATGAGCGTAAGTGTTAGGGTACGGTTTAGTGTTAGCGTACGGGTAAGGATTAGGGGACGGGTGAGGGTAAGGCTTCGGGTAAGGGTTAGTGTTAGGGTTAGAGTTAGGGTTAGGGTTAGGGGACGGGGACGGTTTAGGGTACAGGTTAGGGTACGGCAACGGTTTAGGGTTAGCGTACGTGTTAGGGTACGGGTTAGTGTTAGCGTACGGGTTAGGATTACGGGAAGGGTGAGGGTAAGGCTTCGGGTAAGGGTTAGGGTTAGGGTTAGGGTTAGGGTTAGGGGACGGGCACGGGGACGGTTTAGGGTACAGGTTAGTGTACGACAACAGTTTAGAGTGAGCGTACGTGTTAGGGTACGGGTTAGTGTTAGCATACGGGTTAGGATTAGGGGACGGGTGAGGGTAAGGCTTCGGGTAAGGGTTAGGGTTAGGTTTAGGGTTAGGGGACGGGGACGGGGACGGTTTAGGGTACAGGTTAGGGTACAAAAACGGTTTAGGGTGAGCGTACGTGTTAGGGTACGGGTTAGTGTTAGCGTACGGGTTAGGATTAGGGGACGGGTGAGTGTAAGGCTTCGGGTATGGATTAGGGTTAGGGTTAGTGTTAGGGTTAGGGTTAGGGGACGTGGACGGTTTAGCGTACAGGTTAGGGTACGACAACGGTTTAGGGTGAGCGTACGTGTTAGGGTACGGGTTAGTGTTAGCGTACGGGTTAGGATTAGGGGACGGGTGAGGGTAAGGCTTTGGGTAATAGTTAGGGTTAGGGTTATGGTTAGGGTTAGGGGACGGGGACGGTTTAGGGTACAGGTTAGGGTACGACAACGGTTTAGGGTGAGCGTACGTGTTAGGGTACGGGTTAGTGTTAGCATACGGGTAAGGATTAGGGGACGGGTGAGGGTAAGGCTTCGGGTAAGGGTTAGGGTTAGGGTTAGGCTTAGGGTTAGGGTTAGGGGACGGGGATGGTTTAGGGTAAAGTTTAGGGTACGACAATGGTTTAGGGTGAGCGTACGTGTTAGAATACGGGTTAGTGTTAGCGTACGGGTTAGGATTAGGGGACGGGTGAGTGTAAGGCTTTGGGTAAGGGTTAGGGTTAGGGTTAGGGTTAGGGTTAGGGTTAGGGGACGGGGACGGTTTAGGGTACAGGTTAGGGTACGACAACGGTTTAGGGTGAGCGTACGTGTTAGGGTACGGGTTAGTGTTAGCGTACGGGTTAGGATTAGGGGACGGGTGAGGGTAAGGCTTCGGGTAAGGGTTAGGCTTAGGCTTAGGGTTAGGGTTAGGGTTAGGGGACGGGGACGGTTTAGGGTACAGGTTAGGGTACGACAACGATTTAGGATGAGCGTAAGTGTTAGGGTACGGTTTAGTGTTAGCGTACGGGTAAGGATTAGGGGACGGGTGAGGGTAAGGCTTCGGGTAAGGGTTAGTGTTAGGGTTAGAGTTAGGGTTAGGGTTAGGGGACGGGGACGGTTTAGGGTACAGGTTAGGGTACGGCAACGGTTTAGGGTTAGCGTACGTGTTAGGGTACGGGTTAGTGTTAGCGTACGGGTTAGGATTACGGGAAGGGTGAGGGTAAGGCTTCGGGTAAGGGTTAGGGTTAGGGTTAGGGTTAGGGTTAGGGGACGGGCACGGGGACGGTTTAGGGTACAGGTTAGTGTACGACAACAGTTTAGGGTGAGCGTACGTGTTAGGGTACGGGTTAGTGTTAGCATACGGGTTAGGATTAGGGGACGGGTGAGGGTAAGGCTTCGGGTAAGGGTTAGGGTTAGGTTTAGGGTTAGGGGACGGGGACGGGGACGGTTTAGGGTACAGGTTAGGGTACAAAAACGGTTTAGGGTGAGCGTACGTGTTAGGGTACGGGTTAGTGTTAGCGTACGGGTTAGGATTAGGGGACGGGTGAGTGTAAGGCTTCGGGTATGGATTAGGGTTAGGGTTAGTGTTAGGGTTAGGGTTAGGGGACGTGGACGGTTTAGCGTACAGGTTAGGGTACGACAACGGTTTAGGGTGAGCGTACGTGTTAGGGTACGGGTTAGTGTTAGCGTACGGGTTAGGATTAGGGGACGGGTGAGGGTAAGGCTTTGGGTAATAGTTAGGGTTAGGGTTATGGTTAGGGTTAGGGGACGGGGACGGTTTAGGGTACAGGTTAGGGTACGACAACGGTTTAGGGTGAGCGTACGTGTTAGGGTACGGGTTAGTGTTAGCATACGGGTTAGGATTAGGGGACGGGTGAGGGTAAGGCTTCGGGTAAGGGTTAGGGTTAGGGTTAGGCTTAGGGTTAGGGTTAGGGGACGGGGATGGTTTAGGGTAAAGGTTAGGGTACGACAATGGTTTAGGGTGAGCGTACGTGTTAGAATACGGGTTAGTGTTAGCGTACGGGTTAGGATTAGGGGACGGGTGAGTGTAAGGCTTTGGGTAAGGGTTAGGGTTAGGGTTAGGGTTAGGGTTAGGGTTAGGGGACGGGGACGGTTTAGGGTACAGGTTAGGGTACGACAACGGTTTAGGGTGAGCGTACGTGTTAGGGTACGGGTTAGTGTTAGCGTACGGGTTAGGATTAGGGGACGGGTGAGGGTAAGGCTTCGGGTAAGGGTTAGGGTTAGGGTTAGGGTTAGGGGACGGGGACGGGGACGGTTTAGGGTACAGGTTAGGGTACGACAACGGTTTAGGGTGAGCGTACGTGTTAGGGTACGGGTTAGTGTTAGCGTACGGGTTAGGATTAGGGGACGGGTTAGGGTAAGGCTTCGGGTAAGGGTTAGACTTAGGCTTAGGGTTAGGGTTAGGGTTAGGGGACGGGGACGGTTTAGGGTACAGGTTAGGGTACGACAACGGTTTAGGATGAGCGTAAGTGTTAGGGTACGGTTTAGTGTTAGCGTACGGGTTAGGATTAGGGGACGGGTGAAGGCAATGCTTCGGGTAAGGGTTAGTGTTAGGGTTAGAGTTAGGGTTAGGGTTCGGGACGGGGACGGTTTAGGGTACAGGTTAGGGTACGAAAACGGTTTAGGGTGAGCGTACGTTTTAGGGTACGGGTTAGTGTTAGCGTACGGGTTAGGATTACGGGAAGGGTGAGGGTAAGGGTTCGGGTAACGGTTAGGGTTAGGGTTAGGGTTAGGGGACGGGCACGGGGACGGTTTAGGGTACAGGTTAGTGTACGACAACGGTTTAGGTTGAGCGTACGTGTTAGGGTACGGGTTAGTGTTAGCGTACGGGTTAGGATTAGGGGACGGTTGAGGGTAAGGCTTCGGGTAAGGGTTAGGGTTAGGTTTAGGGTTAGGGGACGGGGACGGGGACGGTTTAGGGTACAGGTTAGGGTACAAAAACGGTTTAGGGTGAGCGTACGTGTTAGGGTACGGGTTAGTGTTAGCGTACGGGTTAGGATTAGGGGACGGGTGAGTGTAAGGCTTCGGGTAAGGATTAGGGTTAGAGTTAGTGTTAGGGTTAGGGTTAGGGGACGGGGACGGTTTAGCGTACAGGTTAGGGTACGACAACGGTTTAGGGTGAGCGTACGTGTTAGGGTACGGGTTAGTGTTAGCGTACGGTTTAGGATTAGGGGACGGGTGAGGTTAAGGCTTCGGGTAAGGGTTAGGGTTAGGGTTAGGGTTAGGGTTAGGGGACGGGGACGGTTTAGGGTACAGGTTAGTGTACGACAACGGTTAAGGGTGAGCGTACGTGTTAGGGTACGGGTTAGTGTTAGCGTACGGGTTAGGATTAGGGGACGGGTGAGGGCAATGCTTCGGGTAAGGGTTAGTGTTAGGGTTAGAGTTAGGTTTAGGGTTCGGGACGGGGACGGTTTAGGGTACAGGTTAGGGTACGACAACGGTTTAGGGTGAGCGTACGTGTTAGGGTACGGGTTAGTGTTAGCGTACGGGTTAGGATTACGGGAAGGGTGAGGGTAAGGCTTCGGGTAACGGTTAGGGTTAGGGTTAGGGGACGGGCACGGGGACGGTTTAGGGTACAGGTTAGTGTACGACAACGGTTTAGGTTGAGCGTACGTGTTAGGGTACGGGTTAGTGTTAGCGTACGGGTTAGGATTAGGGGACGGTTGAGGGTAAGGCTTCGGGTAAGGGTTAGGGTTAGGTTTAGGGTTAGGGGACGGGGACGGGGACGGTTTAGGGTACAGGTTAGGGTACAAAAACGGTTTAGGGTGAGCGTACGTGTTAGGGTACGGGTTAGTGTTAGCGTACGGGTTAGGATTAGGGGACGGGTGAGTGTAAGGCTTCGGGTAAGGATTAGGGTTAGGGTTAGTGTTAGGGTTAGGGTTAGGGGACGGGGACGGTTTAGCGTACAGGTTAGGGTACGACAACGGTTTAGGGTGAGCGTACGTGTTAGGGTACGGGTTAGTGTTAGCGTACGGGTTAGGATTAGGGGACGGGTGAGGGTAAGGCTTCGGGTAAGGGTTAGGGTTAGGGTTAGGGTTAGGGTTAGGGGACGGGGACGGTTTAGGGTACAGGTTAGTGTACGACAACGGTTTAGGGTGAGCGTACGTGTTAGGGTACGGGTTAGTGTTAGCGTACGGGTTAGGATTAGGTTACGGTTGAGGGTAAGGCTTCGGGTAAGGTTAGGGTTAGGGTTAGGGTTAGGATTAGGGGAAGGGGACGGTTTAGGGTACAGGTAAGGGTACGACAACGGTTTAGGGTGAGCGTACGTGTTAGGGTATGGGTTAGTGTTAGCGTACGGGTTAGGCTTAGGGGACGGGTGAGGTTAAGGCTTCGGGTAAGGGTTAGGGTTTGGGTTAGAGTTAGGTTTAGGGTTAGGGTTAGGGGACGGGGACGGTTTAGGGTACAGGTTAGGGTACGACAATGGTTTAGGGTGAGCGTACGTGTTAGGGTACGTGTTAGTGTTAGCGTACGGGTTAGGATTAGGGGACGGGTGAGGGTAAGGCTTCGGGTAAGGGTTAGGGCTAGGGTTAGGGTTAGGGTTAGGGTTAGGGGATGTGGACGGTTTAGGGTACAGGTTAGTGTACGACAATGGTTTAGGGTGAGCGTACGTGTTAAGGTACGTGTTAGTGTTAGCGTACGGGTTAGGAATAGGGGACGGGTGAGGGTAAGGCTTCGGGTAAGGGTTAGGGTTAAGGTTAGGGTTAGGGGACGGGGACGGGGACGCTTTAGGGTACAGGTTAGGGTACGACAACGGTTTAGGGTGAGCGTACGTGTTAGGGTACGGGTTAGTGTTAGCGTACGGGTTAGGATTAGGGGAAGGGTGAGGGTAAGGCTTCGGGTAAGGTTTAGTGTTAGTGTTAGGGTTAGGGTTAGGGTGAGAGGACGGGGACGGTTTAGCGTACATGTTAGGGTACGACAATGGTTTAGGGTGATCGTACATGTTAGGGTACGGGTTAGTGTTAGCGTACGGGTTAGGATTAGGGGACGGGTGAGGGTAAGGCTTCGGGTAAGGGTTAGGGTTAGGGTTAGGGTTAGGGTTAAGGGACGGGGACGGGGACGGTTTAGGGTACAGGTTAGGGTACGACAACGGTTTAGGGTGAGCGTACGTGTTAGGGTACGGGTTAGTGTTAGCGTACGGGTTAGGATTAGGGGACGGGTGAGGGTAAGACTTCGGGTAAGGGTTAGGGTTAGGAATAGGGTTAGGGGACGGGGACGGTTTAGGGTACACGTTAGAGTACGACAAAGGTTTAGGGTGAGCGTACGTGTTAGGGTACGGGTTAGTGTTAGCGTACGGGTTAGGATTAGGGGACGGGTGAGGGTAAGGCTTCGGGTAAGGGTTAGGGTTAGGGTTAGGGTTAGGTTTAGGGTTAGGGGACGGGGACGGTGACGGTTTAGGGTACAGGTTAGGGTACGACAACGGTTTAGGGTGAGCGTACGTGTTAGGGTACGGGTTAGTGTTAGCGTACGGGTTAGGAATAGGGGACGGGTGAGGGTACGGCTTCGGGTAAGGTTTAGGGTTAGGGTTAGGGTTAGGGTTAGGGTTAGGTGACGGGGACGGGGACGATTTAGGGTACAGTTTAGGGTACGACAACGGTTTAGGGTGAGCGTACGTGTTAGGGTACAGGTTAGTGTTAGCGTACGGGTTAGGATTAGGGGACGTGTGTGGGTAAGGATTCGGGTAAGGGTTAGGGTTAGGCTTAGGGTTAGGTTTAAGGGACGGAGACCGTTTAGGATACAGGTTAGGGTACGACAATGGTTTAGTGTGAGCGTACGTGTTAGGGCATGGGTTAGTGTTAGAGTACGGGTTAGGATTAGGGGACGGGTGAGGGTAAGGCTTCGGGTAAGTGTTACGGTTAGGGTTAGGTTTAGGATTAGGGTTAGGGGATGGTGATGGTTTAGGGTACAGGTTAGGGTACGACAACGGTTTAGGGTGAGCGTACGTGTTAGGGTACGGCTTAGTGTTAGCGTACGGGTTAGGATTAGGGGACGGGTGAGGGTAAGGCTTCGGGTAAGGGTTAGGGTTAGGGTTAGGGTTAGGGTTAGGGGGCGGGGACGGTTTAGGGTACAGGTTAGGGTACGACAACGGTTTAGGGTGAGCGTACGTTTAGGGTACGAGTTAGTGTTAGCGTACGGTTTAGGATTAGGGGATGGGTGAGGTTAAGGCTTCTGGTAAGGGTTAGGGTTAGGGTTAGGGTTAGGGTTAGGGGATGGGGACGGGGACGGTTTAGGGTACAGGTTAGGGTACGACAACGGTTTAGGGTGAGCGTACGTGGTAGGGTACGGGTTAGTGTTAGCATACGGGTTAGGATTAGGGGACGGGTGAGGGTAAGGCTTCGGGTAAGGGTTAGGGTTAGGGTTAGGGTTAGGGTTAGGGTTAGGGGACGGGGATGGTTTAGGGTAAAGGTTAGGGTACGACAACGGTTTAGGGTGAGCGTACGTGTTAGAGTACGGGTTAGTGTTAGCGTACGGGTTAGGATTAGGGGACGGGTGAGGGTAAGGCTTCGGGTAAGGGTTAGGGTTAGGGTTAGGGTTAGGGTTAGGGTTAGGGGACGGGGACGGTTTAGGGTACAGGTTAGGGTACGACAACGGTTTAGTGTGAGCGTACGTGTTAGGGTACAGGTTAGTGTTAGCGTACGGTTTAGGATTAGGGGACGGGTGAGGTTAAGGCTTCGGGTAAGGGTTAGGGTTAGGGTTAGGGTTAGGGTTAGGGGACGGGGACGGTTTAGGGTACAGGTTAGTGTACGACAACGGTTTAGGGTGAGCGTACGTGTTAGGGTACGGGTTAGTGTTAGCGTACGGGTTAGGATTAGGGGACGGGTGAGGGCAATGCTTCGGGTAAGGGTTAGTGTTAGGGTTAGAGTTAGGTTTAGGGTTCGGGACGGGGACGGTTTAGGGTACAGGTTAGGGTACGACAACGGTTTAGGGTGAGCGTACGTTTTAGGGTACGGGTTAGTGTTAGCGTACGGGTTAGGATTAGGGGACGGGTGAGGGTAAGGCTTCGGGTAAGGGTTAGGGTTAGGGTTAGGGTTAGGTTTAGGGTTAGGGGACGGGGACGGTGACGGTTTAGGGTACAGGTTAGGTTACGACAACGGTTTAGGGTGAGCGTACGTGTTAGGGTACGGGTTAGTGTTAGCGTACGGGTTAGGAATAGGGGACGGGTGAGGGTACGGCTTCGGGTAAGGTTTAGGGTTAGGGTTAGGGTTAGGGTTAGGTGACGGGGACGGGGACGATTTAGGGTACAGTTTAGGGTACGACAACGGTTTAGGGTGAGCGTACGTGTTAGGGTACAGGTTAGTGTTAGCGTACGGGTTAGGATTAGGGGACGTGTGTGGGTAAGGATTCGGGTAAGGGTTAGGGTTAGGCTTAGGGTTAGGTTTAAGGGACGGAGACCGTTTAGGATACAGGTTAGGGTACGACAACGGTTTAAGGTGAGGGTACGTGTTAGGGTACGGGTTAGTGTTAGCATACGGGTGAGGATTAGGGGACGGGTGAGTGTAAGGCTTCGGGTAAGGGTTAGGGTTAGGGATAGGGTTAGGGTTAGCGTTAGGGGACGGGGACGGTTTAGGGTACAGGTTAGGGTACGACAACGGTTTAGGGTGAGCGTACGTGTTAGGGTACGGGTTAGTGTTAGCGTACGTGTTAGGATTAGGGGACGGGTGAGGGTAAGGCTTCGGGAAAGGGTTAGGGTTAGGGTTAGGGTTAGGGTTAGGGGACGGGCACGGGGACGGTTTAGGCTACAGGTTAGGGAACGACACCGGTTTAGGGTGAGGGTACGTGTTAGGGTACGGGTTAGTGTTAGCGTACGAGTTAGGATTAGGGGACGGGTTATGGTAAGGTTTCGGGTAAGGGTTAGGGTTAGGGTTAGGGTTAGGGTTAGGGTTAGGGGACGGGGACGGTTTAGGGTACAGGTTAGGGTACGACAACGGTTTAGGGTGAGCGTACGTGTTAGGGTACGGGTTACTGTTAGCGTACGGGTTAGGATTAGGGGACGGGTGAGGGTAAGGCTTCGGGTAAGGGTTAGGCTTAGGCTTAGGGTTAGGGTTAGGGTTAGGGGACGGGGACGGTTTAGGGTACAGGTTAGGGTACGACAACGATTTAGGATGAGCGTAAGTGTTAGGGTACGGTTTAGTGTTAGCGTACGGGTAAGGATTAGGGGACGGGTGAGGGTAAGGCTTCGGGTAAGGGTTAGTGTTAGGGTTAGAGTTAGGGTTAGGGTTAGGGGACGGGGACGGTTTAGGGTACAGGTTAGGGTACGGCAACGGTTTAGGGTTAGCGTACGTGTTAGGGTACGGGTTAGTGTTAGCGTACGGGTTAGGATTACGGGAAGGGTGAGGGTAAGGCTTCGGGTAAGGGTTAGGGTTAGGGTTAGGGTTAGGGTTAGGGGACGGGCACGGGGACGGTTTAGGGTACAGGTTAGTGTACGACAACAGTTTAGGGTGAGCGTACGTGTTAGGGTACGGGTTAGTGTTAGCATACGGGTTAGGATTAGGGGACGGGTGAGGGTAAGGCTTCGGGTAAGGGTTAGGGTTAGGTTTAGGGTTAGGGGACGGGGACGGGGACGGTTTAGGTTACAGGTTAGGGTACAAAAACCGTTTAGGGTGAGCGTACGTGTTAGGGTACGGGTTAGTGTTAGCGTACGGGTTAGGATTAGGGGACGGGTGAGGGTAAGGCTTCGGGTAAGGTTTAGGGTTAGGGTTAGGGTTAGGGTTAGTGTTAGGAGACGGGGACGGTTTAGGGTACAGGTTAGGGTACGACAACGATTTAGGGTGAGCGTAGGTGTTAGGGTATGGATTAGTGTTAGCGTACGGGTTAGGATTAGGGGACGGGTGAGGGTAAGGCTTCGGTTACGGGTTAGGGTTAGGGTTAGGGTTAGGGGACGGGGACGGGGACGGGGACGGTTTAGGGTACAGGTTAGGGTACGACAACAGTTTAGGTTGAGCGTACGTGTTAGGGTATGAGTTAGTGTTAGCGTACGGGTTAGGTTTAGGGGATGGGTGAGGGTAAGGCTTCGGGTAAAGGTTAGGGTTAGGGTTAGGGTTAGAGTTAGGGTTAGGGGACGGGGACGGTTTAGGATACAGGTTAGGGTACGACAACGGTTTAGGGTGAGCGTACGTGTTAGGGTACGGGTTAGTGTTAGCGTACGGGTTAGGATTAGGGGACGGTTGAGGGTAAGGCTTCGGGTAAGGGTTAGGGTTAGGGTTAGGGTTAGGGTTAGGGGACAGGGACGGTTTAGGGTACAGGTTAGGGTACGTCAAAGGTTTAGGGTGAGCGTACGTCTTAAGGTACGGGTTAGTGTTAGTGTACGGGTTAGGATTAGGGGACGGGTGAGTGTAAGGCTTCGGGTAAGGGTTAGGGTTAGGGTTAGGGTTAGGGTTAGGGTTAGGGGACGGGGACGGTTTAGGGTACAGGTTAGGGTACGACAACGGTTTAGGGTGAGCGTACGTGTTAGGGTACGGGTTAGTGTTAGCGTACGGGTTAGGATTAGGGGACGGGTGAGGGTAAGGCTTCGGGAAAGGGTTAGGGTTAGGGTTAGGTTTAGGGTTAGGGGACGGGCACGGGGACGGTTTAGGGTACAGGTTATGGTACGACAACGGTTTAGGGTGAGGGTACGTGTTAGGGTACAGGTTAGTGTTAGCGTACGGGTTAGGATTAGGGGACGGGTGAGTGTAAGGCTTCGGGTAAGGGTTAGGGTTAGGTTTAGGCTTAGGGTTAGGGGACGGGGACGGTTTAGGGTACAGGTTAGGGTACGACAACGGTTTAGGGTGAGCGTACGTGTTAGGGTACGGGTTAGTGTTAGCGTACGGGTTAGGATTAGGGGACGGGTGAGGGTAAGGCTACAGGTAAGGGTTAGGGTTAGGGTTAGGGTTAGGGTTAGGGTTGGGGACGGGGACGGTTTAGGGTACAGGTTAGGGTATGACAACGATTTAGGGTGAGCGTACGTGTTAGGTTACGGGTTAGTATTAGCGTACGGGTTAGGATTAGGGAACGGGTGAGTGTAAGACTTCGGGTAATGGTTAGGGTTAGGGTTAAGGTTAGGTGACGGGGACGGGGACGCTTTAGGGTACAGTTTAGGGTACGACAACGGTTTAGGGTGAGCGTACGTGTTAGGGTACGGGTTAGCGTTAGCGTACGGGTTAGGATTAGGGGACGGGTGAGGGTAAGGATTCGGGTAAGGGTTAGGGTTAGGGTTTGGGTTAGGGTTAAGGGACGGAGACGGTTTAGGATACAGGTTAGTGTACGACAACGGTTTAGGGTGAGCATACGTGTTAGGGTACGGGTTAGTGTTAGCGTACGGGTTAGGATTAGGGGATGGTTGAGGGTAAGGATTCGGGTAAAGGTTATGGTTTGGGTTAGGGTTAGAGTTAGGGTTAGGGGACGGGGACGGTTTAGGGTACAGGTTAGGGTACGACAACGGTTTAGGGTGAGCGTACGTGTTAGGGTACGGGTTTGTGTTAGCGTACGGGTTAGGATTAGGGGACGGGTGAGGGTTAGGCTTCGGGAAAGGGTTAGGGTTAGGGTTAGGGTTAGGTTTAGGGTTAGGGGACGGGCACGGGGACGGTTTAGGGTACAGGTTAGTGTACGAGAACGGTTTAGGGTGAGGGTACGTGTTAGGGTACGGGTTAGTGTTAGCGTATGGGTGAGGATTAGGGGACGGGTGAGGGTAAGGCTTCGGGTAAGTGTTAGGGTTAGGGTTAGGGTTAGGGTTTGGGTTAGGGGACGGGGACGGCTTAGGGTACAGGTTAGGGTACGACAACGGTTTAGAGTGAGCGTAAGTGTTAGGGTACGGATTAGTGTTAACGTACAGGTTAGGATTGGCGCACGGGTGAGTGTAAGGCTTCGGGTAAGGGTTAGGGTTAGGGTTAGGGTTAGGGTTAGGGTTAGGGTACGGGGACGGTTTAGGGTACAGGTTAGGGTACGACAACGATTTAGGGTGAGCGTACGTCTTAGGGTACGGGTTAGTGTTAGCGTACGGGTTAGGAATAGGGGACGGGTGAGGGTAAGGCTACAGGTAAGGGTTAGGGTTAGGGTTAGGGTTAGGGTTAGGGGACGGGGACGGTTTAGGGTACAGGTTAGGGTACGACAACGATTTAGGGTGAGCGTACGTGTTAGGTTACGGGTTAGTGTTAGCGTACGGGTTAGGATTAGGGAACGGGTGAGGGTAAGTCTTCGGGTAAGGATTAGGGTTAGGGTTAGGGTTAGGGGATGGGTGCAGTTTAGGGTACAGGTTAGGGTACGACAACGGATTAGGGTGAGCGTACGTGTTAGGGTACGGGTTAGTGTTAGCGTACGGGTTAGGATTAGGGGACGGGTGAGGGTAAGGCTTCGGGTAAGGGTTAGGGTTAGGGTTAGGGTTAGGGGACGAGGACGGTTTAGGGTACAGGTTAGGGTACGACAACGGTTTAGGGTGAGCGTACGTGTTAGGGTACGTGTTAGTGTTAGCGTACGGGTTAGGATTAGGGGACGGTTGAGGGTATGGCTTCGGGTAAGGGTTAGGGTTAGGGTTAGGGTTAGGGTTAGGGGACGGAGACGCTTTAGGGTACAGGTTAGGGTACGACAACGGTTTAGGGTGAGCGTACGTGTTAGGGTACAGGTTATTGTTAGCGTAAGGGTTAGGATTAGGGGATGGGTGAGGGTAAGGCTTCGGGTAAGGGTTAGGGTTAGGGTTAGGGTTAGGGATAGGGGACGGGGACGGTTTAGGGTACAGGTTAGGGTACGACAACGGTTTAGGGTGAGCGTACGTGTTAGGGTACGTGTTAGTGTTAGCGTACGGGTTATGATTAGGGGATGTTTGAGGGTATGGCTTCGGGTAAGGGTTAGGGTTAGGTTTAGGGTTAGGGTTAGGGTTAGGGGACGGGGACGCTTTAGGGTACAGGTTAGGGTACGACAACGGTTTAGGGTGAGCGTACGTGTTAGGGTACGGGTTAGTGTTAGCGTACGGTTAGGATTAGGGGACGGGTGAGGGTAAGGCTTCGGGTAAGGGTTAGGGTTAGGGTTAGGGTTAGGTTTAGGGTTAGGGGACGGGGACGGTTTAGGGTACAGTTTAGGGTACGACAACGGTTTAGGTTGAGCGTACGTGTTAGGGTAAGGGTTAGTGTTAGCGTACAGGTTAGGATTAGGGGTCGGGTGAGGGTAAGGCTTCGGGTAAGGGTTAGGGTTAGGGTTAGGTTTAGGGTTAGGGGACGGGGACGGGGACGGTTTAGGGTACAGGTTAGTGTACGACAACGGTTTAGGGTGAGCGTACGTGTTAGGGTACGGGTTAGTGTTAGCGTACGGGTTAGGATTAGGGGACGGGTGAGGGTAAGACTTCGGGTAAGGGTTAGGGTTAGGGATAGGGTTAGGGGACGGGGACGGTTTAGGGTACAGGTTAGGGTACGACAACGGTTTAGGGTGAGCGTACGTGTTAGGGTACGGGTTAGTGTTAGCGTACGGGTTAGGATTATGGGACGGGTGAGGGTAAGGCTTCGGGTAAGGGTTAGGGTTAGGGTTAGGGTTAGGGTTAGGGTTAGGGGATGGGGACGGTTTAGGGTACATGTTAGTGTACGACAACGGTTTAGGGTGAGCTTACGTGATAGGGTACGGTTTAGTGTTAGTGTACGGGTTAGGATTAGGGGACGGGTGAGGGTAAGGCTTCGGGTAAGGGTTAGGGTTAGGGTTAGGGTTAGGTTTAGGGTTAGGGGACGGGGACGGGGACGGTTTAGGGTACAGGTTACGGTACGACAACGGTTTAGGGTGAGCGTACGTGTTAGGGTACGGGTTAGTGATAGCGTACGGGTTAGGATTAGGGGTCGGGTGAGGGTAAGGCTTCGGGTAAGGGTTAGGGTTAGGTTTAGGGTTAGTGTTAGGGTTAGGGGACGCGGACGGTTTAGGGTACATGTTAGGGTACGACAACGGTTTAGGGTGAGCGTACATGTTAGGGTACGGGTTAGTGTTAGCGTACGGGTTAGGATTAGGGGACGGGTGAGGGTAAGGCTTCGGGTAATGTTTAGAGTTAGGGTTAGGGTTAATGGACGGGGACGGGGACGGTTTAGAGTACAGGTTAGGGTACGACAACGGTTTAGGGTGAGCGTACGTGTTAGGGTACGGGTTAATGTTAGCGTATGGGTTAGGATTAGGGGACGGGTGAGGGTAAGACTTCGGGTAAGGGTTAGGGTTAGGGATAGGGTTAGGGGACGGGGACGGTTTAGGGTACAGGTTAGGGTACGACAACGGTTTAGGGTGAGCGTACGTGTTAGGGTACGGTTTAGTGTTAGTGTACGGGTTAGGATTAGGGGACGGGTGAGGGTAAGGCTTCGGGTAAGGGTTAGGGTTAGGGTTAGTGTTAGGGTTAGGGTTAGGGTTAGGGGACTGGGACGGTTTAGGGTACAGGTTAGGGTACGACAACGGTTTAGGGTGAGCGTACGTGTTAGGGTACGGTTTAGTGTTAGTGTACGGGTTAGGATTAGGGGACGGGTGAGGGTAAGGCTTCGGGTAAGGGTTAGGGTTAGGGTTAGGGTTAGTGTTAGGGTTAGGGGACGGGGACGGTTTAGGGTACATGTTAGGGTACGACAACGGTTTAGGGTGAGCGTACGTGTTAGGGTACGGGTTAGTGTTAGCGTACGGGTTAGGATTAGGGGACGGGTGAGGGTAAGGCTTCGGGTAAGGGTTAGGTTTAGGGTTAGGGTTAGGGTTAAGGGACGGGGACGGGGACGGTTTAGGGTACAAGATAGGGTACGACAACAGTTTAGGGTGAGCTTACGTGTTAGGGTACGGGTTAGTGTTAGCGTACGGGTTAGGATTAGGGGACGGGTGAGGGTAAGGCTTCGGGTAAGGGTTAGGGTTAGGGTTAGGGTTAGGTGACCGTGACGGGGACGATTTAGGGTACAGTTTAAGGTACGACAACGGTTTAGGGTGAGCGTACGTGTTAGGGTACGGGTTAGTGTTAGCGTACGTGTTAGGATTAGGGGACGGGTGAGGGTAAGGATTTGGGTAAGGGTTAGAGTTAGGGTTAGGGTTAGGGTTAAGGGACGGAGACGGTTTAGGATACAGGTTAGGGTACGACAACGGTTTAGTGTGAGCGTACGTGTTAGGGTACGGGTTAGTGTTAGCGTACGGGTTAGGATTAGGGGACGGGTGAGGCTAAGGCTTCGGTTAAGGGTTAGGGTTAGGGTTAGGGTTAGGGTTAGGGGGCGGGGACGGTTTAGGGTACAGGTTAGGGTACGACAACGGTTTAGGGTGAGCGTATGTTTTGGGTACGGGTTAGTGTTAGCGTACGGTTTAGGATTAGGGGATGGGTGAGGTTAAGGCTTCGGGTAAGGGTTAGGGTTAGGGTTAGGTTTAGGGTTAGGGGATGGGGACGGGGACGGTTTAGGGTACAGGTTAGGGTACGACAACGGTTTAGGTTGAGCGTACATGTTAGGGTACGTGTTAGTGTTAGCATACGGGTTAGGATTAGAGGACGGGTGAGGGTAAGGCTTCGGGTAAGGGTTAGGGTTAGGGTTAGGGTTAGGGTTAGGGGACGGGGACGCTTTAGGGTACAGGTTAGGGTACGACAACGGTTTAGGGTGAGCGTACGTGTTAGGGTACGGGTTAGTGTTAGCGTACGGGTTAGGATTAAGGGACGGGTGAGGGTAAGGCTTCGGGTAAGGGTTAGGGTTAGGGTTAGGGTTAGGGTTAGGGGACGGGGACGGTTTAGGGTACAGGTTAGGGTACGACAACAGTTTAGGGTGAGCGTACGTGTTAGGGTACGGGTTAGTGTTAGCGTACGGGTTAGGATTAGGGGACGGGTGAGGGTAAGGCTTCGGGTAAGGGTTAGGGTTAGGGTTAGGTTTAGGTTTAGGGTTAGGGGACGGGGACGGTTTAGGGTACCGTTTAGGGTACGACAACGGTTTAGGGTGAGCGTACCTGTTAGGGTACGGGTTAGTGTTAGCGTACGGGTTATGATTAGGGGACGGGTGAGGGTAAGGCTTCGGGTAAGGGTTAGAGTTAGGGTTAGGGTTAGGGTTAGGTTTAGGGTACGGGGACGGTTTAGGGTACAGGTTAGGGTACGACAACGGTTTAGGGTGAGCGTACGTGTTAGGGTGTGGGTTAGTGTTTGCGTACGGGTTAGGAATAGGGGACAGGTGAGAGTAAGGGTTCGGGTAAGGGTTAGGGTTAAGGTTAGGGTTAGGGGACGGGGACGGGGAGGGGGACGGTTTAGGGTACAAGTTAGGGTACGACAACGGTTTAGGGTGAGCGTACGTGTTAGGGTACGGGTCAGTGTTAGCGTACGGGTTAGGATTAGGGGACGGGTGAGGGTAAGGCTTCGGGTAAGGGTTAGGGTTACGGTTAGGGTTAGTGTTAGGGTTAGGGGACGGGGACGGTTTAGGGTACATGTTAGGGTACGACAACGGTTTAGGGTGAGCGTACGTGTTAGGGTACGGGTTAGTGTTAGCGTACGGGTTAGGATTAGGGGACGGGTGAGGGTAAGGCTTCGGGTAAGGGTTAGGGTTAGGGTTAGGGTTAGGGTTAAGGGACGGGGACGGGGACGGTTTAGGGTACAGGTTAGGGTACGACAACGGTTTAGGGCGAGCGTACGTGTTAGTGTACGGGTTAGTGTTAGCGTACGGGTTAGGTTTAAGGGACGAGTGAGGGTAAGACTTCGGGTAAGGGTTAGGGTTAGGGATAGGGTTAGGGGACGGGGACGGTTTAGGGTACAGGTTAGGGTACGACAACGGTTTAGGGTGAGCGTACGTGTTAGCGTACGTGTTAGTGTTAGCGTACGGTTTAGGATTAGGGGACGGGTGAGGGTAAGGCTTCGGGTGAGGTTTACGGTTAGGGTTACGGTTAGGGGACGGGGACGGTTTAGGGTACATGTTAGGGTACGACAACGATTTAGGGTGAGCGTAGGTGTTAGGGTACGGATTAGTGTTAGCGTACGGGTTAGGATTAGGTGACGGGTGAGGGTAAGGCCTCGGGTAAGGGTTAGGGTTAGGGTTAGGGTTAGGGGACGGGGACGCTTTAGGGTACAGTTTAGGGTACGACAACGGTTTAGGGTGAGCGTACGTGTTAGGGTACGGGTTAGTGTTAGCGTACGGGTTAGGATTAGGGGACGGGTGAGGGTAAGGCTTCGGGTAAGGGTTAGGGTTAGGGTTAGGGTTAGGGTTAGTGGGCGGGGACGATTTAGGGTACAGGTTAGGGTACGACAAAGATTTAGGGTGAGCGTACGTGTTACGGTACGTGTTAGTGTTAGCGTACGGGTTAGGATTAGGGGACGGGTGAGGGTATGGCTTCGGGTAAGGGTTAGGGTTAGGGTTAGGGTTAGGGTTAGGGTTAGGGGACGGGGACGCTTTAGGGTACAGGTTAGGGTACGACAACGGTTTAGGGTGAGCGTACGTGTTAGGATACGGGTTAGTGTTAGCGTACGGGTTAGGATTAGGGGACGGGTGAGGGTAAGGCTTCGGGTAAGGGTTAGGGTTAGGGTTAGGGTTAGGGTTAGGGGACGGGGACGGGGACGGGGACGGTTTAGGGTACAATTTAGGGTACGACAACGGTTTAGGGTGAGCGTACGTGATAGGGTACGGGTTAGTGTTAGCCTACGGGTTAGGATTAGGGGACGGGTGAGGGTAAGGCTTCGGGTAAGGGTTAGGGTTAGGGTTAGGGTTAGTGTATGGGTTAGGGGACGGGGACGGTTTAGGGTACAGGTTAGGGTACGACAACGGTTTAGGGTGAGCGTACGTGTTAGGGTACGGGTTAGTGTTAGCGTACGGGTTAGTATTAGGGGACGGGTGAGGGTAAGACTTCGCGTAAGGTTTAGGGTTAGGGTTAGGGTTAGGGGCCGGGGACGGTTTAGGGTACAGGTTAGTGTACGACAACGGTTTAGGGTGAGCGTACGTGTTAGGGTACGGGTTAGTGTTAGCGTACGGGTTAGGATTAGGTTACGGGTGAGGGTAAGGCTTCGGGTAAGGTTAGGGTTAGGGTTAGGGTTAGGATTAGGGGACGGGGACGGTTTAGGGTACAGGTAAGGGTACGACAACGGTTTAGGGTGAGCGTACGTGTTAGGGTATGGGTTAGTGTTAGCGTACGGGTTAGGATTAGGGGACGGGTGAGGGTAAGGCTTCGGGTAAGGTTTAGGGTTAGGGTTAGGGTTAGGGTTAGGGTTAGGGGACGGGGACGGTTTAGGGTACAGGTTAGGGTACGACAACGGTTTAGGGTGAGCGTACGTGTTAGGGTAAGGGTTAGTGTTAGCGTACGGGTTAGGATTAGGGGACGGGTGAGGGTAAGGCTTCGGGTAAGGGTTAGGCTTAGGCTTAGGGTTAGGGTTAGGGTTAGGGGACGGGGACGGTTTATGGTACAGGTTAGGGTACGACAACGGTTTAGGATGAGCGTAAGTGTTAGGGTACGGTTAATGTTAGCGTACGGTTTAGGATTAGGGGACGGGTGAGGGTAATGCTTCGGGTAAGGGTTAGTGTTAGGGTTAGAGTTAGGGTTAGGGTTACGGGACGGGGACGGTTTAGGGTACAGGTTAGGGTACGACAACGGTTTAGGGTGAGCGTACGTTTTAGGGTACGGGTTAGTGTTAGCGTACGGGTTAGGATTACGGGAAGGGTGAGGGTAAGGCTTCGGGTAACGGTTAGGGTTAGGTTTAGGGTTAGGGGACGGGGACGGGGACGGTTTAGGGTACAGGTTAGGGTACAAAAACGGTTTAGGGTGAGCGTACGTGTTAGGGTACGGGTTAGTGTTAGCGTACGGGTTAGGATTAGGGGACGGTTGAGGGTAAGGCTTCGGGTAAGGGTTAGGGTTAGGTTTAGGGTTAGGGGACGGGGACGGGGACGGTTTAGGGTACAGGTTAGGGTACAAAAACGGTTTAGGGTGAGCGTACGTGTTAGGGTACGGGTTAGTGTTAGCGTACGGGTTAGGATTAGGGGACGGGTGAGTGTAAGGCTTCGGGTAAGGATTAGGGTTAGGGTTAGTGTTAGGGTTAGGGTTAGGGGACGGGGACGGTTTAGCGTACAGGTTAGGGTACGACAACGGTTTAGGGTGAGCGTACGTGTTAGGGTACGGGTTAGTGTTAGCGTACGGGTTAGGATTAGGGGACGGGTGAGGGTAAGGCTTTGGGTAATAGTTAGGGTTAGGGTTATGGTTAGGGTTAGGGGACGGGGACGGTTTAGGGTACAGGTTAGGGTACGACAACGGTTTAGGGTGAGCGTACGTGTTAGGGTACGGGTTAGTGTTAGCATACGGGTTAGGATTAGGGGACGGGTGAGGGTAAGGCTTCGGGTAAGAGTTAGGGTTAGGGTTAGGCTTAGGGTTAGGGTTAGGGGACGGGGATGGTTTAGGGTAAAGGTTAGGGTACGACAATGGTTTAGGGTGAGCGTACGTGTTAGAATACGGGTTAGTGTTAGCGTACGGGTTAGGATTAGGGGACGGGTGAGTGTAAGGCTTTGGGTAAGGGTTAGGGTTAGGGTTAGGGTTAGGGTTAGGGTTAGGGGACGGGGACGGTTTAGGGTACAGGTTAGGGTACGACAACGGTTTAGGGTGAGCGTACGTGTTAGGGTACGGGTTAGTGTTAGCGTACGGGTTAGGATTAGGGGACGGGTGAGGGTAAGGCTTCGGGTAAGGGTTAGGGTTAGGGTTAGGGTTAGGGGACGGGGACGGGGACGGTTTAGGGTACAGGTTAGGGTACGACAACGGTTTAGGGTGAGCGTACGTGTTAGGGTACGGGTTAGTGTTAGCGTACGGGTTAGGATTAGGGGACGGGTGAGGGTAAGGCTTCGGGTAAGGGTTAGGCTTAGGCTTAGGGTTAGGGTTAGGGTTAGGGGACGGGGACGGTTTAGGGTACAGGTTAGGGTACGACAACGGTTTAGGATGAGCGTAAGTGTTAGGGTACGGTTTAGTGTTAGCGTACGGGTTAGGATTAGGGGACGGGTGAAGGCAATGCTTCGGGTAAGGGTTAGTGTTAGGGTTAGAGTTAGGGTTAGGGTTCGGGACGGGGACGGTTTAGGGTACAGGTTAGGGTACGACAACGGTTTAGGGTGAGCGTACGTTTTAGGGTACGGGTTAGTGTTAGCGTACGGGTTAGGATTACGGGAAGGGTGAGGGTAAGGGTTCGGGTAACGGTTAGGGTTAGGGTTAGGGTTAGGGGACGGGCACGGGGACGGTTTAGGGTACAGGTTAGTGTACGACAACGGTTTAGGTTGAGCGTACGTGTTAGGGTACGGGTTAGTGTTAGCGTACGGGTTAGGATTAGGGGACGGTTGAGGGTAAGGCTTCGGGTAAGGGTTAGGGTTAGGTTTAGGGTTAGGGGACGGGGACGGGGACGGTTTAGGGTACAGGTTAGGGTACAAAAACGATTAAGGGTGAGCGTACGTGTTAGGGTACGGGTTAGTGTTAGCGTACGGGTTAGGATTAGGGGACGGGTGAGTGTAAGGCTTCGGGTAGGGATTAGGGTTAGGGTTAGTGTTAGGGTTAGGGTTAGGGGACGGGGACGGTTTAGCGTACAGGTTAGGGTACGACAACGGTTTAGGGTGAGCGTACGTGTTAGGGTACGGGTTAGTGTTAGCGTACGGGTTAGGATTAGGGGACGGGTGAGGGTAAGGCTTCGGGTAATAGTTAGGGTTAGGGTTATGGTTAGGGTTAGGGGACGGGGACGGTTTAGGGTACAGGTTAGGGTACGACAACGGTTTAGGGTGAGCGTACGTGTTAGGGTACGGGTTAGTGTTAGCATACGGGTTAGGATTAGGGGACGGGTGAGGGTAAGGCTTCGGGTAAGGGTTAGGGTTAGGGTTAGGGTTAGGGTTAGGGTTAGGGGACGGGGATGGTTTAGGGTAAAGGTTAGGGTACGACAACGGTTTAGGGTGAGCGTACGTGTTAGAGTACGGGTTAGTGTTAGCGTACGGGTTAGGATTAGGGGACGGGTGAGGGTAAGGCTTCGGGTAAGGGTTAGGGTTAGGGTTAGGGTTAGGGTTAGGGTTAGGGGACGGGGACGGTTTAGGGTACAGGTTAGGGTACGACAACGGTTTAGTGTGAGCGTACGTGTTAGGGTACGGGTTAGTGTTAGCGTACGGTTTAGGATTAGGGGACGGGTGAGGTTAAGGCTTCGGGTAAGGGTTAGGGTTAGGGTTAGGGTTAGGGTTAGGGGACGGGGACGGTTTAGGGTACAGGTTAGTGTACGACAACGGTTTAGGGTGAGCGTACGTGTTAGGGTACGGGTTAGTGTTAGCGTACGGGTTAGGATTAGGGGACGGGTGAGGGCAATGCTTCGGGTAAGGGTTAGTGTTAGGGTTAGAGTTAGGTTTAGGGTTCGGGACGGGGACGGTTTAGGGTACAGGTTAGGGTACGACAACGGTTTAGGGTGAGCGTACGTGTTAGGGTACGGGTTAGTGTTAGCGTACGGGTTAGGATTACGGGAAGGGTGAGGGTAAGGCTTCGGGTAACGGTTAGGGTTAGGGTTAGGGGACGGGCACGGGGACGGTTTAGGGTACAGGTTAGTGTACGACAACGGTTTAGGTTGAGCGTACGTGTTAGGGTACGGGTTAGTGTTAGCGTACGGGTTAGGATTAGGGGACGGTTGAGGGTAAGGCTTCGGTAAGGGTTAGGGTTAGGTTTAGGGTTAGGGGACGGGGACGGGGACGGTTTAGGGTACAGGTTAGGGTACAAAAACGGTTTAGGGTGAGCGTACGTGTTAGGGTACGGGTTAGTGTTAGCGTACGGGTTAGGATTAGGGGACGGGTGAGTGTAAGGCTTCGGGTAAGGATTAGGGTTAGGGTTAGTGTTAGGGTTAGGGTTAGGGGACGGGGACGGTTTAGCGTACAGGTTAGGGTACGACAACGGTTTAGGGTGAGCGTACGTGTTAGGGTACGGGTTAGTGTTAGCGTACGGGTTAGGATTAGGTGACGGGTGAGGGTAAGGCTTCGGGTAAGGGTTAGGGTTAGGGTTAGGGTTAGGGTTAGGGGACGGGGACGGTTTAGGGTACAGGTTAGTGTACGACAACGGTTTAGGGTGAGCGTACGTGTTAGGGTACGGGTTAGTGTTAGCGTACGGGTTAGGATTAGGTTACGGTTGAGGGTAAGGCTTCGGGTAAGGTTAGGGTTAGGGTTAGGGTTAGGATTAGGGGAAGGGGACGGTTTAGGGTACAGGTAAGGGTACGACAACGGTTTAGGGTGAGCGTACGTGTTAGGGTATGGGTTAGTGTTAGCGTACGGGTTAGGCTTAGGGGACGGGTGAGGTTAAGGCTTCGGGTAAGGGTTAGGGTTTGGGTTAGAGTTAGGTTTAGGGTTAGGGTTAGGGGACGGGGACGGTTTAGGGTACAGGTTAGGGTACGACAATGGTTTAGGCTGAGCGTACGTGTTAGGGTACGTGTTAGTGTTAGCGTACGGGTTAGGATTAGGGGACGGGTGAGGGTAAGGCTTCGGGTAAGGGTTAGGGCTAGGGTTAGGGTTAGGGTTAGGGTTAGGGGATGTGGACGGTTTAGGGTACAGGTTAGTGTACGACAATGGTTTAGGGTGAGCGTACGTGTTAAGGTACGTGTTAGTGTTAGCGTACGGGTTAGGAATAGGGGACGGGTGAGGGTAAGGCTTCGGGTAAGGGTTAGGGTTAAGGTTAGGGTTAGGGGACGGGGACGGGGACGCTTTAGGGTACAGGTTAGGGTACGACAACGGTTTAGGGTGAGCGTACGTGTTAGGGTACGGGTTAGTGTTAGCGTACGGGTTAGGATTAGGGGAAGGGTGAGGGTAAGGCTTCGGGTAAGGTTTAGTGTTAGTGTTAGGGTTAGGGTTAGGGTGAGAGGACGGGGACGGTTTAGCGTACATGTTAGGGTACGACAATGGTTTAGGGTGATCGTACATGTTAGGGTACGGGTTAGTGTTAGCGTACGGGTTAGGATTAGGGGACGGGTGAGGGTAAGGCTTCGGGTAAGGGTTAGGGTTAGGGTTAGGGTTAGGGTTAAGGGACGGGGACGGGGACGGTTTAGGGTACAGGTTAGGGTACGACAACGGTTTAGGGTGAGCGTACGTGTTAGGGTACGGGTTAGTGTTAGCGTACGGGTTAGGATTAGGGGACGGGTGAGGGTAAGACTTCGGGTAAGGGTTAGGGTTAGGAATAGGGTTAGGGGACGGGGACGGTTTAGGGTACACGTTAGAGTACGACAAAGGTTTAGGGTGAGCGTACGTGTTAGGGTACGGGTTAGTGTTAGCGTACGGGTTAGGATTAGGGGACGGGTGAGGGTAAGGCTTCGGGTAAGGGTTAGGGTTAGGGTTAGGGTTAGGTTTAGGGTTAGGGGACGGGGACGGTGACGGTTTAGGGTACAGGTTAGGGTACGACAACGGTTTAGGGTGAGCGTACGTGTTAGGGTACGGGTTAGTGTTAGCGTACGGGTTAGGAATAGGGGACGGGTGAGGGTACGGCTTCGGGTAAGGTTTAGGGTTAGGGTTAGGGTTAGGGTTAGGGTTAGGTGACGGGGACGGGGACGATTTAGGGTACAGTTTAGGGTACGACAACGGTTTAGGGTGAGCGTACGTGTTAGGGTACAGGTTAGTGTTAGCGTACGGGTTAGGATTAGGGGACGTGTGTGGGTAAGGATTCGGGTAAGGGTTAGGGTTAGGCTTAGGGTTAGGTTTAAGGGACGGAGACCGTTTAGGATACAGGTTAGGGTACGACAATGGTTTAGTGTGAGCGTACGTGTTAGGGCATGGGTTAGTGTTAGAGTACGGGTTAGGATTAGGGGACGGGTGAGGGTAAGGCTTCGGGTAAGTGTTACGGTTAGGGTTAGGTTTAGGATTAGGGTTAGGGGATGGTGATGGTTTAGGGTACAGGTTAGGGTACGACAACGGTTTAGGGTGAGCGTACGTGTTAGGGTACGGCTTAGTGTTAGCGTACGGGTTAGGATTAGGGGACGGGTGAGGGTAAGGCTTCGGGTAAGGGTTAGGGTTAGGGTTAGGGTTAGGGTTAGGGGGCGGGGACGGTTTAGGGTACAGGTTAGGGTACGACAACGGTTTAGGGTGAGCGTACGTTTAGGGTACGAGTTAGTGTTAGCGTACGGTTTAGGATTAGGGGATGGGTGAGGTTAAGGCTTCGGGTAAGGGTTAGGGTTAGGGTTAGGGTTAGGGTTAGGGGATGGGGACGGGGACGGTTTAGGGTACAGGTTAGGGTACGACAACGGTTTAGGGTGAGCGTACGTGGTAGGGTACGGGTTAGTGTTAGCATACGGGTTAGGATTAGGGGACGGGTGAGGGTAAGGCTTCGGGTAAGGGTTAGGGTTAGGGTTAGGGTTAGGGTTAGGGTTAGGGGACGGGGATGGTTTAGGGTAAAGGTTAGGGTACGACAACGGTTTAGGGTGAGCGTACGTGTTAGAGTACGGGTTAGTGTTAGCGTACGGGTTAGGATTAGGGGACGGGTGAGGGTAAGGCTTCGGGTAAGGGTTAGGGTTAGGGTTAGGGTTAGGGTTAGGGTTAGGGGACGGGGACGGTTTAGGGTACAGGTTAGGGTACGACAACGGTTTAGTGTGAGCGTACGTGTTAGGGTACGGGTTAGTGTTAGCGTACGGTTTAGGATTAGGGGACGGGTGAGGTTAAGGCTTCGGGTAAGGGTTAGGGTTAGGGTTAGGGTTAGGGTTAGGGGACGGGGACGGTTTAGGGTACAGGTTAGTGTACGACAACGGTTTAGGGTGAGCGTACGTGTTAGGGTACGGGTTAGTGTTAGCGTACGGGTTAGGATTAGGGGACGGGTGAGGGCAATGCTTCGGGTAAGGGTTAGTGTTAGGGTTAGAGTTAGGTTTAGGGTTCGGGACGGGGACGGTTTAGGGTACAGGTTAGGGTACGACAACGGTTTAGGGTGAGCGTACGTTTTAGGGTACGGGTTAGTGTTAGCGTACGGGTTAGGATTACGGGAAGGGTGAGGCTAAGGCTTCGGGTAACGGTTAGGGTTAGGGTTAGGGGACGGGCACGGGGACGGTTTAGGGTACAGGTTAGTGTACGACAACGGTTTAGGTTGAGCGTACGTGTTAGGGTACGGGTTAGTGTTAGCGTACGGGTTAGGATTAGGGGACGGTTGAGGGTAAGGCTTCGGGTAAGGGTTAGGGTTAGGTTTAGGGTTAGGGGACGGGGACGGGGACGGCTTAGGGTACAGGTTAGGGTACAAAAACGGTTTAGGGTGAGCGTACGTGTTAGGGTACGGGTTAGTGTTAGCGTACGGGTTAGGATTAGGGGACGGGTGAGTGTAAGGCTTCGGGTAAGGATTAGGGTTAGGGTTAGTGTTAGGGTTAGGGTTAGGGGACGGGGACGGTTTAGCGTACAGGTTAGGGTACGACAACGGTTTAGGGTGAGCGTACGTTTTAGGGTACGGGTTAGTGTTAGCGTACGGGTTAGGATTAGGTGACGGGTGAGGGTAAGGCTTCGGGTAAGGGTTAGGGTTAGGGTTAGGGTTAGGGTTAGGGGACGGGGACGGTTTAGGGTACAGGTTAGTGTACGACAACGGTTTAGGGTGAGCGTACGTGTTAGGGTACGGGTTAGTGTTAGCGTACGGGTTAGGATTAGGTTACGGTTGAGGGTAAGGCTTCGGGTAAGGTTAGGGTTAGGGTTAGGGTTAGGATTAGGGGAAGGGGATGGTTTAGGGTACAGGTAAGGGTACGACAACGGTTTAGGGTGAGCGTACGTGTTAGGGTATGGGTTAGTGTTAGCGTACGGGTTAGGCTTAGGGGACGGGTGAGGTTAAGGCTTCGGGTAAGGGTTAGGGTTTGGGTTAGAGTTAGGTTTAGGGTTAGGGTTAGGGGACGGGGACGGTTTAGGGTACAGGTTAGGGTACGACAATGGTTTAGGCTGAGCGTACGTGTTAGGGTACGTGTTAGTGTTAGCGTACGGGTTAGGATTAGGGGACGGGTGAGGGTAAGGCTTCGGGTAAGGGTTAGGGCTAGGGTTAGGGTTAGGGTTAGGGTTAGGGGATGTGGACGGTTTAGGGTACAGGTTAGTGTACGACAATGGTTTAGGGTGAGCGTACGTGTTAAGGTACGTGTTAGTGTTAGCGTACGGGTTAGGAATAGGGGACGGGTGAGGGTAAGGCTTCGGGTAAGGGTTAGGGTTAAGGTTAGGGTTAGGGGACGGGGACGGGGACGCTTTAGGGTACAGGTTAGGGTACGACAACGGTTTAGGGTGAGCGTACGTGTTAGGGTACGGGTTAGTGTTAGCGTACGGGTTAGGATTAGGGGAAGGGTGAGGGTAAGGCTTCGGGTAAGGTTTAGTGTTAGTGTTAGGGTTAGGGTTAGGGTGAGAGGACGGGGACGGTTTAGCGTACATGTTAGGGTACGACAATGGTTTAGGGTGATCGTACATGTTAGGGTACGGGTTAGTGTTAGCGTACGGGTTAGGATTAGGGGACGGGTGAGGGTAAGGCTTCGGGTAAGGGTTAGGGTTAGGGTTAGGGTTAGGGTTAAGGGACGGGGACGGGGACGGTTTAGGGTACAGGTTAGGGTACGACAACGGTTTAGGGTGAGCGTACGTGTTAGGGTACGGGTTAGTGTTAGCGTACGGGTTAGGATTAGGGGACGGGTGAGGGTAAGACTTCGGGTAAGGGTTAGGGTTAGGAATAGGGTTAGGGGACGGGGACGGTTTAGGGTACACGTTAGAGTACGACAAAGGTTTAGGGTGAGCGTACGTGTTAGGGTACGGGTTAGTGTTAGCGTACGGGTTAGGATTAGGGGACGGGTGAGGGTAAGGCTTCGGGTAAGGGTTAGGGTTAGGGTTAGGGTTAGGTTTAGGGTTAGGGGACGGGGACGGTGACGGTTTAGGGTACAGGTTAGGGTACGACAACGGTTTAGGGTGAGCGTACGTGTTAGGGTATGGGTTAGTGTTAGCGTACGGGTTAGGAATAGGGGACGGGTGAGGGTACGGCTTCGGGTAAGGTTTAGGGTTAGGGTTAGGGTTAGGGTTAGGTGACGGGGACGGGGACGATTTAGGGTACAGTTTAGGGTACGACAACGGTTTAGGGTGAGCGTACGTGTTAGGGTACAGGTTAGTGTTAGCGTACGGGTTAGGATTAGGGGACGTGTGTGGGTAAGGATTCGGGTAAGGGTTAGGGTTAGGCTTAGGGTTAGGTTTAAGGGACGGAGACCGTTTAGGATACAGGTTAGGGTACGACAACGGTTTAAGGTGAGGGTACGTGTTAGGGTACGGGTTAGTGTTAGCATACGGGTGAGGATTAGGGGACTGGTGAGTGTAAGGCTTCGGGTAAGGGTTAGGGTTAGGGATAGGGTTAGGGTTAGCGTTAGGGGACGGGGACGGTTTAGGGTACAGGTTAGGGTACGACAACGGTTTAGGGTGAGCGTACGTGTTAGGGTACGGGTTAGTGTTAGCGTACGTGTTAGGATTAGGGGACGGGTGAGGGTAAGGCTTCGGGAAAGGGTTAGGGTTAGGGTTAGGGGACGGGCACGGGGACGGTTTAGGCTACAGGTTAGGGAACGACACCGGTTTAGGGTGAGGGTACGTGTTAGGGTACGGGTTAGTGTTAGCGTACGAGTTAGGATTAGGGGACGGGTTATGGTAAGGCTTCGGGTAAGGGTTAGGGTTAGGGTTAGGGTTAGGGTTAGGGTTAGGGGACGGGGACGGTTTAGGGTACAGGTTAGGGTACGACAACGGTTTAGGGTGAGCGTACGTGTTAGGGTACGGGTTACTGTTAGCGTACGGGTTAGGATTAGGGGACGGGTGAGGGTAAGGCTTCGGGTAAGGGTTAGGCTTAGGCTTAGGGTTAGGGTTAGGGTTAGGGGACGGGGACGGTTTAGGGTACAGGTTAGGGTACGACAACGATTTAGGATGAGCGTAAGTGTTAGGGTACGGTTTAGTGTTAGCGTACGGGTAAGGATTAGGGGACGGGTGAGGGTAAGGCTTCGGGTAAGGGTTAGTGTTAGGGTTAGAGTTAGGGTTAGGGTTAGGGGACGGGGACGGTTTAGGGTACAGGTTAGGGTACGGCAACGGTTTAGGGTTAGCGTACGTGTTAGGGTACGGGTTAGTGTTAGCGTACGGGTTAGGATTACGGGAAGGGTGAGGGTAAGGCTTCGGGTAAGGGTTAGGGTTAGGGTTAGGGTTAGGGTTAGGGGACGGGCACGGGGACGGTTTAGGGTACAGGTTAGTGTACGACAACAGTTTAGGGTGAGCGTACGTGTTAGGGTACGGGTTAGTGTTAGCATACGGGTTAGGATTAGGGGACGGGTGAGGGTAAGGCTTCGGGTAAGGGTTAGGGTTAGGTTTAGGGTTAGGGGACGGGGACGGGGACGGTTTAGGGTACAGGTTAGGGTACAAAAACCGTTTAGGGTGAGCGTACGTGTTAGGGTACGGGTTAGTGTTAGCGTACGGGTTAGGATTAGGGGACGGGTGAGGGTAAGGCTTCGGGTAAGGTTTAGGGTTAGGGTTAGGGTTAGGGTTAGTGTTAGGAGACGGGGACGGTTTAGGGTACAGGTTAGGGTACGACAACGATTTAGGGTGAGCGTAGGTGTTAGGGTATGGATTAGTGTTAGCGTACGGGTTAGGATTAGGGGACGGGTGAGGGTAAGGCTTCTGTTAAGGGTTAGGGTTAGGGTTAGGGTTAGGGGACGGGGACGGGGACGGGGAAGGTTTAGGGTACAGGTTAGGGTACGACAACAGTTTAGGTTGAGCGTACGTGTTAGGGTATGAGTTAGTGTTAGCGTACGGGTTAGGTTTAGGGGATGGGTGAGGGTAAGGCTTCGGGTAAAGGTTAGGGTTAGGGTTAGGGTTAGAGTTAGGGTTAGGGGACGGGGACGGTTTAGGATACAGGTTAGGGTACGACAACGGTTTAGGGTGAGCGTACGTGTTAGGGTACGGGTTAGTGTTAGCGTACGGGTTAGGATTAGGGGACGGTTGAGGGTAAGGCTTCGGGTAAGGGTTAGGGTTAGGGTTAGGGTTAGGGTTAGGGGACAGGGACGGTTTAGGGTACAGGTTAGGGTACGTCAAAGGTTTAGGGTGAGCGTACGTCTTAAGGTACGGGTTAGTGTTAGTGTACGGGTTAGGATTAGGGGACGGGTGAGTGTAAGGCTTCGGGTAAGGGTTAGGGTTAGGGTTAGGGTTAGGGTTAGGGTTAGGGGACGGGGACGGTTTAGGGTACAGGTTAGGGTACGACAACGGTTTAGGGTGAGCGTACGTGTTAGGGTACGGGTTAGTGTTAGCGTACGGGTTAGGATTAGGGGACGTGTGAGGGTAAGGCTTCGGGAAAGGGTTAGGGTTAGGGTTAGGTTTAGGGTTAGGGGACGGGCACGGGGACGGTTTAGGGTACAGGTTATGGTACGACAACGGTTTAGGGTGAGGGTACGTGTTAGGGTACAGGTTAGTGTTAGCGTACGGGTTAGGATTAGGGGACGGGTGAGTGTAAGGCTTCGGGTAAGGGTTAGGGTTAGGGTTAGGCTTAGGGTTAGGGGACGGGGACGGTTTAGGGTACAGGTTAGGGTACGACAACGGTTTAGGGTGAGCGTACGTGTTAGGGTACGGGTTAGTGTTAGCGTACGGGTTAGGATTAGGGGACGGGTGAGGGTAAGGCTACAGGTAAGGGTTAGGGTTAGGGTTAGGGTTAGGGTTAGGGTTGGGGACGGGGACGGTTTAGGGTACAGGTTAGGGTATGACAACGATTTAGGGTGAGCGTACGTGTTAGGTTACGGGTTAGTATTAGCGTACGGGTTAGGATTAGGGAACGGGTGAGTGTAAGACTTCGGGTAATGGTTAGGGTTAGGGTTAGGGTTAGGTGACGGGGACGGGGACGCTTTAGGGTACAGTTTAGGGTACGACAACGGTTTAGGGTGAGCGTACGTGTTAGGGTACGGGTTAGCGTTAGCGTACGGGTTAGGATTAGGGGACGGGTGAGGGTAAGGATTCGGGTAAGGGTTAGGGTTAGGGTTTGGGTTAGGGTTAAGGGACGGAGACGGTTTAGGATACAGGTTAGTGTACGACAACGGTTTAGGGTGAGCGTACGTGTTAGGGTACGGGTTAGTGTTAGCGTACGGGTTAGGATTACGGGAAGGGTGAGGGTAAGGCTTCGGGTAACGGTTAGGGTTAGGGTTAGGGGACGGGCACGGGGACGGTTTAGGGTACAGGTTAGTGTACGACAACGGTTTAGGTTGAGCGTACGTGTTAGGGTACGGGTTAGTGTTAGCGTACGGGTTAGGATTAGGGGACGGTTGAGGGTAAGGCTTCGGGTAAGGGTTAGGGTTAGGTTTAGGGTTAGGGGACGGGGACGGGGACGGTTTAGGGTACAGGTTAGGGTACAAAAACGGTTTAGGGTGAGCGTACGTGTTAGGGTACGGGTTAGTGTTAGCGTACGGGTTAGGATTAGGGGACGGGTGAGTGTAAGGCTTCGGGTAAGGATTAGGGTTAGGGTTAGTGTTAGGGTTAGGGTTAGGGGACGGGGACGGTTTAGCGTACAGGTTAGGGTACGACAACGGTTTAGGGTGAGCGTACGTGTTAGGGTACGGGTTAGTGTTAGCGTACGGGTTAGGATTAGGTGACGGGTGAGGGTAAGGCTTCGGGTAAGGGTTAGGGTTAGGGTTAGGGTTAGGGTTAGGGGACGGGGACGGTTTAGGGTACAGGTTAGTGTACGACAACGGTTTAGGGTGAGCGTACGTGTTAGGGTACGGGTTAGTGTTAGCGTACGGGTTAGGATTAGGTTACGGTTGAGGGTAAGGCTTCGGGTAAGGTTAGGGTTAGGGTTAGGGTTAGGATTAGGGGAAGGGGACGGTTTAGGGTACAGGTAAGGGTACGACAACGGTTTAGGGTGAGCGTACGTGTTAGGGTATGGGTTAGTGTTAGCGTACGGGTTAGGCTTAGGGGACGGGTGAGGTTAAGGCTTCGGGTAAGGGTTAGGGTTTGGGTTAGAGTTAGGTTTAGGGTTAGGGTTAGGGGACGGGGACGGTTTAGGGTACAGGTTAGGGTACGACAATGGTTTAGGCTGAGCGTACGTGTTAGGGTACGTGTTAGTGTTAGCGTACGGGTTAGGATTAGGGGACGGGTGAGGGTAAGGCTTCGGGTAAGGGTTAGGGCTAGGGTTAGGGTTAGGGTTAGGGTTAGGGGATGTGGACGGTTTAGGGTACAGGTTAGTGTACGACAATGGTTTAGGGTGAGCGTACGTGTTAAGGTACGTGTTAGTGTTAGCGTACGGGTTAGGAATAGGGGACGGGTGAGGGTAAGGCTTCGGGTAAGGGTTAGGGTTAAGGTTAGGGTTAGGGGACGGGGACGGGGACGCTTTAGGGTACAGGTTAGGGTACGACAACGGTTTAGGGTGAGCGTACGTGTTAGGGTACGGGTTAGTGTTAGCGTACGGGTTAGGATTAGGGGAAGGGTGAGGGTAAGGCTTCGGGTAAGGTTTAGTGTTAGTGTTAGGGTTAGGGTTAGGGTGAGAGGACGGGGACGGTTTAGCGTACATGTTAGGGTACGACAATGGTTTAGGGTGATCGTACATGTTAGGGTACGGGTTAGTGTTAGCGTACGGGTTAGGATTAGGGGACGGGTGAGGGTAAGGCTTCGGGTAAGGGTTAGGGTTAGGGTTAGGGTTAGGGTTAAGGGACGGGGACGGGGACGGTTTAGGGTACAGGTTAGGGTACGACAACGGTTTAGGGTGAGCGTACGTGTTAGGGTACGGGTTAGTGTTAGCGTACGGGTTAGGATTAGGGGACGGGTGAGGGTAAGACTTCGGGTAAGGGTTAGGGTTAGGAATAGGGTTAGGGGACGGGGACGGTTTAGGGTACACGTTAGAGTACGACAAAGGTTTAGGGTGAGCGTACGTGTTAGGGTACGGGTTAGTGTTAGCGTACGGGTTAGGATTAGGGGACGGGTGAGGGTAAGGCTTCGGGTAAGGGTTAGGGTTAGGGTTAGGGTTAGGTTTAGGGTTAGGGGACGGGGACGGTGACGGTTTAGGGTACAGGTTAGGGTACGACAACGGTTTAGGGTGAGCGTACGTGTTAGGGTACGGGTTAGTGTTAGCGTACGGGTTAGGAATAGGGGACGGGTGAGGGTACGGCTTCGGGTAAGGTTTAGGGTTAGGGTTAGGGTTAGGGTTAGGGTTAGGTGACGGGGACGGGGACGATTTAGGGTACAGTTTAGGGTACGACAACGGTTTAGGGTGAGCGTACGTGTTAGGGTACAGGTTAGTGTTAGCGTACGGGTTAGGATTAGGGGACGTGTGTGGGTAAGGATTCGGGTAAGGGTTAGGGTTAGGCTTAGGGTTAGGTTTAAGGGACGGAGACCGTTTAGGATACAGGTTAGGGTACGACAATGGTTTAGTGTGAGCGTACGTGTTAGGGCATGGGTTAGTGTTAGAGTACGGGTTAGGATTAGGGGACGGGTGAGGGTAAGGCTTCGGGTAAGTGTTACGGTTAGGGTTAGGTTTAGGATTAGGGTTAGGGGATGGTGATGGTTTAGGGTACAGGTTAGGGTACGACAACGGTTTAGGGTGAGCGTACGTGTTAGGGTACGGCTTAGTGTTAGCGTACGGGTTAGGATTAGGGGACGGGTGAGGGTAAGGCTTCGGGTAAGGGTTAGGGTTAGGGTTAGGGTTAGGGTTAGGGGGCGGGGACGGTTTAGGGTACAGGTTAGGGTACGACAACGGTTTAGGGTGAGCGTACGTTTAGGGTACGAGTTAGTGTTAGCGTACGGTTTAGGATTAGGGGATGGGTGAGGTTAAGGCTTCGGGTAAGGGTTAGGGTTAGGGTTAGGGTTAGGGTTAGGGGATGGGGACGGGGACGGTTTAGGGTACAGGTTAGGGTACGACAACGGTTTAGGGTGAGCGTACGTGGTAGGGTACGGGTTAGTGTTAGCATACGGGTTAGGATTAGGGGACGGGTGAGGGTAAGGCTTCGGGTAAGGGTTAGGGTTAGGGTTAGGGTTAGGGTTAGGGTTAGGGGACGGGGATGGTTTAGGGTAAAGGTTAGGGTACGACAACGGTTTAGGGTGAGCGTACGTGTTAGAGTACGGGTTAGTGTTAGCGTACGGGTTAGGATTAGGGGACGGGTGAGGGTAAGGCTTCGGGTAAGGGTTAGGGTTAGGGTTAGGGTTAGGGTTAGGGTTAGGGGACGGGGACGGTTTAGGGTACAGGTTAGGGTACGACAACGGTTTAGTGTGAGCGTACGTGTTAGGGTACGGGTTAGTGTTAGCGTACGGTTTAGGATTAGGGGACGGGTGAGGTTAAGGCTTCGGGTAAGGGTTAGGGTTAGGGTTAGGGTTAGGGTTAGGGGACGGGGACGGTTTAGGGTACAGGTTAGTGTACGACAACGGTTTAGGGTGAGCGTACGTGTTAGGGTACGGGTTAGTGTTAGCGTACGGGTTAGGATTAGGGGACGGGTGAGGGCAATGCTTCGGGTAAGGGTTAGTGTTAGGGTTAGAGTTAGGTTTAGGGTTCGGGACGGGGACGGTTTAGGGTACAGGTTAGGGTACGACAACGGTTTAGGGTGAGCGTACGTTTTAGGGTACGGGTTAGTGTTAGCGTACGGGTTAGGATTACGGGAAGGGTGAGGCTAAGGCTTCGGGTAACGGTTAGGGTTAGGGTTAGGGGACGGGCACGGGGACGGTTTAGGGTACAGGTTAGTGTACGACAACGGTTTAGGTTGAGCGTACGTGTTAGGGTACGGGTTAGTGTTAGCGTACGGGTTAGGATTAGGGGACGGTTGAGGGTAAGGCTTCGGGTAAGGGTTAGGGTTAGGTTTAGGGTTAGGGGACGGGGACGGGGACGGTTTAGGGTACAGGTTAGGGTACAAAAACGGTTTAGGGTGAGCGTACGTGTTAGGGTACGGGTTAGTGTTAGCGTACGGGTTAGGATTAGGGGACGGGTGAGTGTAAGGCTTCGGGTAAGGATTAGGGTTAGGGTTAGTGTTAGGGTTAGGGTTAGGGGACGGGGACGGTTTAGCGTACAGGTTAGGGTACGACAACGGTTTAGGGTGAGCGTACGTGTTAGGGTACGGGTTAGTGTTAGCGTACGGGTTAGGATTAGGTGACGGGTGAGGGTAAGGCTTCGGGTAAGGGTTAGGGTTAGGGTTAGGGTTAGGGTTAGGGGACGGGGACGGTTTAGGGTACAGGTTAGTGTACGACAACGGTTTAGGGTGAGCGTACGTGTTAGGGTACGGGTTAGTGTTAGCGTACGGGTTAGGATTAGGTTACGGTTGAGGGTAAGGCTTCGGGTAAGGTTAGGGTTAGGGTTAGGGTTAGGATTAGTGGAAGGGGACGGTTTAGGGTACAGGTAAGGGTACGACAACGGTTTAGGGTGAGCGTACGTGTTAGGGTATGGGTTAGTGTTAGCGTACGGCTTAGGCTTAGGGGACGGGTGAGGTTAAGGCTTCGGGTAAGGGTTAGGGTTTGGGTTAGAGTTAGGTTTAGGGTTAGGGTTAGGGGACGGGGACGGTTTAGGGTACAGGTTAGGGTACGACAATGGTTTAGGCTGAGCGTACGTGTTAGGGTACGTGTTAGTGTTAGCGTACGGGTTAGGATTAGGGGACGGGTGAGGGTAAGGCTTCGGGTAAGGGTTAGGGCTAGGGTTAGGGTTAGGGTTAGGGTTAGGGGATGTGGACGGTTTAGGGTACAGGTTAGTGTACGACAATGGTTTAGGGTGAGCGTACGTGTTAAGGTACGTGTTAGTGTTAGCGTACGGGTTAGGAATAGGGGACGGGTGAGGGTAAGGCTTCGGGTAAGGGTTAGGGTTAAGGTTAGGGTTAGGGGACGGGGACGGGGACGCTTTAGGGTACAGGTTAGGGTACGACAACGGTTTAGGGTGAGCGTACGTGTTAGGGTACGGGTTAGTGTTAGCGTACGGGTTAGGATTAGGGGAAGGGTGAGGGTAAGGCTTCGGGTAAGGTTTAGTGTTAGTGTTAGGGTTAGGGTTAGGGTGAGAGGACGGGGACGGTTTAGCGTACATGTTAGGGTACGACAATGGTTTAGGGTGATCGTACATGTTAGGGTACGGGTTAGTGTTAGCGTACGGGTTAGGATTAGGGGACGGGTGAGGGTAAGGCTTCGGGTAAGGGTTAGGGTTAGGGTTAGGGTTAGGGTTAAGGGACGGGGACGGGGACGGTTTAGGGTACAGGTTAGGGTACGACAACGGTTTAGGGTGAGCGTACGTGTTAGGGTACGGGTTAGTGTTAGCGTACGGGTTAGGATTAGGGGACGGGTGAGGGTAAGACTTCGGGTAAGGGTTAGGGTTAGGAATAGGGTTAGGGGACGGGGACGGTTTAGGGTACACGTTAGAGTACGACAAAGGTTTAGGGTGAGCGTACGTGTTAGGGTACGGGTTAGTGTTAGCGTACGGGTTAGGATTAGGGGACGGGTGAGGGTAAGGCTTCGGGTAAGGGTTAGGGTTAGGGTTAGGGTTAGGTTTAGGGTTAGGGGACGGGGACGGTGACGGTTTAGGGTACAGGTTAGGGTACGACAACGGTTTAGGGTGAGCGTACGTGTTAGGGTACGGGTTAGTGTTAGCGTACGGGTTAGGAATAGGGGACGGGTGAGGGTACGGCTTCGGGTAAGGTTTAGGGTTAGGGTTAGGGTTAGGGTTAGGTGACGGGGACGGGGACGATTTAGGGTACAGTTTAGGGTACGACAACGGTTTAGGGTGAGCGTACGTGTTAGGGTACAGGTTAGTGTTAGCGTACGGGTTAGGATTAGGGGACGTGTGTGGGTAAGGATTCGGGTAAGGGTTAGGGTTAGGCTTAGGGTTAGGTTTAAGGGACGGAGACCGTTTAGGATACAGGTTAGGGTACGACAACGGTTTAAGGTGAGGGTACGTGTTAGGGTACGGGTTAGTGTTAGCATACGGGTGAGGATTAGGGGACGGGTGAGTGTAAGGCTTCGGGTAAGGGTTAGGGTTAGGGATAGGGTTAGGGTTAGCGTTAGGGGACGGGGACGGTTTAGGGTACAGGTTAGGGTACGACAACGGTTTAGGGTGAGCGTACGTGTTAGGGTACGGGTTAGTGTTAGCGTACGGGTTAGGATTACGGGAAGGGTGAGGGTAAGGCTTCGGGTAACGGTTAGGGTTAGGGATAGGGTTAGGGGACGGGGACGGTTTAGGGTACACGTTAGAGTACGACAAAGTTTAGGGTGAGCGTACGTGTTAGGGTACGGGTTAGTGTTAGCGTACGGGTTAGGATTAGGGGACGGGTGAGGGTAAGGCTTCGGGAAAGGGTTAGGGTTAGGGTTAGGGTTAGGGTTAGGGGACGGGAACGGGGACGGTTTAGGCTACAGGTTAGGGAACGACACCGGTTTAGGGTGAGGGTACGTGTTAGGGTACGGGTTAGTGTTAGCGTACGAGTTAGGATTAGGGGACGGGTTATGGTAAGGCTTCGGGTAAGGGTTAGGGTTAGGGTTAGGGTTAGGGTTAGGGTTAGGGGACGGGGACGGTTTAGGGTACAGGTTAGGGTACGACAACGGTTTAGGGTGAGCGTACGTGTTAGGGTACGGGTTACTGTTAGCGTACGGGTTAGGATTAGGGGACGGGTGAGGGTAAGGCTTCGGGTAAGGGTTAGGCTTAGGCTTAGGGTTAGGGTTAGGGTTAGGGGACGGGGACGGTTTAGGGTACAGGTTAGGGTACGACAACGATTTAGGATGAGCGTAAGTGTTAGGGTACGGTTTAGTGTTAGCGTACGGGTAAGGATTAGGGGACGGGTGAGGGTAAGGCTTCGGGTAAGGTTTAGGGTTAGGGTTAGGGTTAGGGTTAGTGTTAGGAGACGGGGACGGTTTAGGGTACAGGTTAGGGTACGACAACGATTTAGGGTGAGCGTAGGTGTTAGGGTATGGATTAGTGTTAGCGTACGGGTTAGGATTAGGGGACGGGTGAGGGTAAGGCTTCGGTTAAGGGTTAGGGTTAGGGTTAGGGTTAGGGGACGGGGACGGGGACGGGGAAGGTTTAGGGTACAGGTTAGGGTACGACAACAGTTTAGGTTGAGCGTACGTGTTAGGGTATGAGTTAGTGTTAGCGTACGGGTTAGGTTTAGGGGATGGGTGAGGGTAAGGCTTCGGGTAAAGGTTAGGGTTAGGGTTAGGGTTAGAGTTAGGGTTAGGGGACGGGGACGGTTTAGGATACAGGTTAGGGTACGACAACGGTTTAGGGTGAGCGTACGTGTTAGGGTACGGGTTAGTGTTAGCGTACGGGTTAGGATTAGGGGACGGTTGAGGGTAAGGCTTCGGGTAAGGGTTAGGGTTAGGGTTAGGGTTAGGGTTAGGGGACAGGGACGGTTTAGGGTACAGGTTAGGGTACGTCAAAGGTTTAGGGTGAGCGTACGTCTTAAGGTACGGGTTAGTGTTAGTGTACGGGTTAGGATTAGGGGACGGGTGAGTGTAAGGCTTCGGGTAAGGGTTAGGGTTAGGGTTAGGGTTAGGGTTAGGGTTAGGGGACGGGGACGGTTTAGGGTACAGGTTAGGGTACGACAACGGTTTAGGGTGAGCGTACGTGTTAGGGTACGGGTTAGTGTTAGCGTACGGGTTAGGATTAGGGGACGTGTGAGGGTAAGGCTTCGGGAAAGGGTTAGGGTTAGGGTTAGGTTTAGGGTTAGGGGACGGGCACGGGGACGGTTTAGGGTACAGGTTATGGTACGACAACGGTTTAGGGTGAGGGTACGTGTTAGGGTACAGGTTAGTGTTAGCATACGGGTTAGGATTAGGGGACGGGTGAGTGTAAGGCTTCGGGTAAGGGTTAGGGTTAGGGTTAGGCTTAGGGTTAGGGGACGGGGACGGTTTAGGGTACAGGTTAGGGTACGACAACGGTTTAGGGTGAGCGTACGTGTTAGGGTACGGGTTAGTGTTAGCGTACGGGTTAGGATTAGGGGACGGGTGAGGGTAAGGCTACAGGTAAGGGTTAGGGTTAGGGTTAGGGTTAGGTTTAGGGTTGGGGACGGGGACGGTTTAGGGTACAGGTTAGGGTATGACAACGATTTAGGGTGAGCGTACGTGTTAGGTTACGGGTTAGTATTAGCGTACGGGTTAGGATTAGGGAACGGGTGAGTGTAAGACTTCGGGTAATGGTTAGGGTTAGGGTTAGGGTTAGGTGACGGGGACGGGGACGCTTTAGGGTACAGTTTAGGGTACGACAACGGTTTAGGGTGAGCGTACGTGTTAGGGTACGGGTTAGCGTTAGCGTACGGGTTAGGATTAGGGGACGGGTGAGGGTAAGGATTCGGGTAAGGGTTAGGGTTAGGGTTTGGGTTAGGGTTAAGGGACGGAGACGGTTTAGGATACAGGTTAGTGTACGACAACGGTTTAGGGTGAGCGTACGTGTTAGGGTACGGGTTAGTGTTAGCGTACGGGTTAGGATTAGGGGATGGTTGAGGGTAAGGATTCGGGTAAAGGTTATGGTTTGGGTTAGGGTTAGAGTTAGGGTTAGGGGACGGGGACGGTTTAGGGTACAGGTTAGGGTACGACAACGGTTTAGGGTGAGCGTACGTGTTAGGGTACGGGTTTGTGTTAGCGTACGGGTTAGGATTAGGGGACGGGTGAGGGTTAGGCTTCGGGAAAGGGTTAGGGTTAGGGTTAGGTTTAGGGTTAGGGGACGGGCACGGGGACGGTTTAGGGTACAGGTTAGTGTACGAGAACGGTTTAGGGTGAGGGTACGTGTTAGGGTACGGGTTAGTGTTAGCGTACGGGTGAGGATTAGGGGACGGGTGAGGGTAAGGCTTCGGGTAAGTGTTAGGGTTAGGGTTAGGGTTAGGGTTAGGGTTAGGGGACGGGGACGGCTTAGGGTACAGGTTAGGGTACGACAACGGTTTAGAGTGAGCGTAAGTGTTAGGGTACGGATTAGTGTTAACGTACAGGTTAGGATTGGCGCACGGGTGAGTGTAAGGCTTCGGGTAAGGGTTAGGGTTAGGGTTAGGGTTAGGGTTAGGGTTAGGGTACGGGGACGGTTTAGGGTACAGGTTAGGGTACGACAACGATTTAGGGTGAGCGTACGTCTTAGGGTACGGGTTAGTGTTAGCGTACGGGTTAGGAATAGGGGACGGGTGAGGGTAAGGCTACAGGTAAGGGTTAGGGTTAGGGTTAGGGTTAGGGTTAGGGGACGGGGACGGTTTAGGGTACAGGTTAGGGTACGACAACGATTTAGGGTGAGCGTACGTGTTAGGTTACGGGTTAGTGTTAGCGTACGGGTTAGGATTAGGGAACGGGTGAGGGTAAGTCTTCGGGTAAGGATTAGGGTTAGGGTTAGGGTTAGGGGATGGGTGCAGTTTAGGGTACAGGTTAGGGTACGACAACGGATTAGGGTGAGCGTACGTGTTAGGGTACAGGTTAGTGTTAGCGTACGGGTTAGGATTAGGGGACGGGTGAGGGTAAGGCTTCGGGTAAGGGTTAGGGTTAGGGTTAGGGTTAGGGGACGAGGACGGTTTAGGGTACAGGTTAGGGTACGACAACGGTTTAGGGTGAGCGTACGTGTTAGGGTACGTGTTAGTGTTAGCGTACGGGTTAGGATTAGGGGACGGTTGAGGGTATGGCTTCGGGTAAGGGTTAGGGTTAGGGTTAGGGTTAGGGTTAGGGGACGGGGACGCTTTAGGGTACAGGTTAGGGTACGACAACGGTTTAGGGTGAGCGTACGTGTTAGGGTACAGGTTATTGTTAGCGTAAGGGTTAGGATTAGGGGACGGGTGAGGGTAAGGCTTCGGGTAAGGGTTAGGGTTAGGGTTAGGGTTAGGGATAGGGGACGGGGACGGTTTAGGGTACAGGTTAGGGTACGACAACGGTTTAGGGTGAGCGTACGTGTTAGGGTACGTGTTAGTGTTAGCGTACGGGTTATGATTAGGGGACGTTTGAGGGTATGGCTTCGGGTAAGGGTTAGGGTTAGGGTTAGGGTTAGGGTTAGGGTTAGGGGACGGGGACGCTTTAGGGTACAGGTTAGGGTACGACAACGGTTTAGGGTGAGCGTACGTGTTAGGGTACGGGTTAGTGTTAGCGTACGGTTAGGATTAGGGGACGGGTGAGGGTAAGGCTTCGGGTAAGGGTTAGGGTTAGGGTTAGGGTTAGGTTTAGGTTTAGGGGACGGGGACGGTTTAGGGTACAGTTTAGGGTACGACAACGGTTTAGGTTGAGCGTACGTGTTAGGGTAAGGGTTAGTGTTAGCGTACAGGTTAGGATTAGGGGTCGGGTGAGGGTAAGGCTTCGGGTAAGGGTTAGGGTTAGGGTTAGGTTTAGGGTTAGTGGACGGGGACGGGGACGGTTTAGGGTACAGGTTAGTGTACGACAACGGTTTAGGGTGAGCGTACGTGTTAGGGTACGGGTTAGTGTTAGCGTACGGGTTAGGATTAGGGGACGGGTGAGGGTAAGACTTCGGGTAAGGGTTAGGGTTAGGGATAGGGTTAGGGGACGGGGACGGTTTAGGGTACAGGTTAGGGTACGACAACGGTTTAGGGTGAGCGTACGTGTTAGGGTACGGGTTAGTGTTAGCGTACGGGTTAGGATTATGGGACGGGTGAGGGTAAGGCTTCGGGTAAGGGTTAGGGTTAGGGTTAGGGTTAGGGTTAGGGTTAGGGGATGGGGACGGTTTAGGGTACATGTTAGTGTACGACAACGGTTTAGGGTGAGCTTACGTGTTAGGGTACGGTTTAGTGTTAGTGTACGGGTTAGGATTAGGGGACGGGTGAGGGTAAGGCTTCGGGTAAGGGTTAGGGTTAGGGTTAGGGTTAGGTTTAGGGTTAGGGGACGGGGACGGGGACGGTTTAGGGTACAGGTTACGGTACGACAACGGTTTAGGGTGAGCGTACGTGTTAGTGTACGGGTTAGTGATAGCGTACGGGTTAGGATTAGGGGTCGGGTGAGGGTAAGGCTTCGGGTAAGGGTTAGGGTTAGGTTTAGGGTTAGTGTTAGGGTTAGGGGACGCGGACGGTTTAGGGTACATGTTAGGGTACGACAACGGTTTAGGGTGAGCGTACATGTTAGGGTACGGGTTAGTGTTAGCGTACGGGTTAGGATTAGGGGACGGGTGAGGGTAAGGCTTCGGGTAATGTTTAGAGTTAGGGTTAGGGTTAATGGACGGGGACGGGGACGGTTTAGAGTACAGGTTAGGGTACGACAACGGTTTAGGGTGAGCGTACGTTTTAGGGTACGGGTTAATGTTAGCGTATGGGTTAGGATTAGGGGACGGGTGAGGGTAAGACTTCGGGTAAGGGTTAGGGTTAGGGATAGGGTTAGGGGACGGGGACGGTTTAGGGTACAGGTTAGGGTACGACAACGTTTTAGGGTGAGCGTACGTGTTAGGGTACGGTTTAGTGTTAGTGTACGGGTTAGGATTAGGGGACGGGTGAGGGTAAGGCTTCGGGTAAGGGTTAGGGTTAGGGTTAGTGTTAGGGTTAGGGTTAGGGTTAGGGGACTGGGACGGTTTAGGGTACAGGTTAGGGTACGACAACGGTTTAGGGTGAGCGTACGTGTTAGGGTACGGTTTAGTGTTAGTGTACGGGTTAGGATTAGGGGACGGGTGAGGGTAAGGCTTCGGGTAAGGGTTAGGGTTAGGGTTAGGGTTAGTGTTAGGGTTAGGGGACGGGGACGGTTTAGGGTACATGTTAGGGTAGGACAACGGTTTAGGGTGAGCGTACGTGTTAGGGTACGGGTTAGTGTTAGCGTACGGGTTAGGATTAGGGGACGGGTGAGGGTAAGGCTTCGGGTAAGGGTTAGGTTTAGGGTTAGGGTTAGGGTTAAGGGACGGGGACGGGGACGGTTTAGGGTACAAGATAGGGTACGACAACAGTTTAGGGTGAGCTTACGTGTTAGGGTACGGGTTAGTGTTAGCGTACGGGTTAGGATTAGGGGACGGGTGAGGGTAAGGCTTCGGGTAAGGGTTAGGGTTAGGGTTAGGGTTAGGTGACCGTGACGGGGACGATTTAGGGTACAGTTTAAGGTACGACAACGGTTTAGGGTGAGCGTACGTGTTAGGGTACGGGTTAGTGTTAGCGTACGTGTTAGGATTAGGGGACGGGTGAGGGTAAGGATTTGGGTAAGGGTTAGAGTTAGGGTTAGGGTTAGGGTTAAGGGACGGAGACGGTTTAGGATACAGGTTAGGGTACGACAACGGTTTAGTGTGAGCGTACGTGTTAGGGCACGGGTTAGTGTTAGCGTACGGGTTAGGATTAGGGGACGGGTGAGGGTAAGGCTTCGGGTAAGTGTTAGGGTTAGGGTTAGGGTTAGGGTTAGGGGACGGGGACGGTTTAGGGTACAGGTTAGTGTACGACAACGGTTTAGGGTGAGCGTACGTGTTAGGGTACGGGTTAGTGTTAGCGTACGGGTTAGGATTAGGGGACGGGTGAGGCTAAGGCTTCGGGTAAGGGTTAGGGTTAGGGTTAGGGTTAGGGTTAGGGGGCGGGGACGGTTTAGGGTACAGGTTAGGGTACGACAACGGTTTAGGGTGAGCGTATGTTTTGGGTACGGGTTAGTGTTAGCGTACGGTTTAGGATTAGGGGATGGGTGAGGTTAAGGCTTCGGGTAAGGGTTAGGGTTAGGGTTAGGTTTAGGGTTAGGGGATGGGGACGGGGACGGTTTAGGGTACAGGTTAGGGTACGACAACGGTTTAGGTTGAGCGTACATGTTAGGGTACGTGTTAGTGTTAGCATACGAGTTAGGATTAGAGGACGGATGAGGGTAAGGCTTCGGGTAAGGGTTAGGGTTAGGGTTAGGGTTAGGGTTAGGGGACGGGGACGCTTTAGGGTACAGGTTAGGGTACGACAACGGTTTAGGGTGAGCGTACGTGTTAGGGTACGGGTTAGTGTTAGCGTACGGGTTAGGATTAAGGGACGGGTGAGGGTAAGGCTTCGGGTAAGGGTTAGGGTTAGGGTTAGGGTTAGGGTTAGGGGACGGGGACGGTTTAGGGTACAGGTTAGGGTACGACAACAGTTTAGGGTGAGCGTACGTGTTAGGGTACGGGTTAGTGTTAGCGTACGGGTTAGGATTAGGGGACGGGTGAGGGTAAGGCTTCGGGTAAGGGTTAGGGTTAGGGTTAGGTTTAGGTTTAGGGTTAGGGGACGGGGACGGTTTAGGGTACCGTTTAGGGTACGACAACGGTTTAGGGTGAGCGTACCTGTTAGGGTACGGGTTAGTGTTAGCGTACGGGTTATGATTAGGGGACGGGTGAGGGTAAGGCTTCGGGTAAGGGTTAGAGTTAGGGTTAGGGTTAGGGTTAGGTTTAGGGTACGGGGACGGTTTAGGGTACAGGTTAGGATACGACAACGGTTTAGGGTGAGCGTACGTGTTAGGGTGTGGGTTAGTGTTTGCGTACGGGTTAGGAATAGGGGACAGGTGAGAGTAAGGGTTCGGGTAAGAGTTAGGGTTAGGGTTAGGGTTAGGGGACGGGGACGGGGAGGGGGACGGTTTAGGGTACAAGTTAGGGTACGACAACGGTTTAGGGTGAGCGTACGTGTTAGGGTACGGGTCAGTGTTAGCGTACGGGTTAGGATTAGGGGACGGGTGAGGGTAAGGCTTCGGGTAAGGGTTAGGGTTACGGTTAGGGTTAGTGTTAGGGTTAGGGGACGGGGACGGTTTAGGGTACATGTTAGGGTACGACAACGGTTTAGGGTGAGCGTACGTGTTAGGGTACGGGTTAGTGTTAGCGTACGGGTTAGGATTAGGGGACGGGTGAGGGTAAGGCTTCGGGTAAGGGTTAGGGTTAGGGTTAGGGTTAGGGTTAAGGGACGGGGACGGGGACGGTTTAGGGTACAGGTTAGGGTACGACAACGGTTTAGGGCGAGCGTACGTGTTAGTGTACGGGTTAGTGTTAGCGTACGGGTTAGGTTTAAGGGACGAGTGAGTGTAAGACTTCGGGTAAGGGTTAGGGTTAGGGATAGGGTTAGGGGACGGGGACGGTTTAGGGTACAGGTTAGGGTACGACAACGGTTTAGGGTGAGCGTACGTGTTAGCGTACGTGTTAGTGTTAGCGTACGGGTTAGGATTAGGGGACGGGTGAGGGTAAGGCTTCGGGTGAGGTTTACGGTTAGGGTTAGGGTTAGGGTTAGGGGACGGGGACGGTTTAGGGTACATGTTAGGGTACGACAACGATTTAGGGTGAGCGTAGGTGTTAGGGTACGGATTAGTGTTAGCGTACGGGTTAGGATTAGGGGACGGGTGAGGGTAAGGCTTCGGGTAAGGGTTAGGGTTAGGGTTAGGGTTAGGGTTAGGGGGCGGGGACGATTTAGGGTACAGGTTAGGGTACGACAAAGGTTTAGGGTGAGCGTACGTGTTACGGTACGTGTTAGTGTTAGCGTACGGGTTAGGATTAGGGGACGGGTGAGGGTATGGCTTCGGGTAAGGGTTAGGGTTATGGTTAGGGTTAGGGTTAGGGTTAGGGGACGGGGACGCTTTAGGGTACAGGTTAGGGTACGACAACGGTTTAGGGTGAGCGTACGTGTTAGGATACGGGTTAGTGTTAGCGTACGGGTTAGGATTAGGGGACGGGTGAGGGTAAGGCTTCGGGTAAGGGTTAGGGTTAGGGTTAGGGTTAGGGTTAGGGGACGGGGACGGGGACGGGGACGGTTTAGGGTACAATTTAGGGTACGACAACGGTTTAGGGTGAGCGTACGTGATAGGGTACGGGTTAGTGTTAGCCTACGGGTTAGGATTAGGGGACGGGTGAGGGTAAGGCTTCGGGTAAGGGTTAGGGTTAGGGTTAGGGTTAGTGTTAGGGTTAGGGGACGGGGACGGTTTAGGGTACAGGTTAGGGTACGACAACGGTTTAGGGTGAGCGTACGTGTTAGGGTACGGTTTAGTGTTAGTGTACGGGTTAGGATTAGGGGACGGGTGAGGGTAAGGCTTCGGGTTAGGGTTAGGGTTAGGGTTAGTGTTAGGGTTAGGGTTAGGGTTAGGGGACTGGGACGGTTTAGGGTACAGGTTAGGGTACGACAACGGTTTAGGGTGAGCGTACGTGTTAGGGTACGGTTTAGTGTTAGTGTACGGGTTAGGATTAGGGGACGGGTGAGGTTAAGGCTTCGGGTAAGGGTTAGGGTTAGGGTTAGTGTTAGGGTTAGGGGACGGGGACGGTTTAGGGTACATGTTAGGGTACGACAACGGTTTAGGGTGAGCGTACGTGTTAGGGTACGGGTTAGTGTTAGCGTACGGGTTAGGATTAGGGGACGGGTGAGGGTAAGCCTTCGGGTAAGGGTTAGGTTTAGGGTTAGGGTTAGGGTTAAGGGACGGGGACGGGGACGGTTTAGGGTACAAGATAGGGTACGACAACAGTTTAGGGTGAGCTTACGTGTTAGGGTACGGGTTAGTGTTAGCGTACGGGTTAGGATTAGGGGACGGGTGAGGGTAAGGCTTCGGGTAAGGGTTAGGGTTAGGGTTAGGGTTAGGTGACCGTGACGGGGACGATTTAGGGTACAGTTTAAGGTACGACAACGGTTTAGGGTGAGCGTACGTGTTAGGGTACGGGTTAGTGTTAGCGTACGTGTTAGGATTAGGGGACGGGTGAGGGTAAGGATTTGGGTAAGGGTTAGAGTTAGGGTTAGGGTTAGGGTTAAGGGACGGAGACGGTTTAGGATACAGGTTAGGGTACGACAACGGTTTAGTGTGAGCGTACGTGTTAGGGCACGGGTTAGTGTTAGCGTATGGGTTAGGATTAGGGGACGGGTGAAGGTAAGGCTTCGGGTAAGTGTTAGGGTTAGGGTTAGGGTTAGGGTTAGGGTTAGGGGACGGGGACCGTTTAGGGTACAGGTTAGGGTACGACAACGGTTTAGGGTGAGCGTACGTGTTAGGGTACGGGTTAGTGTTAGCGTACGGGTTAGGATTAGGGGACGGGTGAGGGTAAGGCTTCGGGTAAGGGTTAGGGTTAGGGTTAGGGTTAGGGTTAAGGGGCGGGGACGGTTTAGGGTACAGGTTAGGGTACGACAACGGTTTAGGGTGAGCGTATGTTTTGGGTACGGGTTAGTGTTAGCGTACGGTTTAGGATTAGGGGACGGGTGAGGTTAAGGCTTCGGGTAAGGGTTAGGGTTAGGGTTAGGGTTAGGGGACGGGGACGGTTTAGGGTACATGTTAGGGTACGACAACGATTTAGGGTGAGCGTAGGTGTTAGGGTACGGATTAGTGTGAGCGTACGGGTTAGGATTAACTGACGGGTGAGGGTAAGGCTTCGGGTAAGGGTTAGGGTTAGGGTTAGGGTTAGGGTTAGGGGACGGGGACGCTTTAGGGTACAGGTTAGGGTACGACAACGGTTTAGGGTGAGCGTACGTGTTAGGGTGCGGGTTAGTGTTAGCGTACGGGTTAGGATTAGGGGACGGGTGAGGGTAAGGCTTCGGGTAAGGGTTAGGGTTAGGGTTAGGGTTAGGGTTAGGGGACGGGGACGGTTTAGGGTACAGGTTAGGGTACGACAACGGTTTAGGGTGAGCGTACGTGTTAGGGTACGTGTTAGTGTTAGCGTACGGGTTAAGATTAGGGGACGGGTGAGGGTATGGCTTCGGGTAAGGGTTAGGGTTAGGGTTAGGGTTAGGGTTAGGGGACGGGGACGCTTTAGGGTACAGGTTAGGGTACGACAACAGTTTAGGGTGAGCGTACGTGTTAGGGTACGGGTTAGTGTTAGCGTACGGGTTAGGATTAGGGGACGGGTGAGGGTAAGGCTTCGGGTAAGGGTTAGGGTTAGGGTTAGGTTTAGGTTTAGGGTTAGGGGACGGGGACGGTTTAGGGTACCGTTTAGGGTACGACAACGGTTTAGGGTGAGCGTACCTGTTAGGGTACGGGTTAGTGTTAGCGTACGGGTTATGATTAGGGGACGGGTGAGGGTAAGGCTTCGGGTAAGGGTTAGGGTTAGGGTTAGGGTTAGGGTTAGGTTTAGGGTACGGGGACGGTTTAGGGTACAGGTTAGGGTACGACAACGGTTTAGGGTGAGCGTACGTGTTAGGGTGTGGGTTAGTGTTTGCGTACGGGTTAGGAATAGGGGACGGGTGAGAGTAAGGGTTCGGGTAAGGGTTAGGGTTAGGGTTAGGGTTAGGGGACGGGGACGGGGACGGGGACGGTTTAGGGTACAAGTTAGGGTACGACAACTGTTTAGGGTGAGCGTACGTGTTAGGGTACGGGTTAGTGTTAGCCTACGGGTTAGGATTAGGGGACGGGTGAGGGTAAGGCTTCGGGTAAGGGTTAGGGTTTCGGTTAGGGTTAGTGTTAGGGTTAGGGGACGGGGACGGTTTAGGGTACAGGTTAGGGTACGACAACGGTTTAGGGCGAGCGTACGTGTTAGTGTACGGGTTAGTGTTAGCGTACGGGTTAGGTTTAAGGGACGACTGAGGGTAAGACTTCGGGTAAGGGCTGGGTTAGGGATAGGGTTAGGGGACGGGGACGGTTTAGGGTACAGGTTAGGGTACGACAACGGTTTTGGGTGAGCGTACGTGTTAGGGTACGGGTTAGTGTTAGCGTACGGGTTAGGATTAGGGGACGGGTGAGGGTAAGGCTTCGGGTAAGGGTTAGGGTTAGGGTTAGGGTTAGGGTTAGGGGGCGGGGACGGTTTAGGGTACAGGTTAGGGTACGACAACGGTTTAGGGTGAGCGTATGTTTTGGGTACGGGTTAGTGTTAGCGTACGGTTTAGGATTAGGGGACGGGTGAGGTTAAGGCTTCGGGTAAGGGTTAGGGTTAGGGTTAGGGTTAGGGTTACGGGATGGGCACGGGGACGGTTTAGGGTACAGTTTAGGGTACGACAACGGTTTAGGGTGAGCGTACGTGTTAGGGTACGAGTTAGTGTTAGCGTACGGGTTAGGATTAGGGGACGGGTGAGGGTAAAGCTTCGGGTGAGGTTTAGGGTTAGGGTTAGGGTTAGGGTTCGGGGACGGGGACGGTTTAGGGTACATGTTAGGGTACGACAACGATTTAGGGTGAGCGTAGGTGTTAGGGTACGGATTAGTGTTAGCGTACGGGTTAGGATTAGGTGACGGGTGAGGGTAAGGCTTCGGGTAAGGGTTAGGGTAAGGGTTAGGGTTAGGGTTAGGGGACGGGGACGCTTTAGGGTACAGGTTAGGGTACGACAACGGTTTAGGGTGAGCGTACGTGTTAGGGTACGGGTTAGTGTTAGCGTACGGGTTAGGATTAGGGGACGGGTGAGGGTAAGGCTTCGCGTAAGGGTTAGGGTTAGGGTTAGGGTTAGGGTTAGGGGGCGGGGACGATTTAGGGTACAGGTTAGGGTACGACAACGGTTTAGGGTGAGCGTACGTGTTAGGGTACGTGTTAGTGTTAGCGTACGGGTTAGGATTAGGGGACGGGTGAGGGCATGGCTTCGGGTAAGGGTTAGGGTTAGGGTTAGGGTTAGCGTTAGGGTTAGGGGATGGGGACGCTTTAGGGTACAGGTTAGGGTACGACAACGGTTTAGGGTGAGCGTACGTGTTAGGATACGGGTTAGTGTTAGCGTACGGGTTAGGATTAGGGGACGGGTGAGGGTAAGGCTTCGGGTAAGGGTTAGGGTTAGGGTTAGGGTTAGGGTTAGGGGACGGGGACGGGGACGGGGACGGTTTAGGGTACAATTTAGGGTACGACAACGGTTTAGGGTGAGCGTACGTGATAGGGTACGGGTTAGTGTTAGCCTACGGGTTAGGATTAGGGGACGGGTGAGGGTAAGGCTTCGGGTAAGGGTTAGGGTTAGGGTTAGGGTTAGTGTTAGGGTTAGGGGACGGGGACGGTTTAGGGTACATGTTAGGGTACGACAACGGTTTAGGGTGAGCGTACTTGTTAGGGTACGGGTTAGTGTTAGCGTACGGGTTAGGATTAGGGGACGGGTGAGTGTAAGGCTTCGGGTAAGGGTTAGGGTTAGGGTTAGGGTTAGGATTAGGGTTAGGGTTAGGGGACGGGGACGGGGACGATTTAGGGTACAGTTTAGGGTACCACAACGGTTTAGGGTGAGCATACGTATTAGGGTACGGGTTAGTGTTAGCGTACGGGTTAGGATTAGGGGACGGGTGAGGGTAAGGATTCGGGTAAGGGTTAGGGTTAGGGTTAGGGTTAGGCTTAAGGGACGGAGATGGTTTAGGATACAGGTTAGGGTACGACAACGGTTTAGTGTGAGCGTACGTGTTAGGGCACCGGTTAGTGTTAGCGTACGGGTTAGGATTAGGGGACGGGTGAGGGTACGGCTTCGGGTAAGTGTTAGGGTTAGGGTTAGGGTTAGGGTTAGGGTTAGGGGACGGGGACGGTTTAGGGTACAGGTTAGGGTACGACAACGGTTTAGGGTGAGCGTATGTTTTGGGTACGGGTTAGTGTTAGCGTACGGTTTAGGATTAGGGGACGGGTGAGGTTAAGGCTTCGGGTAAGGGTTAGGGTTAGGGTTAGGGTTAGGGTTAGGGGACGGGGACGGGGACGGTTTAGGGTACAGGTTAGTGTACGACAACGGTTTAGGGTGAGCGTACGTGTTAGGGTACGTGTTAGTGTTAGCGTACGGGTTAGGATTAGGGGACGGGTGAGGGTAAGGCTTCGGGTAAGGGTTAGGGTTAGGGTTAGGGTTAGGGTTAGGGGAAGGGAACGGTTTAGGGTACAGGTTAGGGTACGTCAACGGTTTAGGATGAGCTTACGTGTTAGGGTACGGGTTAGTGTTAGTGTACGGGTTAGGATTAGGGGACGGGTGAGGGTAAGGCTTCGGGTAAGGGTTAGGGTTAGGGTTAGGGTTAGGGTTAGGGGACGGGGACGGTTTAGGGTACATGTTAGGGTACGACAACGGTTTAGGGTGAGCGTACGTGTTAGGGTACGGGTTAGTGTTAGCGTACGGGTTAGGATTAGGGGACGGGTGGGTTAAGGCTTCGGGTAAGGGTTAGGTTTAGGGTTAGGGTTAGGGTTAGGGGACGGGGACGGGGACGGTTTAGGGTACAGGTTAGGGTACGAGAACGGTTTAGGGTGAGGGTACGTGTTAGGGTACGGGTTAGTGTTAGCATACGGGTTAGGATTAGGGGACGGGTGAGTGTAAGGCTTCGGGTAAGGGTTAGGGTTAGGGTTAGGGGACGGGGACGGTTTAGGGTACAGGTTAGCGTACGACAACGGTTTACGGCGAGCGTACGTGTTAGGGTACGGGTTAGTGTTAGCGTACGGGTTAGGATTAGGGGACGGGTGAGGGTAAGGCTTCGGGAAAGGGTTAGGGTTAGGGTTAGGGTTAGGGTCAGTGGACGGGCACGGGGACGGTTTAGGGTACAGGTTAGGGTACGACACCGGTTTAGGGTGAGGGTACGTGTTAGGGTACCGTTTAGTGTTAGCGTACGAGTTAGGATTAGGGGACGCGTTAGGGTAAGGCTTCAGGTAAGGGTTAGGGTTAGGGTTAGGGTTAGGGTTAGGGTACGGGGACGGTTTAGGGTACAGGTTAGGGTACGACAACGTTTTATGGTGAGCGTACGTGTTAGGGTACGGTTTAGTGTTAGCGTACGGGCTAGGATTAGGGGACGGGTGAGGGTAAGGCTTCGGGTAAGGGTTAGTGTTAGGGTTAGAGTTAGGGTTAGGGTTACGGGACGGGGACGGTTTAGGGTGCAGGTTACGGTACGACAACGGTTTAGGGTGAGCGTACATGTTAGGGTACGGGTTAGTGTTAGCGTACGGGTTAGGATTAGGGGAAGGGTGAGGGTAAGGCTTCGGGTAAGGGTTAGGGTTAGGGTTAGGGTTAGGGTTAGGGGATGGGCACGGGGACGGTTTAGGGTACAGGTTAGTGTACGACAACGGTTTAGGGTGAGCGTACGTGTTAGGGTACGGGTTAGTGTTAGCGTACGGGTTAGGATTAGGGGACGGGTGAGGGTAAGGCTTCGGGTAAGGGTTAGGGTTAGGTTTAGGGTTAGGGGACGGGGACGGGGACGGTTTAGGGTACAGGTTAGGGTACGACAACGGTTTAGTGTGAGCGTACGTGTTAGGGTACGGGTTAGTGTTAGCGTACGGGTTAGGATTAGGGGACGGGTTAGTGTAAGGCTTCGGGTAAGGATTAGGGTTAGGGTTAGTGTTAGGGTTAGGGTTAGGGGACGGGGACGGTTTCGGGTACAGGTTAGGGTACGACAACGTTTTAGGGTAAGTGTACGTGTTAGGGTACGGGTTAGTGTTAGCGTACGGGTTAGGATTAGGGGACGTGTGAGGGTAAGGCTTCGGGTAAGGGTTAGGGTTAGGGTTAGGGTTAGGGTTAGGGTTAGCGACGGGGATGGTTTGGGTAAAGGTTAGGGTACGACAACGGTTTAGGGTTAGCGTACGTGTTAGGGTACGGGTTAGTGTTAGCGTACGGGTTAGGATTAGGGGACGGGTGAGGGTAAGGCTTCGGGTAAGGGTTAGGGTTAGGGTTAGGGTTAGGGTTAGGGGACGGGGACGGTTTAGGGTACAGGTTAGGGTACGACAACGGTTTAGGGTGAGCGTACGTGTTAGGGTACGGGTTAGTGTTAGCGTACGGTTTAGGATTAGGGGACGGGTGAGGGTAAGGCTTCGGGTAAGGGTTAGGTTTAGGGTTAGGGTTAGGGTTAGGGGACGGGGACGGTTTAGGGTACAGGTTAGTGTACGACAACGGTTTAGGGTCAGCGTACGTGTTAGGTTACGGGTTAGTGTTGGCGTACGGGTTAGGATTAGGGGACGGTGAGTGTTAGGCTTCGGGTAAGGGTTAGGGTTAGGGTTAGGGTTAGGGTTAGGGTTAAGGGCGGGGACGGTTTAGGGTACAGGTTACGGTACGACAACGGTTTAGGGTGAGCGTACGTGTTAGGGTACGGGTCAGTGTTAGCGTACGGGTTAGGATTAGGGGACGGGTGAGCGTAAGGCTTCGGGTAAGTGTTAGGGTTAGGGTTAGGGTTAGGTTTAGGGTTAGGAGACGGGGACGGTTTAGGGTACATGTTAGGGTACGACAACGATTTAGGGTGAGCGTAGTTGTTAGGGTACGGATTAGTGTTAGCGTACGGGTTAGTATTATGGGACGGGTGAGGGTAAGGCTCCGGGTAAGGGTTAGGGTTAGGGTTAGGGTTAGGTTTAGGGGACGGGGACGGTTTAGGGTACAGGTTAGTGTACGACAACAGTTTAGGTTGAGCATACGTGTTAGGGTACGGGTTAGTGTTAGCGTACGGGTTAGCATTAGCGGATGGGTGAGGGTAAGGCTTCGGGTAAAGGTTAGGGTTGGGGTTAGGGTTAGAGTTAGGGTTAGGGGACGGGGACGGTTTAGGGTACAGGTTAGGGTACGACAACGGTTTAGGGTGAGCGTACGTGTTAGGTTATGGGTTAGTGTTAGCGTACGGGTTAGGATTAGGGGATGTGTTAGGGTAAGGCTTCGAGTAAGGGTCAGGGTTAGGATTAGGGGACAGGGACAGGGACGGTTTAGAGTACAGGTTAGGATTCGCCAATGGTTTAGGGTGAGCGTACATGTTAGGGTACGGGTTAGTGTTAGCGTACGGGTTAGGATTAGGGGACGGGTTAGTGTAAGGCTTCGGGTAAGGGTTAAGGTTAGGGTTAGGGTTAGGGGACGGGGACGGTTTAGGTTACAGGTTAGGGTACGACAACGGTTTAGGGTGAGCGTACGTTTTAGGGTATGGGTTAGTGTTAGCGTACGGGTTAGGATTAAAGGAAGGGTTAGAGTAAGGCTTCGGGTAAGGATTAGGGTTAGGGTTTGGGTTAGGGGACTGGGACACGGATGGTTTAGGGTACAGGTTAGGGTACAAAAACGGTTTAGGGTGAGCGTACGTGTTAGGGTACGGTTTAGTGTTAGCGTACGGGTTAGGATTAGGGGACGGGTTAGGGTAAGGTTTCGGGTAAGAGTTATCGTTAGGGTTAGGTTTAGTTTTAGGGTTACTGGATGGGGACGGTTTAGGGTACAGCTTAGGGTACGACCACGGTTTAGGGTGAGAGTACATGTTAGGGTACAGGTTAGTGTTAGCATACGTGTTACGATTAGGGGATGGTTTAGGGTAAGGCTTTGGGTAAGAGTTAGGGTTAGGGTTTGTTAGGGTTTGGGGACGGGGACGGTTTAGGGTACAGGTTAGGGTAAGACAACGGTTTAAGATGAGCGTACGTGTTAGGATACGGGTTAGTGTTAGCGTATGATTAGGGGACGGATAAGGGTAAGGGTTCGGGTAAGGGTTAGGTTGAGACATAAAGCTGGACACTTCGGGCTGATGGCATTGGTGAGGTTCGATGAGCAAATGCTGACCCTTTGAAGTCATACTGCATGGTACCCATTCCATGGGTCCGAACTCTCCAGGTTTAAGGGATTCTTCCTTCAGCTAAAACATGCATGGGAAACCCAGAGTACGTTCCACCATGTCATTGGGAAACGTTTTCAAATGCATCTCAGTTTTCGTCCCCTGGTACTCGGGTTCACCATTCCAGACGCTTTACTAACACTCTCCCCACTTGGAGAGTCAGTGCCTTTAACCTCCTGTTTGGCACACTTTGCAATTTCTGTGCAAGATGAACAGGAATTTGGAGATCCAATGAGAGACTAGCTGTAGGTGTCTGCACGGACAAATGGAACGCTTATTTCCCACCAGGAAGAGGAATTAACCAAAGGCTCAGCGTGCCCTGCTGGAAACAGATTAGGGCCTGAAGCAATCCTGCGGTTTTGCGGTCAGCTCACAAGTAAGCGAGTTGAAGAAAAGAGCTCAAGGGCACTGTAATCCACAAACCTGCAGAGTTATGAATGATAGCTATCGTCCAAAATATATTCAAGTAAGTCTGTGAAGAGGGCTTTAAAGCGGTGCAGAATTTCAGGAAAACGATTTCAGGTGGTAGACTGGAATTGCACTTAAAGCATAGGAAAAGAGGCAGAATGTCGACAATGATGCACTTGGCCAAAAAGAGCATATTGGTTTTTTCCTGAATATATTCAGGAAAAAACGCATACGCACTTTTTGGCCAACCAAGCAAGCGTTTAAAGGAAATCTGCACTACAATGAAGTCTCACTGCCCCCCGGTCAAAAGGGCCATGTGAAAAAAGTGTAAAAGAAGGCATCATTGAAGACTAATACAGAATACCAAGTCCTGGTCGTTGGTAGAATAACCAGCAGGGTATAGGATTTAGGAACTACTGGAGGTATATCCTCGGTGGCTTCACTGACTCTCCTGACATCCGTTACCTTGACTGCTGCAGCCCATGGGGCTCTCAAAGTCAGGCCAATCCCAGGATATGGAGCTCACCCAGGCAGGTACCCCACCCCCACCCCAGCCCACAGGGCCCTCGTGTTCAGGCCCCTCCCAGGATATGGTGTTCCCTGGGCAGGTCACCTGCAGCCCATGGGGCTCTCGTTGTCACGTCCCTCCCAGGATACAGAGCTACCCTTGCATGTTCCGTGGCAAGTCTGTGCAAACAGGAACCGTGCACATAGCGCACATTGCAAAGCACTCCCAGCTCACCTGTCGCTCAGATCTGACACAGAGCACCTCAGAGCAGTACTTGTACTAACAAACAGCAGCTCCAAAAGGTCTGTGATCTTGGGGATCACTCTGTGCGGCCTCCCTCCACCTGGTCTTCCAGAGACTTCCACTGCACCCGGGGCACCAGGCCTCTGTCTCCACCCACCACCCTCCCCTCCTCTCCCTGACTCCTGGGTTCCTCTCATTAGCAGAGGGTTTTCTTGAAGTTGTCTCCCACTCATGGGCCAGATAAAATGATTAGAAAACAAGCCAGAACTACAGCCCCTTGTCTATCCTGACTCTCAAGAGCCCACACCTGTTCCTTGGACCTGGCCGATTCAGAAAGTTCCATTTTCTGCAACTGTGAGACCCTGAGGGTTGATGATTGGCTGACCTGGGCAGCCTGACCGTGCCGGCCAGACCTCCCCAGGTGTGCCTGGGTTGAGATCGATATAAACACCGCTCCAGGCAGCAAGAGCCCCTGCAGCTGTGCCTGACGCCATTTTCTCTGCCCTGTCAACAGTCTCGGGGCTGGACTGGTGGGAGGGAGTGAGAGGCCACGGTTTTGTGGGTGGTCCAGTGTGAGTGGGGCTCTGCTGGACTTTCTGCAGCAGTTGCCAAGATGCCACCTGCTAAGGAAGAGGATGTGTCACCCATACCTGCCGCTGGAATTTCTTCCTGGGGAGAGGTGAGGAAGGAAGAAAGCAGTGGGGGCCAGGACAGGAGGGGTATCTCAGGCAGGGAAATGGAAAGCTTCCAGAAGAGCACCCAGGGCCAGGACCATCCTGGCTGGCCTGCAGGCATCAAGTCGGCCGGCATGCTGTCGCTCGTGTGGCTCCATGGCCCTTCCTCTAGGCTTTCAAGTCCTTGTACATATTCAGGTGTTTTACCTGGGAAGGGTGGGAACATTTCAGCAGCAGCTGGCCTGGGGCTCGGCCCACGTTTACTCACAGATGCCTCGGCATGGTCCCCCAGCTTTGCAATGAGGACGCTTGTTGCGTGGGGCCTGCTGGCTGAATGGGAGATGATTCCCCACCACTGACCAACTTCAGAATTGTTTACAACTGGAGCAAGTGACCTGATAGGGTTTTCCTCTGTGTACCTGGTGGGTTCTGTTTTTCTTTTTCTTTTTTTCGTTTTTGGTTCAAGGTAGATTTTATTCTTCTCCTCTGTATTTACAGATATATGCATGGAAATAATTTATTCATATAAATACATGTATGTGAAGGGAAGAATATTTTTTCTGTTTTACTTTTTTTAATTTTATTTTTTTTAATTTTGAATTTTATTTTATTTTTTATACAGCAGGTTCTTTTTGGTTATCTCTTTTATACATATAAATGTATACATGCCAATCCCAATCTCTCAACACCTCCCACCACCATCCCCCCAACAGCTTTCCCCCCTTGGTGTCCATACGTTCGTTGTCTACATCTGTTGCTCTATTTCTGCCTTGCAAAACGGTTCATCTGTACAATTTTTCTAGGTTCCACATATATGCATTAATATACAAGATTTGTTTTGTTTTTCTCTTTCTGACTTACTTCACTGTGTATGACAGTCTCTAGATTCATCAACGTCTCTACAGGTGACCCAATTTCATTCCTTTTTATGGCTTAGTAATATTCCATTTTATATATGTACCACATCTTTATGCATTCGTCTGTCTGTGGGCATTTAGGTTGCTTCCATTACCTGGATATTGTAAATAGTGATGCAATGAACATTGCGCTGAATGTTGTTTTTTAATTTATGGTTTTGTCTGGGTATATGACCAGTAGTGGGATTGCTGTATCATATGGTAATTCTATTGTTAGTTTTATAAGAAACTCCATAATGTTCTCCACAGTGACTGTGTCAATTTACATTCCCAACAATACTGGAAGAGGGTTCCATATCTCCACACCCTTTCCAGCATTTGTTGTTTGTAGATTTTCTGATGATGCCCATTCTAACCAGTGTGAGGTGAAACACCATGGATGAGTCTATTTCGTTGAGCAAGGAGTAGGTCTTGTCTATTACATTTTTGGCTTATGGAAAGGTATCTGTGCTAATTTCAATCTCTGGTTTTATACAGCACCCCAACTCAACTTTCCCCTTAAGCAAGCATAAGTTTTTTATCTAAATGTGAGACTCTGTTCGGTTTTGTAATCCAGTTCATGTGGAGCCAAGTTTACACTCCCTCTATTAGTGATATCTTATGATAACTATCTTTCTCTGTGTGACATATTTCTCTTAGAATCATCGTGCTTAAATCCACTCAATTTGCTGCTACAGGCCTGATGACATTGATCTCATTGCTGAGTGATATTCCGTTGTACATAAGTCGCACAACTTCTTTATCCATTTTTTTCTTTCTGGGATATTTAATGTGCACAGGACTCAAGGTTCTTGTAAACACAGCAGCCCTAAATTTTGTGTTGGCTGTGTCTTGTTGATTTTAATATTCCTAAGCTATAGGGCCATAAGTGGAAGTGACCTAGGCTCTGTAGCTTTGTTTTTTAGATGTTTCAGGATACATCATAAACATCTCCAGAGTGTCTGTTGGCAATTGACATCCCACCCATCAGCATAACAAGGCTCCCTGTTCTCCATGGCCTGTCCTGTGTTTCTTGTTTTTACACTTTTTTCAGATGGCCATTTTGACGAATGGGAAAAGAGACTTCATTGTAGTGCAGATTTCCATTGCTCGAGTGCTTGGTTGACAAAAAAGAGCATATGCGTTTTTTCCTGAATGTATTCAGGAAAAAATGTATATGCACTTTTTGTCCAAGTGCATCACTGTCAAAGATCTGCTGCTTTTCATATGCTTTAAATGCAATTCAAATCTACCTCCTGAAATCTGATTCCTGCAATTCTGCCTCGTTTTCAAGTCCTCTTTGCAGCCTTACTTCAATATATTTTTGACAATAGCTGTCATTTATAACTCTGCAGGTTTGAGAATTACAGTGCCCCTGATTTCCTTTCTTAACTCGCTTCCTTGTGAGCTGGCCACAAAACCGCAGGTTTGCTTCAGGCTGTAATCTGGTTCTGGCACGGCATGCTCAGCGTTTGGTTAATTCCTCTTCCTGGTGGGAAATGAGAGTTAAATGTGCCCGTCCAGACACCTGCCTCATTCGCAGCCCCTTGGTGATGTGTGTCCTCTGGTTCGAGACCACATGTGCTGGGTTCCTCACCTTTCAATGATGTGGCCCCAATGGTGTGAGGAAACTCCTGCCTGGTTCCCATCCCCTTGGTGATGTGGGCCCTCTGGTGAGAGTCTGACACTGGCTGCGTTCCTCACCCTTCTGTGTGGTGGGCCCTCTGCTCTTAGGTAAATCCTGCCTGGCTTGCTCCCATTGCCTTGGAGACGTAGGCCCTCTGGTGGCAGTTGGAGCCTGCTGGGAGCCTCCTCTCCTCAGTGATGAGTGCCCTCTGGCGTCAGGTTCTAACTGCTGTGCTCCCCACGTTTTCTGATGTGAGCCCAGTGATGCCAGGACACTCCTGCCAGGTTCCCATCCCCACTGGGATGTGGGCCTTCTGCTCTGAGGTCCCAACGCCTGGGTTCCTTACAGTTTCATGGTGTTGGCTCTGTGATGTTCATTCACTCAGGCCTAGATCCCATAGCCCCTGTGTTCTGGGCCGCCTGCTGCGAGGTTCCAACTGCTGGATTCCTCACCTTTTTTATTCTTTGTGCCCTGTGTTGTGAGGCTCCTCCTGCCTTCCTCACTCCCCCCATTGGTGATGTAGGTCCTGTGGTTTGAGGCTACATGTGCCGGTTTCCTCAGCTTTTATTGATGTGGCCCCACTGGTGTGAGGACACTCCTGCCTGGTTCCCATCCCCTTGGTGATGTGGGCCCTCTGGTGAGAGTCTGATCCTGGCTGGATACCTCACACTTCTGGGAGGTGGGCTCTCTGCTGTGAGGTCACTCGTGCCTGGATGGCACACGTCGCCTTGGCCAAGTGGGCCCTCTGGTTGCAGTTGGAGCGGGATGGGAGCCTCCTCCCCTCGGTGATGAGGGCCCTCTGGCATCAGGCCCTAACTGCTGGGCTCCCCACATTTTCTGATGTGCGCCCACTGGTGCGATGACACTCCTGCCAGTTTCCCATCCCCATGGGGATGTGGGCCTTCTGCTCTGAGGTCCCAATGGCTGGGTTGCTCACAGTATCATGATGTGGGCCCTCTGCTGTGAGTTCACTGCGGCCTAGATCTCATAGACTGGGTGCCCTGGGCCGCCTGCTGGGAGCTTCCAATTACTGGATTCCTCACCTTTTTATTCTATGGGCCCTGTGTTGTAAGGCTACTCCTGCCTACCTCACTCCGAGTCCCTTGGAGATGTGGGTCCTCTGCTTTGAGGCCACATGTGTTGGGTTCCTCACCTTTCTATGATGTGGCCACATTGGTGTTAGGACACTCCTGCGTGGTTCCGATCCCCTTGGTGATGTGGGCCCTCTGGCGAGAGTCTTATCCTGGTTGGTTTCCTCACCCTTCTGTTAGGTAGGCCCTGTGCTGTGAGGTCACTCCTGCCTGACTGGCACACGTCATCTTGGCGACGTGGGCCCTCAATTGTGTGTTGGTGCCTGCTGGGAGTCTCCTTCCCTCGGTAATGAGGGCTCTCTGGCGTCAGGCCCTAACTCCTGGGCTCTCAAAATTTTCTGATGTGCGCCCTGTGGTGCGAGTACATTCCTGTCAGGTTCCCAAGCCCATGGGAATGTGGGCCTTCTGCTGTGAGGTCCCAACGTCTGGATTTCTCACAGTTTCATGATGAGGGCCCTCTGGTGTGAGTTCACTCACCCTGGATCCCATAGCCTCGCTACTCCAGGCCGCCTGCTGGGAGGTTCCAACTGCGGGATTCCTCACCTTTTTTATTCTATGGGCCCTCTCTTTTGAGGCTCCTCCTGCCTGCCTCATTCCCAGCCCCTTGTTTATGTGTGTCCTCTGATTAGAGGCCACGTGTGCTGGGTCCCTCACCTTTCGATGATGTGGCCCCACTGGTGTGAGGATACTTGTGCCTGGTTCCCATCCCCTTGGTGATATGAGCCCTCTGGTGAGAGTCTGATCCTGGCTGGGTTCCTCACCCTTCTGTGAGGTGGGCCCTCTGCTGTGAGGTAACTCCTGCCTGGCTTCCCATTGCCTTGGTGACATCGGCCCTCTGGTGGCAGTTGGAACCTACTGGGAGCCTCCTCCCCTCGGTGATGAGGGCCCTCTGGCGTGAGGCCATCACTGCTGGGCTCCCCATGTTATCTGATGTGAGCCCAGTGATAACAGGACACTCCTGTAAGTTTCCCATCCCCATGGGGATGTGGGCCTTCTGCTCTGTGGTTCCAACGTCTGGGTTGCTCACAGTTCCATGATATAGGCTCTCTGGTGTTAGTTCACTCAGGCCAGGATCCCATAGTCTCTGTGCTCTGGGCCGCCTGCTGCGAGGTTCCAACTGCTGGATACCTCACCTTTTTTATTCTTTGGGCCCTGTGTTGTGAGGCTCCTCCTGCCTGCCTTACTCCCAGCCCTTTGGTGATGTGGGTCCTGTGGTTTCAGGCCACATGTGCTGGTTTACTCACCTTTTAGTGATGTGGACCCACTGGTGTGAGGACACTCCTGCCTGGTTCCCATCCCCTTGGTGATGTGGGCCGTCTGGTGAGAGTCTGATCCTGACTGGTTTCGTCACACTTCTGGGAGGTGGGCCCTCTGCTGTGAGGTCACTCCTGCCTGGCTTGCTCCCGTTGCCTTGGTGACGTCGGCCCTCTGGTGGCAGTTGGAGCTTGCTGGGAGCCTCCTCCCCTCGGTGATGAGGGCCCTGTGGCGTCAGTCACTAACTGCTGGGTACCCATATTTTCTGATGTGTGCCCACTGGTGTGATGGCACTCCTGCCAGTTTCCCATACCCATGTGGATGTGGGCCTTCTGCTCTGAGGTCCCAACGGCTGGGTTGCTCACAGTATAATGATGAGGGCCCTCTGGTGTGAGCTCATTCCGGCCTGGATCCCATAGCCTCGCTGCTCCTGGCCGCCTGCTGGGAGGATCCAACTGCGCGATTCCTCACCTTTTTTATTCTATGGGCCCTCTGTTTTGAGGCTCCTCCTGCCTGCCTCACTCCCAGTCCCTTGGTGATGTGTGTCCTCTGGTTTGAGGTCACATGTGCTGTGTTCCTCAACTTTGGATGATGTGGCCCCACTGGTGTGAGGACACTCCTGACTGGTTCCCATCCCCTTGGTGATGTGGGCCCTCTGGTGAGAGTCTGATCCTCGCTGGGTACCTCACCCTTCTGTGAGGTAGACCCTGTGATATGAGGTCTCTCCTGCCTGGCTGGCACACGTCGCCTTGATGACATGGGCCGTCTGTTGGCCTTTGGTGTGTGCTGGGAGCCTCCTCCCCTCATTAATGAGGGCCCTCTATAAAACGCATATGCCCTTCTTGGCCAAGTGCATCACTGTAGACGTTCTGCCTCTTTTCCTATGCTTTAAAAGCAATTACTGTCTACATCATGAAATCGGTTTCCTGCAATTCTGCCCCACTTTCAGGTCTTCTTCGCTGCCTTACTTCAATATATTTTTGGACGATAGCTGTCATTTATAACTGCAGGTTTGTGAATGACAGTGCCCCTGAGTTCCTTTCTTAACTCGCTTCCTTGTAAGCTGGCCACAAAACCACAGGTTTGCTTCAGGCCGTAATCAGGGTCCGGCACGGCACTCTGACCCTTTGGTTAATTCCTCTTCCTGGTGGGAAATTATAGTTAAATGTGCCCGTCCAGACACCTGCCTCACTCCCAACCCCTTGGTGATGTGTGTCCTCTGGTTTGAGGCCACATGTGCTGGGTTCCTCATCTTTTGATGATGTGACCCCACTGGTGTGAGGACACTCCTGCCTGGTTCCCATCCCCTTGGTGATGTGGGCCCTCTGGTGAGAGTCTGATCATGGCTGGGTTCCTCACACTTCTTTGAGGTGGGCCCTCTTCTCTGAGGTCACTCCTGCCTGACTGGCACAACCCGCCTTGGCCACATGGGCCCACTGGCTGCAGATGGAGCGTGCTGGGAGCCTCCTCCCCTCGGTGATGAGGGCCCAGTGACGTCAGGGCCTAACTGCTGGGCTCCCCACATTTTCTGATGTGTGCCCAGTGGTGCGATGACACTCCTGCCAGGTTCCCATCCACATGGGGCTGTGGGCCTTCTATTCTGAGGTCCCAACGGCTGGGTTGCTCACACTTTCATGATGTGGGCCCTCTGCTGTGAGGTCAATCGTGCCTGGCTGGCACACATCGCCTTGGTGACGTGGGCACTCTGGTGGCAGTTGGAGCGTGCTGGGGCCTCCTCCCCTCAGTGATGAGGGCCCTCTGGTGTCAGGCCCTAAGTGCTAGGCTCCACACATTTTCTGATGTGTGCCCAGTGGTGCGAGGACACTCCTGCCAGGTTCCCATCCCCATGGGCATGTGGGACTTCTGTTCTGTGGTCCCAACGGCTGGGTTGCTCACAGTTTCATGATGTGGGCCCTTTGCTGTGAGTTCACTCTGGCCTGTATCCCATAGCGTCGGTGCTCTGGGCCGCCTGCCTGGAGTTTCCAACTCCTGGATTCCTCACCTTTTTTATTCTATGTGCCCTCTGTTGTGAGTCTCCTCCTGCATGCCTCAGTCCCAGCCCCTTCGTGATGTGTGTCCCCTTGTTTGAGGCCACATGTGCTGTGTTCCTCATCTTTCGCTGATGTGGCCCCACTGGTGTGAGGGCACTCCTGCCTGGTTTCCATCCCCTTGGTGATGTGGACCTTCTGGTGAGAGTCTGATCCTGGTTGGGATCCTCACACTTCTGTGAGGTGGGCCCTCTGCTCTGTGGTCACTCCTGCCTGGCTTGCACACACTGCCTTGGCAACGTCGGCCGGCTGGTGGCAGTTGGAGCCTGCTGGGAGCCTCCTCCCCTTGGTGATGCGGGCCCTCTGGCGTCAGGCCCTAACTGCTGGGTTCCCACATTTTCTCATACATGCTAAGTGGTGCGAGGACACTCCTGCGAGGTTCCCATCACCATGGTGATGTGGGCCTTCTGCTCTGAGGTCCCACCGGCTGGGTTGCTCACAGTTTCATGATGTGGGCCCTCTGCTGTGAGTTCACTGTGGCCTGGATCCCATAGACTGGGTGCTCTGGGCCACCTGCTGGGAGGTTCAAACTGCTGGATTCCTCACCTTTTTTATTCTATGGGCCCTGTGTTGTTAGACAACTCCTGCCTGCCTCACTCTGAGCCACTTGGTGATGTGGGTCCTCTGGTTTTAGGTCACATGTGCTGGGCTCCTCACCTGTTGCTGATGTGGCCCCACTGGTGTGAGGACACTCCTGCCTGGTTCCCATCCCCTTGGTGATGTTGGCCCTCTGGTGAGAGTCTGATCCTTGTTGAGTTTCTTCACACTTCTTTGAGGTGGGCCCTCTGCTCTGAGGTCATTCCTGTCTGGCTGGCACACCCCTCCTTGGCGACGTCGGCCCTATGGTGGCAATTGGAGCCTGCTGGGAGCCTCCTCCCCTCAGTGATGAGGGCCCTCTGCCCTCAGGCCTTAACTGCTGGGTTCCCACACTTTCTGATTCGTGCTAAGTGATGCGAGTACACTCCTGCCAGGTTCCCATCCCTATGGGGATGTGGGCCTTCTGTTCTGAAGTCCCAACGGCTCAGTTGCTCACAGTTTCATGATGTGGGCCCTCTGTTGTGAGTTCTCTGTGACCTGGATCCCATAGACTCCATGCTGTGGGCCGCCTGCTGGCAGGTTCCAACTGCTGGATTCCTCACATTTTTTATTCTATGGGCTCTGTGTTGTGAGGCTACTCCTGCCTGCCTCACTCCTAGCCCCTTGGAGATGTGGGTCCTCTGATTTAGGCCACACGTTCTGGGTTCCTCACCTTTCTATGATGTGGCCACCCTGGCGTGAGGACCCTTCTGCCTGGTTCTGATCCCCTTGGTGAGGTGGACAAACTGGTGAGAGTCTTATCCTGGCTGGTTTCCTCACCCTTCTGTGAGGTAGGCCCTCTGCGGTGAGGTCACTCCTGCCTGGTTGGCACACGTTACCTTGGCGACGTGGGCCCTCAGTTGGGAGTTGGTGCCTGCTGGGAGTCTCCGCCCCTGGGTAATGAGGGCCCTCTGGCGTCAGGCCCTAACTCCTGGGCTCCCAAAATTTTCTGATGTGCGCCCTGTGGTGCGAGTACACTCCTGCCAGGTTCCCAACCCCATGGGAATGTGGGCCTTCTGCTCTGAGGTCCCATCGTCTGGGTTGCTCACAGTTTCATGATGAGGGTCCTCTGTTGTGAGTTCAGTCAGGCCTAGATCCCATAGCCTCACTGCTTCTGGCCGCCTGCTGGGAGGTTCCAACTGCGGGATTCCTCACATTTTTTATTCTATGGGCCCTGTGTTGTGAGGCTACTCCTGCCTGCCTCACTCTAAGCACCTTGGAGATGTGGGTCCTCTGGTTTAGGCCACATGTGCTGGGTTCCTCACCTTTCTATAATGTGGCCACACTGGTGTGAGGACACTCCTGCCTTCTTCCGATCCCCTTGGTGATGTGGGCTCTCTGGTGAGAGTCTTATCCTGGCTGGGTTCCTCACCCTTCTTTGAGGTAGGCCCTCTGCTGTGAGGTAACTCCTGCCTGGCTTTCTCCCATTGCCTGGTGACTTTGGCCCTCTGGTGGCAGTTGGAGCCTGCCTGGAGCCTCCTCTCCTCGGTGATGAGGGCCCTCTGGCGTCAGGCTCTAACTGCTGGGCTCCCCACGTTTTCTGATGTGAGTCCAGTGATGCCAGGACACTCCTGTAAGGTTCCCATCCCCATGCGGATGTGGGTCTTCTGGTCTGAGGTCCCAACGCCTGGGTTACTCACAGTTTCCTCATGTTGGCTCTCTGGTGTTAGTTAACTCAGGCCTAGATCCCATAGCCTCTGTGCTGTGGACTGCCTGCTGGGAGGTTCCAACTGCTGGATTCCTCACCTTTTTTATTCTTTGGACCCTGTGTTGTGAGGCTCATCCTGCCTGCCTCACTCCCAGCCCCTTTGTGATGTAGGTCCTCTGGTTTGAGGCCACATGTGCCGGTTTCCTCACATTTTATTGATGTGGCCCCACTGGTGTGAGGACACTCCTGCCTGGTTCCCATCCCCTTGGTGATGTGGGCCCTCTGCTGAGAGTCTGATCCTGGCTGGATTCCTCACACTTCTGGGAGGAAGGCCCTCTGCTGTGAGGTCACTCCTGCCTGGCTGGCACACATGGCCTTGGCCACATGGGGTCTCTGGTTGCAGTTGGAGCATGCTGGGAGCCTCCTCCCCTCTGTGATGAGGGCCGTCTGGCGTTAGGCCCTAACTGCTGGTATCCCCACATTTTCTGATGTGTGCCCACTGGTGCAAAGACACTCCTGCCAGGTTCCCATCCCCATGGGGATTTGGGCCTTCTACTCTGAAGTCCCAACGCCTGGGTTGCTCACAGTTTCAGGATGTGGGCCCTCTGCTGTGAGTTCACTCCGGCATTGATCCCATAGCCTCGGTGCTCTGGGCCACCTGCTTGGAGCTTCCAACTGCTGGATTCCTCACCTTTTTTATTCTATGGGCCCTGTGTTGTGAGGCAACTCCTGCCTGCCTCACTCTGAGCCTCTTGGTGATGTGGGTCCTCTGCTTTGAGGCCACGTGTTCTGGGTTCCTCACCTTTCGCTGATGTGGCCCCACTGGTGTGAGGACACTCCTGCCTGGTTCCCATCCCCTTGGGGATGTGGGCCCTCTGGTGAGAGTCTGATCCTGGTTGGGTTCCTCACACTTCTTTGAGGTGGGCCCTCTGCTCTGAGGTCACTCCTGCCCAGCTGGCACACCCCGCCTTGGCGACGTCGGCCCTTTTGTGGCAGTTGGAGCCTGCTGTGAGCCTCCTCCCCTTGGTGATGAGGGCCCTCTGGTGTCAGGCCCTAACTGCTGGGTACCCACATTTTCTGATACGTTCTAAGTGGTGCGAGGACACTCTTACCATGTTCCCAACCCCATGAGGATGTGGGCCTTCTGCTCTGAGGTCCCAACGTCTGGGTTGCTCACAGTTTCATGATATGGGTCCTCTGCTGTGAGTTCACTGAGGCCTGGATCGCATAGACTGGGTGCTCTGGGCCATCTGTTGGGAGGTTCCCACTGCTGGATTCCTCAGCTTTTTTATTCTATGGGCCCTGTGTTGTGAGGCTACTCCTGCCTGCCTCACTCCGAGCCCCTTGGAGATGTGGGTTCTCTGGTTTAGGCCACATTTGCTGGGTTCCTCACCTTTCTATGATATTGCCACACTGGCGTGAGGACACTCCTGCCTGGTTCTGATTCCCTTGGTAATGTGGGCCCTCTGGTGAGAGTCTTATCCTGGCTTTGTTCCTCACCCTTCTGTGAGGTAGGCCCTGTGCTGTGAGCTCACTCCTGCCTGGCTGTCACACGTTACCTTGGTGACCTGGGCCCTCAATTGGGAGTTGGTGCCTTCTTGGAGTCTCCTCCCCTCGGTAATGAGGGCCCTCTGGCGTCAGGCCCTAACTTCTGGGCTCCCAAAATTCTCTGATGTGTGCCCTGTGGTGTGAGTACACTTCTGACAGGTTCCCAACCCCATGGAAATGTGGGCCTTCTGCTCTGAGGTCCTAACGGCTGGGTTGCTCACAGTTTCATGATGAGGGCCCTCTGTTGTGAGTTCAGTCAGGACTGGATCCCATAGCCTCGCTGCTGCTGGCTGCCTGATGGGAGGTTCCAACTGTGGGATTCCTCACCTTTTTTATTCTATGGTTCCGCTGTTTTGAGGCTCCTCCTGCCTGCCTCACTCCCAGCTCCTTTTTGATGTGTGTCCTCTGGTTTGAGGCCACGTGTGCTGGGTCCCTCACATTTCGGTGATGTGGCCCCACTGGTGTGAGGACACTCCTGCCCTGTTCCCATTCCCTTGGTGATGTGGGCCCTCTGGTGAGAGTCTGATCATCTTTGGTTTCCTCACACTTCTGTGAAGTTGGCCCTCTGCTCTGAGGTCACTCCTGCCTGGCTGGCACACCCCGCATTGGTGACATCGGGCCTCTGGTAGCAGTTGGAGCCTTCTGGGAGCTACGTCCCCTCAGTGATGAGGGCTCTCTGGCATCAGGCCCTAACTGCTGTGCTCCCCACCTTTTCTGATATGTGCCCACTGGTGCGATGACACTCCTGCTTGGTTCGCTTCCCCATGGGGATGTGGGCCTTGTGCTCTGAGGTCACAACGGCTGGGTTGCTTACAGTATCACGATGAGGGCCCTCTGCTGTGAGTTCACTGTGGCCTGGATCTCATACCCTCGGTGCTCTGGGCCGCCTGCTGGGAAGTTCCAACTGCTGGATTCCTCACCTTTTTTATGCAGTGGGCCATGTGTTGTGAGGTTAATCCTGCCTGCCTCACTCCGAGACCCATGGTGATGTGGGTCCTCTGGTTTGAGGCTACATGTGCTGGGTACCTCAACTTTCGATGATGTGGCCCCACGGGTGTGAGGACACTCCTGCCTGGTTCCCATCCCCTTGGTGATGTGGGCCCTCTGGTGAGAGTCTGATCCTGGCTGGGTTCCTTACCCTTCTGTGAGGTGGGCCCTCTGATGTGAGGTCACACGTGGCTGGCTGAGTCACGTCACCTTGGCAACGTGGGGCCTCTGTTGGCCCCTGGAGCATGCTGAGAGCCTCCTACCCTCGTAAATGAGGGCCCTGGAAAAAAACGCATATGCACTTTTTGGTCAAGTGCATCATTGTCGAGGTTTTGCCTCTTTTCCTATGCTTTCAGAGCAATTCCCGTCTACCTCCTGAAATCGCATTCCGGCAATTCTGCCCCGTTTTCAAGTCCTCTTTGCAGCCTTACTTGAATATATTTTTGGACGATAGCTGTCATTTATAACTCTGCAGGTTTGTGAATTACAGTGCCCCTGAGCCTCTTACTTCAACTCGCTTTCTTGTGAATTGGCCGCAAAACCGCAGGATTGCTTCAGGCCTTAATCTGGTTCCGGCATGGAACGCTGAGCCTGTGGTTAGTTCCTCTTCCTGGAGGGAAATGAGAGTTAAATGTGCCTGTCCAAAAACCCACAGCTAGTCTCTCATTGGTTCTCCCTATTCCTGTTCATCTTTCGCAGAAATTGCAAACTGTACCAAACAGGAGGTTAAAGGCACTGACTCTCCAAGTGGGGAGAGTGTTAGTAAAGTGTCTTGAATGGTGAACCCGAGGACCAGGGGACGAAAACAGAGATGCATTTAAAAACGTTTTCTGATCACACGGTGGACCATACTCGGCATTCCCCATGCATGTTTGAGCTGAAGGACGAATCCCTTAAACCGGGAAAGCTGGGAACCTTGGAATAGGTACCATGCAGTATTACTTCTAATGGTCTGCATTTGCTGACCGAACCTCACCAATCCTATCAGCCCCAAGTGTCCAGCCTTATGTCTAACCCAGCTGTGGGTGTGGATGTGGTAAACCCAGGTCTCATCACAAGCCATGAATGAATTATTTAAGAATTGCTCTCTATTTCACAGTCTTTGTGATAGTTTTTAAAATTTATTTGTACAATGGGATTTAGCTGATGTTCAATGCTGCGTTTATGCCGATGTACACACACTGGATTCCCTTATGGAGACATATAAATACATAGGTTTTAAGACTCGTTCTAGTCACGTATATTCTTGGGGTTGAATATGTGATGTTGAGTCCATTTCGTTGAGCAAGGAGTAGATCATGTATATTACATATATGGCTTATGGAACGGTATCTGTGCTAATTTCATTCTCTGGTTTTATGCGGCACCTCAACTCACCTTTCCCCATAAGCAAACGTAATTTGGTTTTCTAAATGTGAGACCCTGTTGTGTTTTGTAATTCACTTCTTGTGTAGCCAAGTTTACATTCCGTGTATTAGTGATATCTTATGATGTTTCTTTTTCTGTGTGACTTATTTCACGTAGAATCATCGTACCTGAATCCACTCATTATGCCGCTATGGGCCTGATGACATAGATTTCATTGCTGAATGATATACCATTGTACGTACGTACCACAACTTTTTTATCCATTTTTCGCTTTCTGAGATATTTAGCTTGTACCATAGACGAGGTTCTTGTAAACAGAGCTGTCCGAAATTTGGAGTGGCTGTGTGTTTTTGATTTAAATTTCCCTAAGCTATAGGACCATAAGTGGAAGTGCCATAGGCTGTGTTGCTTTGTTTTCTACGTGTTTCAGAAAACACCATACACTTCTCCAGAGTGGCTGTTGGCAATTTACATCCCGCCCATCAGCATAACAAGGCTCCCTGTTCTCCAGGGCCTGTGCTGCTTTTCTGGATTTTACACATTTTTCAAATGGCCCTTTTGATCCGGGGTCAGTGAGACTTCATTGTAGTGCAGATTTCTTTAACATGCTTGCTTGGTTGGCCAAAAAGGGCATATGCGTTTTTTCCTGAATATATTCAGGAAAAAACGCATACGCCCTTTTTGGCCAAGTGCATCATTGTCGACATTCTGCCTCTTTTCCTATGCTTTAAAGGCAATTGCAGTCAAACCCCTGAAATGGTTTTCCTGCAATTCTGCCCCACTTACAAGTCCTCTTCGGAGCCTTCCTTCAATATATTTTTGGACGATAGCTGTCATTTATAACTCTGCAGATTTGTGAATTACAGTGACCCTGAGCTCCTTTCTTCAACTCGCTTCCTTGTGAGCTGGCCGCAAACCCGCAGGATTGCTTCAGGCCCCAGTCTGCTTCCGGAACAGCATGTGGAGGCTTTGGTTAATTCCTCTTCCTGGTGGGAAATGAGCATTACATTTGCCCGTGCCGACACCTACAGCTAGTCTCTCATTGGTTCTCCCAATTCCTGTTCATCTTGCGCAGAATTTGCAAACTGTGCCAAATAGGAGGTTAAAGGCACTGACTCTCCAAGTGGGGAGAGTGTTAGTAAAGCGTCTGGAATGGTGAACCCGAGTACCAGGGGACGAAAACTGAGATGCATTTGAAAACGTTTACCAATCACACGGTGGACCATACTCTGGGTTTCCCATGCATGTTTTAGCTGAAGGAAGAATCCCTTAAACCTGGAGAGTTGGGACCTATGGAATGGGTACCATGCAGTATGACTTCAAAGAGTCTGTGTTTGCTCACCGAACCTCACCAATGCTATCAGCCCGAAGTGTCCGGCCTTATATCTCACCCAGCTCTGGGTGTAGATATGGTAAATCCAGGTTGCATCACAAGCCCTGAATGAATTATTTAAGAATTGCTCTCTATTTCACTGGCATTTTGTTTTGTTTCTGAAATTTATTTTGATAATGGGATTTATCGGATTTTCACTGCTGCGTTTAGGTCGCTGTACACACGCTTGCTTTCCTTATGGAGACATATAAATCCATGTGTTTTAAGATTCTTACTTGTCAGGTATATTCCCAGGCGTTGAATATGGGGTGTTGAGTCCATTTCGTTGAGCAAGGTGTCGGTCTTGTCTATTATATATTTGACTTATGGAATGGTATCTGTGCTAATTTCAATCTCTGGTTTTATGCAGCACCCCAACTCACCTTTCCCCATAGGCAAGCATAAGTTGGTTTTCTAAATTTGAGACCCTGTTCTGTTTTGTAATTCAGTTCATGTGTAGACAAGTTTACATTCCGTGTATTAGTGATATCTTATGATGTTTCTTTTTCTGTGTGACTTATTTCTCGTAGAATCATCGTACCTGAATCCACTCATTATGCTGCTACGGGCCTGATGCCGTAGATTTCATTGCTGAGTGATATTCCATTGTACGTGCGTACCACAACTTCTTTATCCATTTTTTGCTTTCTCGGATATTTAACTTGTACCGTAGACGAGGTTCTTGTAAACAGAGCCGTCCCAAACTTTGGGGTGGCTGTGTGTTTTTGATTTTAATTTCCCTAAGCTATAGGACCATAAGTGGAAGTGCCATAGGCTGTGTTGCTTTGTTTCCTACGTGTTTCAGGAAACACCATACACTTCTCCAGAGTGCCTGTTGGCAATTTACATCACGCCCATCAGCATAACAAGGCTCCCTGTTCTCCAAGACCTGTCCTGCCTTTCTGGATTTTACACTTTTTCCACATGGCCCTTTTGACCGGGGGGCAGTGAGACTTAATTGTAGTGCAGATTTCCTTTACACGCTTGCTTGGTTGGCCAAAAAGCACGTATGCATTTTTTCGTGAATATATTCACGAAAAAATGCATAGGCCTTTTTGCCAAGTGCATCATTGTCGACATTCTGCCTCTTTTCCTATGCTTTAAGTGCAATTCCAGTCTACCCCCTGAAATCGTTTTACTGAAATTCTGCCCCGCTTTCAAGTCCTGTTCGAAGACTTACTTCAATACATTTTTGGACGGTAGCTGTCATTCATAACTCTGCAGGTTTGTGAATTACAGTGCCCCTGAGCTCCTTTCTTCAACTTGCTTTCTTGTGACCTGGCCACAAAACTGCAGGATTGCTTCAGGCCCTAATCTGATTCCGGCAGGACACGCTGAGCCTTTGGTTAATTCGTCTTCCTGGTGGGAAATGAGCATTCCATTTGCCCACGCAGACACCTACAGCTAGTCTCTCACTGATTCTCCCTATTCCTGTTCATCTTGCGCAGAAATTGCAAACTGTGCCAAACAGGAGGTTAAAGGCACTGACTCTCCAAGTGGGGAGAGTGTTAGTAAAGCGTCTGGAATGGTGAACCCGAGTACCAGGGGACGAAAACTGAGATGCTTTTGAAAACGTTTCCCAATCACACGGTGGACCATACTCTGGGTTTCCCATGCATGTTTTAGCTGAAGGAAGAATCTCTTAAACCTGGAGAGTTGGGACCTATGGAATGGGTACCATGCAGTATGACTTCAAAGGGTCTGGTTTGGTCACCGAACCTCACCAATGCTATCAGCCCGAAGTGTCCAGCCTTATGTCTCACCCAGCTCTGGGTGTAGATGTGGTAAATCCAGGTTGCATCACAAGCCCTGAATGAATTATTTAAGAATTGCTCTCTATTACACTGTCATTGTGTTTTGTTTTTGAAATTTATTTTGATAATGAGATTTATCGGATTTTCACTGCTGAGTTTAGGTCGCTGTACACACGCTTGATTTCCTTATGGAGACATATAAATCCATGGGTTTTAAGATTCTTACTTGTCAGGTATATTCCCAGGCGTAGACTATGGGGTGTTGAGTCCATTTCGTTGAGCAAGGAGTAGGTCTTGTCTATTCTATATTTGGCTTATCGAAAGGTATCTGTGCTAATTTCAATCTCTGGTTTTATGCAGCACCCCGACTCACCTTTCCCCATAAGCAAGCATAACTTGGTTTTCTAAATTTGAGACACTGTTCTGTTTTGTAATTCAGTTCATGTGTAGCCAAGTTTATATTCCGTGTATTACTGATATCTTATGATGTTTCTTTTTCTGTGTGACATATTTCTCGTAGAATCATCGTACCTGAATCCACTGATTATGCCGCTACGGTCCTGATGACGTAGATATCATTGCTGAGTGATATTCCATTGTACGTGCGTACCACAATTTCTTTATCCATTTTTTGCTGTCTCGGTTATCTAACTTTTTCCATAGACGAGGTTCTTGTAAACAGAGCCGTCCCAAACTTTGAGGTGGCTGTGTGTTTTTGACTTTAGTTTCCCTAAGCTATAGGACCATAAGTGGAAGTGCCATAGGCTGTGTTTCTTTGTTTCCTACGTGTTTCAGGAAACACCATACACTTCTCCAGAGTGGCTGTTGGCAATTTACATCCCGCCCATCAGCATAACAAGGCTCCCTGTTCTCCATGACCTGTCCTGCCTTTCTGCATTTTACACGTTTTTCAGAATGCTCTTTTGACCGGGGGGCAGTGAGACTTCATTGTAGTGCAGATTTCCTTTACACGCTTGCTTGGTTAGCCAAAAAGTGCGTATGCGTTTTTTCCTGAATATATTCAGGAAAAAACGCATACGCCCTTTTTGGCCAAGTGCATCATTGTCGACATTCTGCCTCATTTCCTATGCTCTAAGTGCAATTCCAGTCTACCCCCTGAAATCGTTTTCCTGAAATTCTGCCCCGCTTTCAAGTCCTCTTTTAAGACTTACTTCAATACATTTTGGGACGATAGCTGTCATTCATAACTCTGCAGGTTTGTGAATTACAGTGCCCCTGAGCTCCTTTCTTCAACTCGCTTTCTTGTGAGCTGGCCGCAAAACCGCAGGATTGGTTCAGGCCCTAATCTGTTTCCGGCCGGGCATGCTGAGCCTTTGTTTAATTCCTCTTCCTGGTGGGAAATGAGCATTCCATTTGCCCGTGCAGACACCTACAGCTAGTCCCTCATTGGTTCTACCTATTCCTGTTCATCTTGTGCAGAAATTGCAAACTGTGCCAAACAGGAGGTTAAAGGCACTGACTCTCCAAGTGGGGAGAGTGTTAGTAAAGCGTCTGGAATGGTGAAGCCGAGTCCCTGGGCTCGAAAACTGAGATGCATTTGAAAACGTTTCCCAATCACACGGGGGACTGTACTCTGGGCTTCCCATGCATGTTTTAACTGAAGGAAGAGTCCCTTAAACTTGGAGAGTTGGGACCCATGGAATGGGTACCATGCAGTATGACTTCAAAGGGTCTGAGTTTGCTCACCGAATCTCACCAATGCTATCAGCCCGAAGTGTCCAGCCTTATGTCACACCCAGCTCTGGGTGTAGATGTGGTAAATCCAGGTTGCATCACAAGCCCTGAATGAATTATTTGAGAATTGCTCTCTAAGAATTGCTCTCTATTTCACTGTCATTGTGTTTTGTTTTTGAAATTTATTTTGGTAATGGGATTTATCGGATTTTCACTGCTGCGTTTAGGCCGCTGTACACATGCTTGATTTCCTTATGGAGACATATAAATCCATGGGTTTTAAGATTCTTGCTTGACAGGTATATTCCCAGGCGTTGAATATGGGGTGTTGAGTCCATTTCGTTGAGCAAGGAGTAGGTTTGGTCTTTTATATATTTGGCTTATGGAACGGTATCTGTGCTAATTTCAATCTCTGGTTTTATGCAGCACCCCAGCTCATGTTTCCCCATAAGCAAGCATAAGTTGGGTTTCTAAATTTGAGACCTTGTTTTGTTTTGTAATTCAGTTCATGTGTAGCCAAGTATACATTCCGTCTATTAGTGATATCTTATGATGTTTCTTTTTCTGTGTGACTTATTTCTCGTAGAATCATCATACCTGAATACACTCATTATGCCGCTACGGGCCTGATGACGTAGATTTCATTGCTGAGTGATATTCCATTGTACGTGCGTACCACAATTTCTTTATCCATTTTTTGGCTTTCTCGGATAATTAACTTGTACCGTAGACGAGGTTCTTGTAAACAGAGCCGTCCCAAACTTTGGGGTGGCTGTGTGTTTCTGATTTTAATTTCCCTAAGCTATAGGACCATAAGTGGAAGTGCCATAGGCTGTGTTGCTTTGTTTCCTACGTGTTTCAGGAAACACCATACACTTCTCCAGAGTGGCTGTTGGCAATTTACATCCCGCCCATCAGCATAACAAGGCTCCCTGTTCTCCATGACCTGTCCTGCATTTCTGGATTTTACACGTTTTTCAGATGGCCCTTTTGACCGGGGGGCAGTGAGTCTTCATTGTAGTGCAGATTTCCTTAACACGCTTCCTTGGTTGGCCAAAAAGTGCGTATGCGTTTTTTCATGAATATATTCAGGAAAAAACGCACACGCCCTTTTTGTCCAAGTGCATCATTGTCGACATTCTGCCTCTTTTCCTATGCTTTAAGTGCAATTCTAGTCTACCCCCTGAAATCGTTTTCCTGAAATTCTGCCGCGCTTTCAAGTCCTCTTCGAAGACTTACTTCGATACATTTTTGGACGATAGCTGTCATTCATAGCTCTGCAGGTTTGTGAATTACAGTGCCCCTGAGCTCCTTTCTTCAACTCGCTGTCTTGTGAGCTGGCCGCAATACCGCAGGATTGCTTCAGGCCCTAATCTGTTTCCGGTCGGGCATGCTGAGCCTTTGGTTAATTCCTCTTCCTGGTGGGAAATGAGCGTTCCATTTGCCCGTGCAGACACCTACAGCTAGTCTCTCATTGGTTCTCCCTATTCCTGTTCATCTTGCGCAGAAATTGCAAACTGTGCCAAACAGGAGGTTAAAGGCACTGACTCTCCAAGTGGGGAGAGTGTTCGTAAAGCGTCTGGAATGGTGAACCCGAGTACCAGGGGACGAAAACTGAGATGCATTTGAAAACGTTTCCCAACCACATGGTGGACCATACACTGTGTTTCCCATGCATGTTTTAGCTGAAGGAAGAATCCCTTACACCTGGAGAGTTGGGACCCATGGAATGCGTACCATGGAGTATGACTTCAAAGGGTCTGCGTTTGCTCACCGAACCTCACCAATGCTATCAGCCCGAAGTGTCCAGCCTTATGTCTCACCCAGCTCTGGGTGTAGATGTGGTAAATGCAGGTTGCATCACAAGCCCTGAATGAATTATTTAAGAATTGCTCTCTATTTCACTGTCATTGTGTTTTGTTTTTGAAATTTATTTTGATAATGGGATTTATCGGATTTTCACTGGTGCGTTTAGGCCGCTGTACACACGCTTGATTTCCTTATGGAGACATATAAATCCATGGGTTTTAAGATTATTACTTGTCACGTATATTCCCAGGCGTTGAATATGGGCTGTTGAGTCCATTTCGTTGAACAAGGAGTAGGTCTTGTTTATTATATATTTGGCTTATGGAACGGTATCTGTGCTAATTTCAATCTCTGGTTTTATGCAGCACCCCAACTCACCTTTCCCCATAAGCAAGCATAAGTGTGTTTTCTAAATTTGAGATCCTGTTCTGTTTTGTAATTCAGTTCATGTGTAGCCAAGTTCATATTCCGTGTATTACTGATATCTTATGATGTTTCTTTTTCTGTGTGACATATTTCTCGTAGAATCATCGTACCTGAATCCACTGATTATGCCGCTACCGTCCTGATGACGTAGATATCATTGCTGAGTGATATTCCATTGTACGTGCGTACCACAACTTCTTTATCCATTTTTTGCTGTCTCGGATATCTAACTTTTTCCGTAGACGAGGTTCTTGTAAACAGAGCCGTCCCAAACTTTGGGGTGGCTGTGTGTTTTTGATTTTAGTTTCCCTAAGCTATAGGACCATAAGTGGAAGTGCCATAGGCTGTGTTGCTTTGTTTCCTACGTGTTTCAGGAAACACCATACACTTCTCCAGCGTGGCTGTTGGCAATTTACATCCCGCCCATCAGCATAACAAGGCTCCCTGTTCTCCATGACCTGTCCTGCCTGTCTGCATTTTACACGTTTTTCAGAATGCCCTTTTGACCGGGGGGCAGTGAGACTTCATTGTAGTGCAGATTTCCTTTACACGCTTGCTTGGTTAGCCAAAAAGGGCGTATGCGTTTTTTCCTGAATATATTCAGGAAAAAACGCATACGCCCTTTTTGGCCAAGTGCATCATTGTCGACATTCTGCCTCATTTCCTATGCTCTAAGTGCAATTCCAGTCTACCCCCTGAAATCGTTTTCCTGAAATTCTGCCCCGCTTTCAAGTCCTCTTTTAAGACTTACTTCAATACATTTTGGGACGATAGCTGTCATTCATAACTCTGCAGGTTTGTGAATTACAGTGCCCCTGAGCTCCTTTCTTCAACTCGCTTTCTTGTGAGCTGGCTGCAAAACCGCAGGATTGGTTCAGGCCCTAATCTGTTTCTGGCCGGGCATGCTGAGACTTTGGTTAATTCCTCTTCCTGGTGGGAAATGAGCGTTCCATTTGCCCGTGCAGACACCTACAGCTAGTCCCTTATTGGTTCTACCTATTCCTGTTCATCTTGTGCAGAAATTGCAAACTGTGCCAAACAGGAGGTTAAAGGCACTGACTCTCCAAGTGGGGAGAGTGTTAGTAAAGCGTCTGGAATGGTGAAGCCTAGTCCCTGGGCTCGAAAACTGAGATGCATTTGAAAACGTTTCCCAATCACACAGGGGACCGTACTCTGGGCTTCCCATGCATGATTTAACTGAAGGAAGAATCCCTTAAACTTGGAGAGTTGGGACCCATGGAATGGGTACCATGCAGTATGACTTCAAAGGGTCTGAGTTTGCTCACCGAATCTCACCAATGCTATCAGCCCGAAGTGTCCAGCCTTATGTCACACCCAGCTCTGGGTGTAGATGTGGTAAATCCAGGTTGCATCACAAGCCCTGAATGAATTATTTGAGAATTGCTCTCTAAGAATTGCTCTCTATTTCACTGTCATTGTGTTTTGTTTTTGAAATTTATTTTGGTAATGGGATTTATCGGATTTTCACTGCTGCGTTTAGGCCGCTGTACACATGCTTGATTTCCTTATGGAGACATATAAATCCATGGGTTTTAAGATTCTTGCTTGACAGGTATATTCCCAGGCGTTGAATATGGGGTGTTGAGTCCATTTCGTTGTGCAAGGAGTAGGTTTGGTCTTTTATATATTTGGCTTATGGAACGGTATCTGTGCTAATTTCAATCTCTGGTTTTATGCAGCACCCCAGCTCACGTTTCCCCATAAGCAAGCATAAGTTGGTTTTCTAAATTTGAGACCTTGTTTTGTTTTGTAATTCAGTTCATGTGTAGCCAAGTTTACATTCCGTGTATTAGTGATATCTTATGATGTTTCTTTTTCTGTGTGACTTATTTCTCGTAGAATCATCATACCTGAATACACTCATTATGCCTCTACGGGCCTGATGACATAGATTTCATTGCTGAGTGATATTCCATTGTACGTGCGTACCACAATTTCTTTATCCATTTTTTGCTTTCTCGGATAATTAACTTGTACCGTAGACGAGGTTCTTGTAAACAGAGCCGTCCCAAACTTTGGGGTGGCTGTGTGTTTTTGATTTTAATTTCCCTAAGCTATAGGACCATAAGTGGAAGTGCCATAGGCTGTGTTGCTTTGTTTCCTATGTGTTTCAGGAAACACCATACAGTTCTCCAGAGTGGCTGTTGGCAATTTACATCCCGCCCATCAGCATAACAAGGCTCCCTGTTCTCCATGACCTGTCCTGCCTTTCTGGATTTTACACGTTTTTCAGATGGCCCTTTTGACCAGGGGGCAGTGAGACTTCATTGTAGTGCAGATTTCCTTTACACGCTTGCTTCGTTGGCCAAAAAGTGCGTATGCGTTTTTTCATGAATATATTCAGGAAAAAACGCATACGCCCTTTTTGTCCAAGTGCATCATTGTCGACATTCTGCCTCTTTTCCTATGCTTTAAGTGCAATTCTAGTCTACCCCCTGAAATCATTTTCCTGAAATTCTGCCGCGCTTTCAAGTCCTCTTCGAAGACTTACTTCGATACATTTTTGGACGATAGCTGTCATTCATAGCTCTGCAGGTTTGTGAATTACAGTGCCTCTGAGCTCCTTTCTTCAACTCGCTTTCTTGTGAGCTGGCCGCAATACCGCAGGATTGCTTCAGGCCCTAATCTGTTTCCGGTCGGGCATGCTGAGCCTTTGGTTAATTCCTCTTCCTGGTGGGAAATGAGCGTTCCATTTGCCCGTGCAGACACCTACAGCTAGTCTCTCATTGGTTCTCCCTATTCCTGTTCATCTTGCGCAGAAATTGCAAACTGTGCCAAACAGGAGGTTAAAGGCACTGACTCTCCAAGTGGGGAGAGTGTTCGTAAAGCATCTGGAATGGTGAACCCGAGTACCAGGGGACAAAAACTGAGATGCATTTGAAAACGTTTCCCAACCACATGGTGGACCATACACTGTGTTTCCCATGCATGTTTTAGCTGAAGGAAGAATCCCTTACACCTGGAGAGTTGGGACCCATGGAATGCGTACCATGGAGTATGACTTCAAAGGGTCTGCGTTTGCTCACCGAACCTCACCAATGCTATCAGCCCGAAGTGTCCAGCCTTATGTCTCACCCAGCTCTGGGTGTAGATGTGGTAAATGCAGGTTGCATCACAAGCCCTGAATGAATTATTTAAGAATTGCTCTCTATTTCACTGTCATTGTGTTTTGTTTTTGAAATTTATTTTGATAATGGGATTTATCGGATTTTCTCTGCTGCGTTTAGGCCGCTGTACACACGCTTGATTTCCTTATGGAGACATATAAATCCATGGGTTTTAAGATTATTACTTGTCACGTATATTCCCAGGCGTTGAATATGGGCTGTTGAGTCCATTTCGTTGAACAAGGAGTAGGTCTTGTTTATTATATATTTGGCTTATGGAACGGTATCTGTGCTAATTTCAATCTCTGGTTTTATGCAGCACCCCAACTCACCTTTCCCCATAAGCAAGCATAAGTGTGTTTTCTAAATTTGAGATCCTGTTCTGTTTTGTAATTCAGTTCATGTGTAGCCAAGTTCATATTCCGTGTATTACTGATATCTTATGATGTTTCTTTTTCTGTGTGACATATTTCTCGTAGAATCATCGTACCTGAATCCACTGATTATGCCGCTACCGTCCTGATGACGTAGATATGATTGCTGAGTGATATTCCATTGTACGTGCGTACCACAACTTCTTTATCCATTTTTTGCTGTCTCGGATATCTAACTTTTTCCGTAGACGAGGTTCTTGTAAACAGAGCCGTCCCAAACTTTGGGGTGGCTGTGTGTTTTTGATTTTAGTTTCCCTAAGCTATAGGACCATAAGTGGAAGTGCCATAGGCTGTGTTGCTTTGTTTCCTACGTGTTTCAGGAAACACCATACACTTCTCCAGCGTGGCTGTTGGCAATTTACATCCCGCCCATCAGCATAACAAGGCTCCCTGTTCTCCATGACCTGTCCTGCCTTTCTGCATTTTACACGTTTTTCAGAATGCCCTTTTGACCGGGGGGCAGTGAGACTTCATTGTAGTGCAGATTTCCTTTACACGCTTGCTTGGTTAGCCAAAAAGTGCGTATGCGTTTTTTCCTGAATATATTCAGGAAAAAACGCATACGCCCTTTTTGGCCAAGTGCATCATTGTCGACATTCTGCCTCATTTCCTATGCTCTAAGTGCAATTCCAGTCTACCCCCTGAAATCGTTTTCCTGAAATTCTGCCCCGCTTTCAAGTCCTCTTTTAAGACTTACTTCAATACATTTTGGGACGATAGCTGTCATTCATAACTCTGCAGGTTTGTGAATTACAGTGCCCCTGAGCTCCTTTCTTCAACTCGCTTTCTTGTGAGCTGGCCGCACAACCGCAGGATTGGTTCAGGCCCTAATCTGTTTCTGGCCGGGCATGCTGAGACTTTGGTTAATTCCTCTTCCTGGTGGGAAATGAGCGTTCCATTTGCCCGTGCAGACACCTACAGCTAGTCCCTTATTGGTTCTACCTATTCCTGTTCATCTTGTGCAGAAATTGCAAACTGTGCCAAACAGGAGGTTAAAGGCACTGACTCTCCAAGTGGGGAGAGTGTTAGTAAAGCGTCTGGAATGGTGAAGCCTAGTCCCTGGGCTCGAAAACTGAGATGCATTTGAAAACGTTTCCCAATCACACAGGGGACCGTACTCTGGGCTTCCCATGCATGATTTAACTGAAGGAAGAATCCCTTAAACTTGGAGAGTTGGGACCCATGGAATGGGTACCATGCAGTATGACTTCAAAGGGTCTGAGTTTGCTCACTGAATCTCACCAATGCTATCAGCCCGAAGTGTCCAGCCTTATGTCACACCCAGCTCTGGGTGTAGATGTGGTAAATCCAGGTTGCATCACAAGCCCTGAATGAATTATTTGGGAATTGCTCTCTAAGAATTGCTCTCTATTTCACTGTCATTGTGTTTTTTGTTTCTGTAATTTATTTTGATAATGGGATTTATCGTATTTTCACTGATGTGTTCATGCCACTGTACACACGCTTGATTCTCTTACGGAGACATATAAAACCATGGGTTTGAAGATTCTTATTAGTCAGGTATATTCCTAGGCGTTGAATATGGGGTGTTGAGTCCATTTTGTTGAGCAAGTTGTAGGTCTTGACTATTACATATTTGGCTTATGGAACTGTATCTGTGCTAATTTCAATCTCTGGTTTTATGCAGCACCCCAACTCACCTTTATCTCTAAGCAAGAATAAGTTGGTTTTCTATATTTGACACCCTGTTCTGTTTTGTAATTCAGTTCATGTGTAGCCAAGTTTACATTCCATGTATTAGTGATATAGTATGTCTTTTTGTTTTTGAATTCTCTGACTTTGAATGATCATACGTAACTCCTCTGGAGTTGTTACAAGTGGCCATATTTCATTGATTTCCAGGCTGAGTCATATTCCACTCTACATAAGCACCACATCTGTATCCATTTTTTCCCTCCAGAGACATTTAAGTTATATCCTAGTCGAGGATCTTTTAAACAGTGAGGCGGTATACATTGGGGTGCCTGTGTCCTCTCGATTTTTGTTTTTCCCAAGATATACGTCCATGAGTGCAAGTGCCCTGTGCTCTGTAGCTCATTTTTTAGATGCTTTAGTAAACACAATACACTTCTCCAGAGTGACCGTTGGCAATATACATTTCCAGTATAAGCCTCACAGGGCTCCCTTTTCTCCTTGCCCTGTCCTGCATTTCTGGTGTTTACACTTTATGAGGACGGCTCTTCTGACTGATGCGAAGTGATATGTTTTGTAGTATTGATTTCCAGTGCCCACCTGTTTGGTTGGCTAAAAAAGTGTATGCCCTTTTCTTGAATATATACAGAAAAAGACGCATACACCCTTTTTGGCCAACTGCAATGTTGGCAATGTTCAGCCCCTTTTCTTGTGCTTAATGGCGAGTCCTTTCTACCTCTTCCAATCCCTTTCCTGCCATTCTCCGTTGCTTACACATCCTTTTCTCTGACTTTCCTCAAGACATTTTTCAGTGACAGATATTTTCAACTCTGCAGTTTCGTGAATTTTAGTGTCCCTGAGTTCCATTTTTCAACTTGTGTTTATGGGAACTGGCCACAAAGCAGCGGGATTTCCTCAAGCCCTATTCTGTTTCCATGGGCAACCCTAGCCTTTGGTCAATTCGTCTTCCTGATTGGAAATAAGAGTGACATGTGCCTGTCCGAACACCTAAGACTTGTCTCTCATTGTTCCTCCACCTTCTGCTTCATCCTCTGGACAAATTCCAAACTGTCTGCAACAAGATGTTGACAGTGCTGACATCTCCAAGTGGGGAGACTGTTCGTAAAGACGCTGGAGGGGTGAACCCGAGCACCAGGAGATGAGGAGATGAGATGCCTTTTCCAAACTCTTCCCGATCAGATGTTATACCATCCTCTGGGTGTGACAGGCATGTTTTAGCTGTAGAAAGTGTCCCATTCATATGAGGAGAACACCAGGGCTTTTACAAAATCAGTGTCTCTCCACAACCCAAACTGGGGAATTTTTTAAGCTACGGCTACACATATGTTCATTAAGGGCCTTGGGAAGTAGGCAGAGTCCAAACTTTAGATGACTGAAGTCTTCAGGGTCAGAAGCACTCACCACCGGCTTCCCTTAGGTTCCATTTTAACTGTCATTGATAGATGATGTCAATAAAAATATCTATTCTTTTTCAGATTATTTCCCCTTATAGGTTATTGTAAAATATTGAGTGTAGTTCCTGGTGCTATACAGTAGTTCCTTGTTGATGATCGATTTTATACATAGCAGTGTGTATGTGTTAATCTCAAACTGTTAATTTATCCCTCCTCTCACCTTTCCCCTTTGGTAATAATAAATTATAAGACTTTATACTTCTCATAAATGGGGCAGCTGAAAGAGAGGTATCATTTTCAATGGAAAAGCATTTAAAACAAGATTGAAGCTTTAACCAAGATTACTAGATGTACATCCTTGGAAAGAAATCACTTCGTTTCTCTAATATTGACCTGACAAATAAGACAAACCTTTTCACTGAACTTGCTTATAATAAAGTGATGGAAATATCAAATGGAAGTGTTAGAAACATCTTATTTTGCCCGAGCCTTATACACTGTTCTATGTTAATTACAGTTTGGCTCACACATCTGTTCATTGAAGTTACAATGTTCTCAATTTCTGTTACTGATCCTCCAGAGTGGATCCCAACAAGTGTCCCCCTGCCCAGTGTCATTGGAGCCAAAAGATCGAGACTGAGTTTGGTTCAGAAGCAAAGGAAACTTTATATTTTGATCAGAGAATGGAGAGGTGAGAGCATGTGCTACCCCGTGGGCTGTGGGCTGGGCTGCTGTGTAGAGATCCTGTCAGAGTCAGTGGGAGGGAGGGGGCGGAGCTCTTGAGGGCCCGGCTGGCTGCAGCTCAGGCTCTATATCACGGAGTGTGCACTGTGCCCCAGGATCTGAGGTGTCGACCCAGCCATTCTGCACTAGAAAATCTGGTCTGAAGTGCCGGGTGTGGAACCTCTGTATGCGGGACCCTAGGAGCACGTGAAATTAGACAAAGCACAAAGGATAAAAAAGGTTAGACTTTATTTTATTGCCCAGATTCTATTTTTATCTCCCAGGGATTTTTAAGGGGCTTTGCCTGGGACAAACCCCTCTTCTGCCTTTTGTCCCCTTCCTCATTCTTGGAGTGCTGAGGGTGCAGACCCTTCTTCTGTAACTGCTGAGTGCTGAGTTAGGAGCCCTCATACCTGTGGGCGAGGGTCAGAACTTCCCAGCAGCCTCCAGGTGACGTTGATTGTCCCCAGGCCTCCTGCCTCCCTGCTCGTCCGCCTGAGCACCAGTATTGGAAGTGTTATAGATTCTAATGACCTTTAAGGGTCCAGGAAGGAGATGTGCAGTGACGCTGTGAGGTCCAGTTTCACCCCGCCCCACATTTGTTCGGCCACCTTAGGCTGACCGTTTCTGCCAGCCTAGATGCTCCGACCAGTAGTCTGCGCTTTCTTCAATTAGGCCCCTGGATTAACGTAAAAACAGCACCAGGTGTCAGGACCCTGTCCGCTCAACTCCCAGACAATCCAGGGTCAGTGGTGATGAAGGATCATGATGGCCACTGAGTCAACAGCCTTTTGAAGTAAACAGGAGTCCAGCCGGTCTTATTGGCCACCATTATCACAGTGTCTGTAGGCTTTTCTATGCTGACAGCGTGATATACTTTTCCCCTGCCAAGATTATTAGGTCCGCTCTGGGTGCAGTAAGTCCTGCAAGCAGTAGTCTACTCTTTTGGGACACACTTTTGTTGTTTTATGAGAGAAACTCCAGGTCAAGTGATGGTCACATGAGTCGTCATGGTGCCCCGTTGCTCCCGGTTATCTCTCTGGAGGTTGGAGTTGGAGGGCCACCTCATTCGAGGTCAGTGTGCCCACGGAGCAAACCCTGCAACTTCAGGGCATGGTTGGGGGTTAGGATCACCACGTGGGGTCCTTTTCCCTTAGGAGGGAGGTGGCCTTTTGTGCTGCTGATTTCCAGGTTTTTAGATACCGCCAGTATCTTGGCCAGATGTGGCAGTGGGCCAAGTCCCTTGGTGACTGTAGTTTATCCTACCTGGATGGCATTCTTGCATTGTTCCATTTCAAGTGGTCCCAGTTTTTGCACTAATACTCCAATGGCGATTCCCTTTTCACCAGGAATGTAAAGATCAAAGGGTTTAGCTAAATTAGGGAGTTCCAGGGCAAGGGTCTGAATTGACTGCTCTTTCCATTCTTGAAAGGCCACTTCTGGATTCTATTCAAAAGGATCATCATCTTTTCCTTTCAGTGTTTCATATAGAGGTCCAGCTAGTAGACTGTAGTTAGGGATCCAGAAGCAGCAAACCCTGGCCTCCCTGGGGACCCCTAAGCTGTCTTCTAGTTTTAGATATGGGTAAGGCTGTAAATTGTTTCTTCCCTTTCCTGGGATGGGCTTCTCCGACCTTCTGTGAGAATGAAGCCCAGGCAGGTCGCCGTAGTCTGTGATATTTGAGCTTTTTCTTGGACAACTTGTATCCTTTATTGGCTTGGTAGTTCAGAGGTCTCCTTAGTAGGGCTGGTGATCAGAATGTCGTCTGCATATTGAAGGAGTGTTTCCTTTTCCAGTGGTAGAACTTTTAGGTCTTTAGCTGAGCTTTCCCCAAAGATGGTGTGGGAATTTTTGAACCCTTTGGGCAAGACGGCCCAGAAGTATTGTTTTAGTTGTATGTTGAGTCCTGCCACTCACAAGCCAAAATTTCTTGTGACTCTGACACTAACGGAATACAAAAGAAGGCATCATTGAAGACTAATACAGAATACCATGTCCTGGTGGTTGGTAGAATGACCAGCAGGGTGTAGGTTTTAGGAACTACTGGAGGTATATCCTTGGTGGCTTCACTGACTGTCCTGACATCCTTTACCAGGACTCCAGCAGCCCATGGGGCTCTCGAGATCAGGCCAATCCCAGGATATGGAGATCACCTGCGCAGGTACCCTACCCCCACCCCAGACCACGGGGCTTTCGTGGTCAGACCCCTCTCAGGATACAGAGCTACCCTTGCAGTTACGGTGGCAGGGCTGGGCACAGAGGAACCGTGCACATCGCCCTCATTGCAGAGCACTCCCAGCTCACCTGTCACTCAGATCTGACACAGAGCACCTCAGAGCAGGACTTGAACTAACAAACAGCAGCTCCGACAGGTCTGTGACCCTGGGCATCACTCTGTGTGGCCTCCCTCCACCTGGTCTTCCAGAGACTTCCACTGCACCCGGGGCACCAGGCCTCTGTCTCCACCCACCACCCACCCCTCCTCTCCCTGACTCCTGGGTTCCTCTCATTAGGAGAGGGTTTTCTTGAAGTTGTCTCCCACTCATGGGCCAGATAATATAATTAGAAAACAAGCCAGAGCTGCAGCCCCTTGTCCATCCTGACTCTCAGGAGCCCACACCTGTTCCTTGGACCTGGCCGATTCAGAAAGTTCCATTTTCGGCAACTGTGAGCCCCTGAGGGGTGATTATTGGCTGGCCTGGGAAGCCTTACCATGCCGACCAGTCCTCCCCAGGTGTGTCTGGGTTGAGATCAATATAAACACCGCTCCAGGCAGCAAGAGCCCCTGCAGCTGTGCCTGACGCCATTTTCTCTGCCCAGTCAGCAGTCTCGGGGCTGGGCTGGTGGGAGGGAGTGAGATGCCACGGCTTTGTGGGTGGCCCAGTGTGAGTGGGGCTCTGCTGGACTTTCTGCAGCAGTTGCCAAGATGCCACCTCCTAAAGAAGAGGATGTGTCACCCATACCTGCCGCTTGAATTTCTCCCTGGGCAGAGGTGAGGAAGGAAGAATGCAGTGGGGGCCGGGACAGCAGGGGTATCTCAGGCAGGGAAATGGAAAGCTTCCAGAAGAGTACCCAGGGCCAGGACCATCCTGGCTGGCCTGCAGGCACCAAGTCGGCTGGCATGCTGTCACTCATGTGGCTCCATGGCCCTTCCTCTAGGCTTTCAAGTCCTTGTACATATTCAGGTGTTTTACCTGGGAAGGGTGGGAACATTTCAGCAGCAGCTGGCCTGGGGCTCAGCCCACGTTTACTCACAGATGCCTCGGCACGGTCCCCCAGCTTTGCAATGAGGACGCTTGTTGCGTAGGGCCTGCTGGCTGAATGGGAGATGATTCCCCACCACTGACCAACTTCAGAATTGTTTACAACTGGAGCAAGTGCCCTGATACGGTTTTCCTCTGTGTAACTTGTAGGTTCTGTTTTTTTTTCTTTTTTTCATTTTTGGTTCAAGGTAGATTTTATTCCTCTTTTTTGTATTTACAGATATAAGCATGGAAATAATTTATTCATATAAATACATGTATGTGAAGGGAAGAATATTTTTTCTGTTTTAATTATTTTAATTTTATTTTTTTATCTTTGAATTTTATTTTATTTTTTTATAAAGCAGGTTCTTTGTGGTTATCTCTTTTATACATATAAATGTATACATGCCAATCCCAATATGTCAACTCCTTCCACCACCACCCTCAACAGCTTTCCCCCCTTGGTGTCCATACGTTTGTTGTCTACATCTGTTGCTGTATTTTTGCCTTGCAAAACGGTTCATCTGTACAATTTTTCTAGGTTCCACATATATGCATTAATACACAAGATTTGTTTTTCTCTTTCTGACTTACTTCACTCTGTATGACAGTCTCTAGATCCATCAACGTCTCTACAAATGACCCAATTTCATTCCTTTTTATGGCTTAGTAATATTCCATTTTATACTTGTACCACATCTTTATGCATTCTTCTGTCTGTGGACATTTAGGTTGCTTGCATTACCTGGATATTGTAAATAGTGATGCAATGAACATTGCGGTGAATGTCTCTTTTCGTTTTATGGTTTTGTCTGGGTATATGCCCAGCACTGGGATTGCTGTATCATATGGTAATTCTATTCTTAGTTTTATAAGAAACTCCATAACGTTCTCCACAGTGACTGTATCAATTTACATTCCCAAAAATAGTGGAAGAAGGTTCCTTATCTCCACACCCATTCCAACATTTGTTGTTTGTAGATTTTCTGATGATGCCCATTCTAACAGGTGTGAGGTGATACACCATGGAGGAGTCTATTTTGTTGAGAAAAGAGTAGGTCTTGTCTATTACATATTTGGCTTATGGAACGGTATGTGTGCTAATTTCAATCTCTGGTTTTATACAGCACCCCAACTCAACTTTCCCCTTAAGGATGCATAAGTTTTTTATCTAAATGTGAGACTCTGTTCGGTTTTGTAATTTAGTTTATGTGTAGCCAAGTTTACACTCCCTCTATTAGTGATATCTTATGATAATTATCTTTCTGTGTGTGACATATTTCTCTTAGAATCATCATACCTAAATCCACTCAATTTGCTGCTACAGGCCTGATGACATTGATTTCATTGCTGAGTGATATTCCGTTGTACGTAGGTAGCACAACTTCTTTATCCATTTTTTTCTTTCTGGGATATTTAATTTGTACTGGACTGGAGGTTCTTGTAAACACAGCAGCCCTAAATTTTGTGTTGGCTGTGTCTTGTTGATTTTAAATTTCCTAAGCTATAGGGGCAAAAGTGGAAGTGCCCTAGGCTCTGTAGCTTTGTTTTTCAGATGTTTCAGGATACACCATAAACATCTCCAGAGTGTCTGTTGGCAATTTACATGCCGCCCATCAGCATAACAAGGCTCCCTGTTCTCCATGGCCTGTCCTGTGTTTCTGGTTTTTACACTTTTTTCAGATGGCCCTTTTGACGAATGGGAAATGAGACTTCAATGTAGTGTGGATTTCCATTGCTGGAGTGCTTGGTTGGCCAAAAAGTGCATATGCGTTTTTTCTGAATATATTCAGGAAAAAATGTATACGCACTTTTTGTCCAAGTGCATCACTGTCAAAGATCTGCCGCTTTTCACATGCTTTAAACGCAATTCCAATCTACCTCCTGATATATGATTCCTGCAATTCTGCCTCGTTTTCAAGTCCTCTTTGCAGACTTACTTCAATATATTTTTGCCAATAGCTGTCATTTATAACTCTGTGGGTTTGTGAATTACAGCGCCCGTGATTTCCTTTCTTAACTCGCTTCCTTGAAAGCTGGCCACAAAACCACAGGTTTGCTTCAGGCCGTAATCAGGGTGTGGCACGGCACTCTGAGCCTTTGGTTAATTCCTCTTCCTGGTGGGAAATTAGAGTTAAATGTGCTCCTCCAGACACCTGCCTCACTCCCAGCCCCTTGGTGATGTGTGTCCTCTGGTTTGAGGCCACATGTGATGGGTTCCTCATCTTTTGATGATGTGGCCCCACTGGTGTGAGGACACTCCTGCCTTCTTCCCATCCCCTTGGTGATGTGGTCCCTCCGGCGAGAGTCTGATCCTGGTTGGGTACCTCACACTTCTGTGAGGTGGGCCCTCTTCTCTGAGGTCATTCTTGCCTGGCTGGCACACCCCACCTTGGCGACGTCGGCCCTCTGGTGGCAGTTGGAGCCTGCTGGGAGTCTCCTCCCCTCGGTGATGAGGCCCTCTGGCATCAGGCCCTAACTGCTGGGTTCCCACATTTTCTGATACGTGCTAAGTGGTGCGAGGGCACTCCTGCCAGGTTCCCATTCCCATGGGCATGTGGGCCTTCTGCTCTAAGGTCCCAACACCTGTGTTGTTCACCGTTTCATGATGTTGGCTCTCTGGTGTTAGTTCACTCAGGCCTAGATCCCATAGACTCTGTGCTCTGAGCCGCCTGCTGGGAGGTTCCTACTGCTGGATTCCTTACCTTTTTTATTCTTTGGGTCCTGTGTTTTCACGCTCCTCCTTCCTGACTCACTCCCAGCCCATTTGTGATGTAGGTCTTCTGGTTTGAGGCCACCTGTGCCAGTTTCCTCACTTTTATTGATGTGGCCCCACTGGTGTGAGGACACTCCTGCCTGGTTCCCATCCCCTTGGTGATGGGGGCCCTCTGGTGAGAGTCTGATCCTGGCTGGATTCCTCACACTTCTGGGAGGTGGGCCCTCTGCTGTGAGGTCACTCCTGCCTGGCTGGCACACGTCACCTTGGCGATGTGCGCCCTCACTTGGGAGTTGGTGCCTGCTGGGAGTCTCCTCCCCTCGGTAATGAGGACCCACTGGCGTCAGGCCCTAGCTCATGGGCTCCCAAAATTTTCTGATGTGCGGCCTGTCATGCGAGTACACTCCTGCCAGGGTCCCATCCCCATGGGGATGTGGGCTTTCTGCTGTGAGGTCCCAACGGCTGGGTTGCTCACAGTGTCAGAATGTGGGCCGTCTACTGTGAGTTCACTCCGGCATGGATCCCATAGCCTCGGTGCTCTGGGCCACCTGCTTGGAGCTTCCAACTGCGGGGTTCCTCACCTTTTTTATTCCATGGGCCCTCTGTTTTGAGTCTCCTCCTGCATGCCTCACTCCCAGCCCTTTCGTGATGTGTGTCCCCTTGTTTGAGGCCACATGTGCTGTGTTCCTCACCTTTTGCTGATGTGGCCCCACTGGTGTGAGGGCACTCCTGCCTGGTTTCCATCCCCTTGGTGATGTGGGCCCTCTGGTTAGAGTCTGATCCTGGTTGGGTTCCTCACACTCCTGTGAGGTGAGCCCTCTGCTGTGAGGTAACTCCTGCCTGGCTTGCTCCCGTTGCCTTGGTGACGTCGGCCCTCTGGTGGCATTTGGAGCCTGCTGGTAGCCTCCTCTCCTCGGTGATGAGGGCCCTCTGGCGTCAGGCCCTAACTGCTGGGTTCCCCCATTTTCTGATATGTTCTAAGTTGTGCGAGGACACTCCTGTGAGGTTCCCATCCCCATGGGGATGTGGGCCTTCTGCTTTGAGGTCCCACCGGCTGGGTTGCTCACAGTTTCATGATGTGGGCCCTCTGCTGTGAGTTCACTGTGGCCTGGGTCCCATAGACTCCATGATCTGGGCCACCTGCTGGGAGGTTCAAACTGCTGGATTCCTCACATTTTTTATTCTGTGGGCCCTGTGTTGTTAGGCTACTCCTGCCTGCCTCACTCGGAGCCCCTTGGAAATGTGGGTCCTCTGGTTTAGGCCACATGTGCTGGGTTCCTCACCTTTGTATAATGTGGCCCCACTGGTGTGAGGACACTCCTGCCTTTTTCCGATCCCCTTGGTGATGTGGGTTCTCTGGTGAGAGTCTTATGCTGGCTGGGTTCCTCACTCTTCTGTGAGGTAGGCCCTCTGCTGTGAGGTCACTCCTGCCTGACTGGCACACGTCACCTTGGATACATGGGCCCTCAGTTGGGAGTTGGTGCCTGCTGAGGGTCTCCTCCCCTCGGTAATGAGGGACCGCTGGCGTCAGGCCCTAACTCCTGAGCTCCCAAAATTTTCTGATGTGCACCCTGTGGTGCGAGTACACTCCTGCCAGGTTCCCAACCCCATGGGAATGTTGGCCTTCTGCTCTGAGGTCCCAACATTGGGTTGCTCAGTTTCATGATGAGGGCCCTCTGGTGTGAGTTCACTCCGGCCTGGATCCCATAGCCTCGCTGCTGCTGGCCGACTGCAGGGAGGTTCCAACTGCGGGATTCCTCACCTTTTTTCTTCTATGGGCCCTCTGTTTTGAGACTCCTCCTGCCTGCTTCACTCCAGGCCCCATGGTGAAGTGTGTGCTCTGGTTTGAGTCTACGTGTGCTGGGTCCCTCACCTTTCAATTATGTGGCCCCACTGGTGTGAGGACACTCCTGCCTGGTTCCTATCCCCTTGGTGATGTGGGTCCTCTGATGAGAGTGTGATCCTGGCTGGGTTCCTCACCCTTCTGTGAGGTGGGCCCTCTGCTGTGAGGTCACTCCTGCCTGGCTGGCACACCCCGCCTTGGCAACGTCGGCCCTCTTGTGTCAGTTGGAGCCTGCTGGGAGCCTCCTCCCCTCCGTGATGAGGGCCCTCTGGCGTCAGGCCCTAACTGCTGGGTACCCACATTTTCTGATACATGCTAAGTGGTGTGAGGACACTCGTGCCATGTTCCCAACCCCATGGGAATGTGGGCCTTCTCCTCTGAGGTCACAATGGCTGGGTTGCTCACAGTTTCATGATGTGGGCCCTCTGCTGTGAGTTCACTGTGGCCTGGATCGCATAGACTCGGTGCTCTGGGCCACCTGCTGGGAGGTTCCCACTGCAGGATTCCTCAGCTTTTTTATTCTATTGGCCCTGTGTTGTGAGGCTACTCCTGCCTGACTCAATCCGAGATCCATGGTGATGTGGGTCCTCTGGTTTGAGACAACATGTGTTGGGTACCTCAACTTTCGATGATGTGGCCCCATGGGTGTGAAGACACTCCTGCCTGGTTCCCAGCCCCAAGTTGATGTGGGCACTCTGGTGAGAGTCTGATCCTGGCTGGGTACTTTAACCTTCTGTGAGGTGGGCCCTCTGATGTGAGGTCATTCCTGCCTGGTTGGCTCACGTCGCCTTGGCGAGGTGGGCCCTCTGTTGGCCACTGAAGCATGCTGGGAGCCTCCTACCCTCTTTAATGAGGGCCCTGGAAAAACCGGATATGCCCTTTAGACCAAGGGCATCATTGTCGAGGTTCTGCCTCTTTAATATGCTTTCAAAGGACTTCCCGTTTACCTCCTGAAATTGTATTCCTGGAATTCTGCCCCGCTTTCAAGTCCTCTTCGCAGCCTTACTTCAGATATTTTTGGACGATAGCTGTCATTTATAACTCTGCAGATTTGTGAATGGCAGTGGCTCTGAGCTCCTTTCTTCAACTCGCTTTCTTGTGAGCTGGCCACAAAACCGCAGGATTGCTTCAGGCCCTAATCTGGTTCTGGCACAGCATGCTGAGCCTTTGGCTATTTCCTCTTCCTAGTGGGAAATGAGCGTTAAATTTGCCCGTGCAGATACCTACAGCTAGTCTCTCATTGGTTCTCCCTATTCCTGTTCATGTTGCACAGAAATTGCAAACTGTGCCAAACAGGAGGTTAAAGGCACTGACTCTCCAAGTGGGGAGAGTGTTAGTAAAGTGTCTGGAATGGTAAACCCGAGTACCAGGGGACGAAAACTGAGATGCATTTAAAAATGTTTACCGGTCACACGGTGGACGATACTCTGGGTTTCCCATGCATGTTTTAGCTGAAGGAAGAATCCCTTAAACCTGGAGAGTTGGGACCAATGGAATGGGTACCATGCAGTATGACTACAAAGGGTCTGCATTTGCTCACCGAACCTCACCAATGCTATCAGCCTGAAGGGTCCGGCCTTATGTCTCACCAAGCTCTGGGTGTAGATGTGGTAAATCCAGGTTGCATCACAAGCCCTGAATGAATTATTTAAGAATTGCTCTCTATTTCACTGTCATTGTGTTTTGTTTTTGTAATTCATTTTGATAATGGGATTTATCGGATTTTCACTGCTGCATTTATTCCGCTGTACACACGCTTGATTCTCTTACGTAGACATATAAATCCATGGGTTGTAAGATTCTTACTAGTCAGGTGTATTCCTAGGCGTTGAATGTGTGGTGTTGAGTCCATTTCGTTGAGCAAGGAGTAGGCCTTGACTCTAATGTATTTGGCTTATGGAAGGGTATCTGTGGTAATTTCAATCTCTGGTTTTATGCAGCACCCCAACTCACATTTCCGCTTAAGCAAGCATAAGTTGGTTTTCTAAATTTGAGACCCTGTTCTGTTTTGTAATTCAGTTCATGTGTAGCCAAGTTTACATTCCGTCTATTACTGATATCTTATGATGTTTCTTTCTCTGTGTGACTAATTTCACTTAGAATCATCGTAGCTGCATCCACTCATTATGCTGCAACAGGCCTGATGACATAGATTTCATTGCTGAGTGATATTCCATTGTACGTACGTACCACAACTTCTTTATCCATTTTTTGCTTTCTCGGATATTTAACTTGTACCATAGAGGAGGTTCTTATAAACAGAGCCATCCCAAACTTTGGGGTGGCTGTGTGTTTTTGATTTTAATTTCCCTAAGCTATAGGACCATAAGTGGAAGTGCCATAGGCTGTGTTGCTTTGTGTCCTACGTGTTTCAGGAAACACCATACTCTTCTGCAGAGTGGCTGTTGGCAATTTACATCCCGCCCATCAGCATAACAAGGCTCCCTGTTCTCCATGATCTGTCCTGCCTTTCTGCATTTTACACTTTTTTCAGGTGGCCCTTTTGACCAGGGGGCAGTGAGACTTCATTATAGTGAAGATTTCCTTTACACGCTTGCTTGGTTGGCCAAAAAGTGTGTATGCGTTTTTTCCTGAATATATTCAGGAAAAAACAAATACGCCCTTTTTGGCCAAGTGCATCATTGTCGACATTCTGCCTCTTTTCCTATGCTTTAAGTGCAATTCCAGTCCACCCCCTCAAATCGTTTTCCTGAAATTCTGCCCCACTTTCAACTCCTCTTCGAAGACTTACTTCAATACATTTTTGGATGATAGCTGTCATTCATAACTCTGCAGGTTTGTGAATTACAGTGCCCCTGAGCTCCTTTCTTCAAATCGCTGTCTTGTGAGCTTGCCGCAAAACCGCAGGATTGCTTCAGGCCCTAATCTGTTTCCAGCAGGGCACGCTGAGCCTTTGGTTAATTCCTCTTCCTAGTGGGAAATGAGCGTTACACTTGCCCGTGCAGACACCTAGAGCTAGTCTCTCATTGGTTCTCCCTATTCCTGTTCATCTTGTGCAGAAATTGCAAACTGTGCCAAACAGGACGTTAAAGGCACTGACTCTCCAAGTGGGGAGAGTGTTAGCAAAGCTTCTGGAATGGTGAACCCGAGTACCAGGGGACAAACATGAGAGGCACTTGAAAACGTTTCCCAATCACACGGTGGACCATACTCTGGGTTTCCCATGCATGTTTTACCTGAAGAAAGAATCCCTTAAACCTGGAGAGCTGGGACGCATGGAATGGGTACCATGCAGTGTGACTTCAAAGGGTCTGTGTTTGCTCACCGAACCTCACCAATGCTATCAGCCCGAAGTATCCAGCCTTATGTCTCACCCAGCTCTGGGTCTAGATGTGGTAAATCCAGGTTGCATCACAAGCCCTGAATGAATTATTTAAGAATTGTTCTCTATTTCACTGTCATTGTGTTTTGTTTTTGAAATTTATTTTGATAATTGGATTTATCGGATTTTCACTGCTGCGTTTAGGCCACTGTACACACAGTTGATTTCCTTATGGAGACATATAAATCCATGGGTTTTAAGATTCTTACTTGTCAGGTATATTCCCAGGCGTTGAATATGGGGTTTTGAGTCCATTTCGTTGAGCAAGGAGTAGGTCTTGTCTCTTATATATTTGGCTTATGGAATGGTATCTGTGCTAACTTCAATCTCTGGTTTTATGCAGCACCCCAACTCACCTTTCCCCATAAGCAAGCATAAGTTGGTTTTCTAAATTTGAGACCCTGTTCTCTTTTGTAACTCAGTTCATGTGTAGCCAAGTTTACATTCCGTGTATTAGTGATAGCTTATGATGTTTCTTTTTCTGTGTGACTTATTTCTCGTAGAACCATCCTACCTGAATCAACTCATCATGCCGCTACCGGCCTGGTGACGTAGATTTCATTGCTGAGTGATATTCCATTGTACATGCGTACCACAACTTCTTTATCCATTTTTTGCTTTCTCGGATATTTAACATGTACCGTAGAGGAGGTTCTTGTAAACAGAGCCGTCCCAAACTTTGGGGTGGCTGTGTGTTTTTTATTTTAATTTCCGTAAGCTATAAGAACATAAGTGGAAGTGCCATAGGCTGTGTTGCTTTGTTTCCTACGTGTTTCAGGAAACACCATACACTTCTCCAGAGTGGCTGTTGGCAATTTACATCTCGCCCATCAGCATAACAAGGCTCCCTGTTCTCCATGACCTGTCCTGCCTTTCTGGATTTTACACTGTTTTCAGATGGCCCTTTTGACCGGGGGGCAGTGAGACTTCATTGTAGTGCAGATTTCCATTACACGCTAGCTTGGTTGGCCAAAAAATGGCGTATGCGTTTTTTCCTGAATATATTCAGGAAAAAACGCATACACACTTTTTGGCCAAGTGCATCATTGTGGACATTCTGCCTCTTTTCCTATGCTTTAAGTGCAATTCCAGTCTACCCCCTGAAATCGTTTTCCTGAAATTCTGCCCCGCTTTCAAGTCCTCTTCGAAGACTTACTTCAATACATTTTTGGACGATAGCTGTCATTCATAACTCTGCAGGTTTGTGAATTACAGTGCCCCTGAGCTCCTTTCTTCAAATCGCTTTCTTGTGAGCTGACCGCAAAACCACAGGATTGCTTCAGGCCCTAATCTGTTTCCGGCAGGGCACGCTGAGCCTTTGGTTAATTCCTCTTCCTGGTGGGAAATGAGCATTACGTTTGCCCGTGCAGACATCTACAGCTAGTCCCTCATTGGTTCTCCCTATTGCTGTTCATCTTGCGCAGAAATTGCAAACTGTGCCAAACAGGAGGTTAAAGGCACTGACTCTCCAAGTGGGGAGAGTGTTAGTAAAGCGTCTGGAATGGTGAACCCGAGTACCAGGGGACGAAACCTGAGATGCATTTGACAACGTTTCCCAATCACACGGTGGACCATACTCTGGGATTCCCATGCATGTTTTAGCTGAAGGAAGAATCCCTTAAACCTGGAGAGTTGGGACCCATGGAATGGGTACCATGCAGTATGACTTCAAAGGGTCTGCATTTGCTCACCGAACCTCACCAATGCTATCAGCCCGAAGTGTCCAGCCTTATGTCTCACCCAGCTCTGGGTGTAGTTGTGGTAAATCCAGGTTGCATCACAAGCCCTGAATGAATTATTTAAGAATTGCTCTCTATTTCACTGTCATTGTGTTTTGTTTTTGAAATTTATTTTGATAATGGGATTTATCGGATATTCACTGCTGCGTTTAGGCCGCTGTACACACGCTTGATTTCCTTATGGAGACATATAAATCCATGGGTTTTAAGATTCTTACTTGTCAGGTATATTCCGAGGCATTGAATATCGGGTGTTGAGTCCATTTCGTTGAGCAAGGAGTAGGTCTTTTCTATTATATATTTGGCTTATGGAACGGTATCTGTGCTAATTTCTTTTTTTTTTTAAAGTCTTTATTGGGGTATAATTGCTTTACAATGGTGTGTTAGTTTCTGCTTTATAACAAAGTGAATCAGTTATACATATACATATGTTCCCATATGTCTTCCCTCTTGCGTCTCCCTCCCTCCCACTCTCCCTATCCCACCCCTCCAGGCTTTCCCAAAGCACCGAGCTAATATCCCTATGCCTTGCGACTGCTTCCCCCTAGCTATCTACCTTACTACATTTGTTAGTGTGTATATGTCCATGACTCTCTCTCGCCCTGTCAAAGCTCACCCTTCCCCCTCCCCATATTCTCAAGTCCGTTCTCCAGTAGGTCTGTGTCTTTATTCCTCTCTTACCCCTAGGTTCTTCATGACTTTTTTTCCCCTTAAATTCCATATATATGTGTTAGCATATGGTATTTGTCTTTTTCTTTCTGACTTACTTCACTCTGTATGACAGACTCTAGGTCTATCCATCTCATTACAAATAGCTCAATTTCATTTCTTTTTAAGGCTGAGTAATATTCCATTGTATATATGTGCCACATCTTCTTTATCCATTCATCCGATGATGGGCGCTTAGGTTGTTTCCATCTCCGGGCTATTGTAAATAGAACTGCAATGAACATTTTGGTACATGACTCTTTTTGAATTTTGGTTTTCTCAGGGTATATGCCCAGTAGTGGGATTGCTGGTTCATATGGTAATTCTATTTGTTGTTTTTTAAGGAACCTCCATACTGTTCTCCATAGTGGCTGAACCAATTCACATTCCCACCAGCAGTGCAAGAGTGTTCCCTTTTCTCCACACCCTCTCCAGCATTTATTGTTTCTAGATTTTTTGATGATGGCCATTCTGACTGGTGTGAGATGATATCTCATTGTAGTTTTGATTTGCATTTCTCTAATGATTAATGATGTTGAGCATTCTTTCATGTGTTTGTTGGCATTCTGTATATCTTCTTTGGAGAAATGTCTATTTAGGTCTTCTGCCCATTTTTGGATTGGGTTGTTTGTTTTTTTGTTATTGAGCTGCATGAGCTGCTTGTAAATTTTGGAGATTAATCCTTTGTCATTTGCAAATATTTTCTCCCATTCTGAGGAATGTCTATTGGTCTTGATTATGGTTTCCTTTGCTGTGCAAAAGCTTTGAAGTTTCATTAGGTCCCATTTGTTTATTTTTGTTTTTATTTCCATTACTCTAGGAGGTGGGTCAGAAAGGATCTTGCTGTGATTTATGTCATAGAGTGTTCTGCCTATGTTTTCCTCTAAGAGTTTGATAGTTTCTGGCCTTACATTTAGGTCTTTAATCCATTTTGAGCTTATTTTTGTGTATGGTGTTAGGGAGTGATCTAATCTCATACTTTTACATGTACCTGTCCAGTTTTCCCAGCACCATTTATTGAAGAGGCTGTCCTTTCTCCACTGTACATTCCTGCCACCTTTATCAAAGATAAGGTGTCCATATGTGTGTGGGTTTATCTCTGGGCTTTCTATCCTGTTCCATTGATCTATCTTTCTGTTTTTGTGCCAGTACCATACTGTCTTGATTACTGTAGCTTTGTAGTATAGTCTGAAGTCAGGGAGCCTGATTCCTCCAGCTCCTTTTTTCGTTCTCAAGATTGCTTTGGCTATTCGGGGTTTTTTGTGTTTCCATACAAATTGTGAAATTTTTTGTTCTAGTTCTGTGAAAAATGCCAGTGGTAATTTGATAGGGATTGCATTGAATCTGTAGATTGCTTTGGGTAGTAGAGTCATTTTCACAAGGTTGATTCTTCCCATCCAAGAACATGGTATATCTCTCCATCTATTTGTATCATCTTTAATTTCTTTCATCAGTGTCTTATAATTTTCTGCATACAGGTCTTTCGTCTCCTTAGGTAGGTTTATTCCTAGATATTTTATTCTTTTTGTTGCAATGGTAAATGGGAGTGTTTTCTTGATTTCACTTTCAGATTTTTCATCATTAGTATATAGGAATGCCAGAGATTTCTGTGCATTAACTTTGTATCCTGCTACTTTACCAAATTCATTGATTAGCTCTAGTAGTTTTCTGGTAGCATCTTTAGGATTCTCTATGTATAGTATCATGTCATCTGCAAACAGTGACAGCTTTACTTCTTCTTTTCCGATTTGGATTCCTTTTATTTCCTTTTCTTCTCTGATTGCTGTGGCTAAAACTTCCAAAACTATGTTGAATAAGAGTGGTGAGGGTGGGCAACCTTGTCTTGTTCCTGATCTTAGTGGAAATGCTTTCAGTTTTTCACCATTGAGGATGATGTTTGCTGTGGGCTTGTCATATATGGCCTTTATTATGTTGAGGAAAGTTCCCTCTATGCCTACTTTCTGCAGGGTTTTTATCATAAATGGGTGTTGAATTTTGTCGAAAGCTTTCTCTGCATCTATTGAGATGATCATATGGTTTTTCTCCTTCAATTTGTTAATATGGTTTATCACATTGATAGATTTGCGTATATTGAAGAATCCTTGCATTCCTGGAATAAACCCCACTTGATCATGGTGTATGATCCTTTTAATGTGCTGTTGGATTCTGTTTGCTAGTATTTTGTTGAGGATTTTTGCATCTATGTTCATCAGTGATATTGGCCTGTAGTTTTCTTTCTTTGTGACATCCTTGTCTGGTTTTGGTATCAAGGTGATGGTGGCCTCGTAGAAGGAATTTGGGAGTGTTCCTCCCTCTGCTATATTTGGGAAGAGTTTGAGAAGGAGAGGTGTTAGCTCTTCTCTAAACGTTTGATAGAATTCACCTGTGAAGCCATCTGGTCCTGGGCTTTTGTTTGTTGGAAGATTTTTAATCACAGTTTCAATTTCTGTGCTTGTGATTGGTCTGTTCATATTTTCTATTTCTTCCTGATTCAGTCTTGGCAGGTTGTGCATTTCTAAGAATTTGTCCATTTCTTCCAGATTGTCCGTTTTATTGGCATAGAGTTGCTTGTAGTAATCTCTCATGATTTTTTTTATTTCTGCAGTGTCAGTTGTTACTTCTCCTTTTTCATTTCTAATTCTATTGATTTGAGTCTTCTCCCTTTTTCTCTTGATGAGTCTGGCTAGTGGTTTATCTATTTTGTTTATCTTCTCAAAGAACCAGCTTTTAGTTTTATTGATCTTTGCTATCATTTCCTTCATTTCTTTTTCATTTATTTCTGATCTGATTTTTATGATTTCTTTCCTTCTGCTAGCTTTGGGGTTTTTTTGTTCTTCTTTCTCTAATTGCTTGAGGTGCAAGGTTAGGTTGTTTATTCGAGATGTTTCCTGCTTCTTAAGGTGGGCTTGTATTGCTATAAACTTCCCCCTTAGAACTGCTTTTGCTGCATCCCATAGGTTTTGGGTCGTTGTGTCTCCATTGTCATTTGTTTCTAGGTATTTTTTAATTTCCTCTTTGATTTCTTCAGTGATCACTTCATTATTAAGTAGTGTATTGTTTAGCCTCCATGTGTTTGTATTTTTTACAGATCTTTTCCTGTAATTGATATCTAGTCTCATGGCGTTGTGGTCAGAAAAGATACTTGATACAATTTCAATTTTCTTAAATTTACCAAGGCTTGATTTGTGACCCAAGATATGATCTATCCTGGAGAATGTTCCATGAGCACTTGAGAAAAATGTGTATTCTGTTGTTTTTGGATGGAGTGTCCTATAAATATCAATTAAGTCCATCTTGTTTAATGTATCATTTAAAGCTTGTGTTTCCTTATTTATTTTCATTTTGGATGATCTGTCCATGGGTGAAAGTGGGGTGTTAAAGTCCCCTACTATGAATGTGTTACTGTCGATCTCCCATTTTATGGCTGTTAGTATTTGCCTTATGTATTGAGGTGCTCCTATGTTGGGTGCATAAATATTTACAATTGTTATATCTTCTTCTTGGATCGATCCCTTGATCATTACGTAGTGTCCTTCTTTGTCTCTTGTAATAGTCCTTATTTTAAAGTCTATTTTGTCTGATATGAGAATTGCTACTCCAGCTTTCTTTTGGTTTCCATTTGCATGGAATATCTTTTTCCATCCCCTTATTTTCAGTCTGTATGTGTCTCTAGGTCTGAAGTGGGTCTATTGTAGACAGCATATATAAGGGTCTTGTTTTTGTATCCATTCAGCCAATCTGTGTCTTTTGGTGGGAGCATTTAGTCCATTTACATTTTTTTTTTAAACATCTTTATTGGGGTATAATTGCTTTACAATTGTGTGTTAGTTTCTGCTTTATAACAAAGTGAATCAGTTATACATATACATATGTTCCCATATGTCTTCCCTCTTGCGTCTCCCTCCCTCCCACTCTCCCTATCCCACCCCTCCAGGCTGTCACAAAGCACCGAGCTAATATCCCTGTGCCTTGCGGCTGCTTCCCCCTAGCTATCTACCTTACTACGTTTGTTAGTGTGTATATGTCCATGACTCTCTCTCACCCTGTCAAAGCTCACCCTTCCCCCTCCCCATATTCTCAAGTCCGTTCTCCAGTAGGTCTGCGTCTTTATTCCTGTCTTACCCCTAGGTTCTTCATGACATTTTTTTCCCCCTTAAATTCCATATATATGCGTTAGCATACGGTATTTGTCTTTTTCTTTCTGACTTACTTCACTCTGTATGACAGACTCTAGGTCTATCCACCTCATTACAAATAGCTCAATTTCGTTTCTTTTTATGGCTGAGTAATATTCCATTGTATATATGTGCCACATCTTCTTTATCCATTCATCCGATGATGGGCGCTTAGGTTGTTTCCATCTCCGGGCTATTGTAAATAGAGCTGCAATGAACATTTTGGTACATGACTCTTTTTGAATTTTGGTTTTCTCAGGGTATATGCCCAGTAGTGGGATTGCTGGGTCATATGGTAATTCTATTTGTAGTTTTTTAAGGAACCTCCATACTGTTCTCCATAGTGGCTGAACCAATTCACATTCCCACCAGCAGTGCAAGAGTGTTCCCTTTTCTCCACACCCTCTCCAGCATTTATTGTTTCTAGATTTTTTGATGATGGCCATTCTGACTGGTGTGAGATGATATCTCATTGTAGTTTTGATTTGCATTTCTCTAATGATTAATGATGTTGAGCATTCTTTCATGTGTTTGTTGGCATTCTGTATATCTTCTTTGGAGAAATGTCTATTTAGGTCTTCTGCCCATTTTTGGATTGGGTTGTTTGTTTTTTTGTTATTGAGCTGCATGAGCTGCTTGTAAATTTTGGAGATTAAACCTTTGTCAGTTGCTTCATTTGCAAATATTTTCTCCCATTCTGAGGGTTGTCTTTTGGTCTTGATTATGGTTTCCTTTGCTGTGCAAAAGCTTTGAAGTTTCATTAGGTCCCATTTGTTTATTTTTGTTTTTATTTCCATTACTCTAGGAGGTGGGTCAGAAAGGATCTTGCTGTGATTTATGTCATAGAGTGTTCTGCCTATGTTTTCCTCTAAGAGTTTGATAGTTTCTGGCCTTACATTTAGGTCTTTAATCCATTTTGAGCTTATTTTTGTGTATGGTGTTAGGGAGTGATCTAATCTCATACTTTTACATGTACCTGTCCAGTTTTCCCAGCACCATTTATTGAAGAGGCTGTCCTTTCTCCACTGTACATTCCTGCCACCTTTATCAAAGATAAGGTGTCCATATGTGCGTGGGTTTATCGCTGGGCTTTCTATCCTGTTCCATTGATCTATCTTTCTGTTTTTGTGCCAGTACCATACTGTCTTGATTACTGTAGCTTTGTAGTATAGTCTGAAGTCAGGGAGCCTGATTCCTCCAGCTCCTTTTTTCGTTCTCAAGATTGCTTTGGCTATTCGGGGTCTTTTGTGTTTCCATACAAATTGTGAAATTTTTTGTTCTAGTTCTGTGAAAAATGCCAGTGGTAGTTTGATAGGGATTGCATTGAATCTGTAGATTGCTTTGGGTAGTAGAGTCATTTTCACAATGTTGATTCTTCCCATCCAAGAACATGGTATATCTCTCCATCTATTTGTATCATCTTTAATTTCTTTCATCAGTGTCTTATAATTTTCTGCATACAGGTCTTTCGTCTCCTTAGGTAGGTTTATTCCTAGATATTTTATTCTTTTTGTTGCAATGGTAAATGGGAGTGTTTTCTTGATTTCACTTTCAGATTTTTCATCATTAGTATATAGGAATGCCAGAGATTTCTGTGCATTAACTTTGTATCCTGCTACTTTACCAAATTCATTGATTAGCTCTAGTAGTTTTCTGGTAGCATCTTTAGGATTCTCTATGTATAGTATCATGTCATCTGCAAACAGTGACAGCTTTACTTCTTCTTTTCCGATTTGGATTCCTTTTATTTCCTTTTCTTCTCTGATTGCTGTGGCTAAAACTTCCAAAACTATGTTGAATAAGAGTGGTGAGAGTGGGCAACCTTGTCTTGTTCCTGATCTTAGTGGAAATGCTTTCAGTTTTTCACCATTGAGGATGATGTTTGCTGTGGGCTTGTCATATATGGCCTTTATTATGTTGAGGAAAGTTCCCTCTATGCCTACTTTCTGCAGGGTTTTTATCATAAATGGGTGTTGAATTTTGTCAAAAGCTTTCTCTGCATCTATTGAGATGATCATATGGTTTTTCTCTTTCAATTTGTTAATATGGTTTATCACATTGATAGATTTGCGTATATTGAAGAATCCTTGCATTCCTGGAATAAACCCCACTTGATCATGGTGTATGATCCTTTTAATGTGCTGTTGGATTCTGTTTGCTAGTATTTTGTTGAGGATTTTTGCATCTATGTTCATCAGTGATATTGGCCTGTAGTTTTCTTTCTTTGTGACATCCTTGTCTGGTTTTGGTATCAAGGTGATGGTGGCCTCGTAGAAGGAATTTGGGAGTGTTCCTCCCTCTGCTATATTTGGGAAGAGTTTGAGAAGGAGAGGTGTTAGCTCTTCTCTAAACGTTTGATAGAATTCACCTGTGAAGCCATCTGGTCCTGGGCTTTTGTTTGTTGGAAGATTTTTAATGACAGTTTCAATTTCAGTGCTTGTGATTGGTCTGTTCATATTTTCTATTTCTTCCTGATTCAGTCTTGGCAGGTTGTGCATTTCTAAGAATTTGTCCATTTCTTCCAGATTGTCCATTTTATTGGCATAGAGTTGCTTGTAGTAATCTCTTATGATTTTTTTTATTTCTGCAGTGTCAGTTGTTACTTCTCCTTTTTCATTTCTAATTCTATTGATTTGAGTCTTCTCCCTTTTTTTCTTGATGAGTCTGGCTAGTGGTTTATCTATTTTGTTTATCTTCTCAAAGAACCAGCTTTTAGTTTTATTGATCTTTGCTATCGTTTCCTTCATTTCTTTTTCATTTATTTCTGATCTGATTTTTATGATTTCTTTCCTTCTGCTAGCTTTGGGGTTTTTTTGTTCTTCTTTCTCTAATTGCTTGAGGTGCAAGGTTAGGTTGTTTATTCGAGATGTTTCCTGCTTCTTAAGGTGGGCTTGTATTGCTATAAACTTCCCCCTTAGAACTGCTTTTGCTGCATCCCATAGGTTTTGGGTCGTTGTGTCTCCATTGTCATTTGTTTCTAGGTATTTTTTTATTTCCTCTTTGATTTCTTCAGTGATCACTTCATTATTAAGTAGTGTATTGTTTAGCTTCCATGTGTTTGTATTTTTTACAGATCTTTTCCTGTAATTGATATCTAGTCTCATGGCGTTGTGGTCAGAAAAGATACTTGATACAATTTCAATTTTCTTAAATTTACCAAGGCTTGATTTGTGACCCAAGATATGGTCTATCCTGGAGAATGTTCCATGAGCACTTGAGAAAAATGTGTATTCTGTTGTTTTTGGATGGAGTGTCCTATAAATATCAATTAAGTCCATCTTGTTTAATGTATCATTTAAAGCTTGTGTTTCCTTATTTATTTTCATTTTGGATGATCTGTCCATGGGTGAAAGTGGGGTGTTAAAGTCCCCTACTATGAATGTGTTACTGTCAATCTCCCCTTTTATGGCTGTTAGTATTTGCCTTATGTATTGAGGTGCTCCTATGTTGGGTGCATAAATATTTACAATTGTTATATCTTCTTCTTGGATCGATCCCTTTATCATTATGTAGTGTCCTTCTTTGTCTCTTGTAATAGTCCTTATTTTAAAGTCTATTTTGTCTGATATGAGAATTGCTACTCCAGCTTTCTTTTGGTTTCCATTTGCATGGAATATCTTTTTCCATCCCCTTATTTTCAGTCTGTATGTGTCTCTAGGTCTGAAGTGGGTCTATTGTAGACAGCATATATAAGGGTCTTGTTTTTGTATCCATTCAGCCAATCTGTGTCTTTTGGTGGGAGCATTTAGTCCATTTACATTTAAGGTAATTATCGATATGTATGTTCCTATTCCCATTTTCTATATTGTTTTGGGTTCGTTATTATAGGTCTTTTCCTTCTCTTGTGTTCCTTGTCTAGAGAAGTTCCTTTAGCATTTGCTGTAAAGCTGGTTTGGTGGTGCTAAACTCTCTCAGCTTTTTCTTGTCTGTAAAGGTTTTAATTTCTCCATCAAATCTGAATGAGATCCTTGCTGGGTAGAGTAGCCTTGGTTGCAGGTTTTTCTCCTTCATCACTTTCAGTATGTCCTGCCACTCCCTTCTGGCTTGTAGGGTTTCTGCTGAGAGATCAGCTGTTAACCTTATGGGGATTCCCTTGTGTGTTATTTGCTGTTTTTCCCTTGCTGCTTTTAATATGCTTTCTTTGTATTTAATTTTTGACAGTTTGATTAATATGTGTCTTGGCGTATTTCTCCTTGTATTTATCCTGTATGGGACTCTCTGTGCTTCCTGGACTTGATTAACTATTTCCTTTCCCATATTAGGGAAGTTTTCAACTATAATCTCTTCAAATATTTTCTCAGTCCCTTTCTTTTTCTCTTCTTCTTCTGGAACCCCTATAATTCGAATGTTGGTGCGTTTAATGTTATCCCAGAGGTCTCTGAGACTGTCCTCAGTTCTTTTCATTCTTTTTTCTTTATTCTGCTCTGCAGTAGTTATTTCCACTATTTTATCTTCCAGGTCACTTATCCGTTCTTCTGCCTCAGTTATTCTGTTATTGATCCCATCTAGAGTACTTTTAATTTCATTTATTGCGTTGTTCATCATTGCTTGTTTCATCTTTATTTCTTCTAGGTCCTTGTTAACTGCTTCTTGCATTTTGTCCATTCTACTTCCAAGATTTCGGATCATCCTTACTATCATTATTCTGAATTCTTTTTCAGGTAGACTGCCTATTTCCTCTTCATTTGTTAGGTCTGGTGCATTTTTATCTTGCTCCTTCATCTGCTGTGTGTTTTTCTGTCTTCTCATTTTGCTTATCTTACTGTGTTTGGGGTCTCCTTTTTGCAGGCTGCACGTTCGTAGTTCCCGTTGTTTTTGATGTCTGTCTTCAGTGGCTAAGGTTGTTTCAGTGGGTTGTGTAGGCTTCCTGGTGGAGGGGACTAGTGCCTGTGTTGTGGTGGATGAGGCTGGATCTTGTCTCTCTAGTGGGCAGGTTCACGTCTGGTGGTGTGTTTTGGGGTGTCTGTGGCCTTATTATGATTTTAGGCAGCCTCTCTGCTAATGGGTGGGGTTGTGTTCCTGTTTTGCTAGTTGTTTGGCATAGGTTGTCTAGCACTGTGGCTTGCTGGTCGTTGAGTGAAGCTGGGTGCTGGTGTTAAGATGGAGGTCACTGGGAGATTTCCACCGTTTAATATTATGTGGAGCTGGGAGGTCTCTTGTTGACCAGTGTCCTGAAGTTGGCTCTCCTACCTCAGAGGCAGAGCCCTGACTCCTGGCTGGAGCACCAAGAGCCTTTCATCCACACGGCTCAGAATAAAAGGGAGAAAAAGTAGAGAGAATTAGTAGAAGTATGAGGAAAGAAAGAAGGAAAGGAGGAAAGGAAGGAAGGAAGAAAGAAGCAAAGAAGGAAAGAAAGGAGGGAGGGAGGGAGGAAGGAAGGAAGGAAGGAAGGAGGGAAAGAAGGAAAAAAGACAGAAAGAAAGAAGATACAGTAAAAATAAAATAAAGTATAATATAGTTATTGAATTAAAAAATATTTAGAAAAAAAAAAAAAGAGGGACGGATAGAACCTTAGGACAAATGTTGGAAGCAAAGCTATACAGAGAAAATCTTATACAGAAGCATACACATACACCTTCACAAAAAGAGGTAAAGGGGGAAAAGTCATAAATCTTGCTCTCAGAGACCACCTCCTCAATTTGGGGTGATTCGTTGTCTAAATGAGGGAAGGACGGAAAGAAAGAAAGAAAGAAAGAAGGAACGACGGTAAAGTATAATAAAGTTATTACAATTAAAATTAATTATTGAGAAAAAAAATTTTTTTTTTTTTAAAAACCATGGACGGATAGAGCCCTAGGACAAATGGTGGAAGCAAGAGTATACAGACAAGATGTCACACATAAGCATACACGTACATATTCACAAAAAGAGGAGAAGGGAAAAAAATCATAGATCTCGCTCCTAAATTCCACCTCTTCAATTTGGGATCATTCCTTGTCTATTCAGGTATTCCACAGATGCAGGGTATATCAAGTTGATTGTGGAGCTTTAATCCTCTGCTTCTGAGGCTGCTGGGAAAGATTTCCCTTTCTCTTCTTTGTTCTCACAGCTCACAGGAGCTCAGCTTTGGATTTGGCCCTGCCTCTGCGTGTAGGTCGCTGGAGGGCGTCTGTTTTTTGCTCAGACAGGACGGGGTTAAAGGAGCCGCTGATTCGGGGGCTCAGGCTTACTCAGGCCGGGGGTGAGGGGGGGGAAGGAGGGGCACTGCGTGCGGGGCGGGCCTGCGGCGTCAGAGGCGGCGTGACGTTGCGGCAGAGGCCGGCGTGACGTTGCACCAGCCTGAGGCCCGCCGTGCGTTCTCCCGGGGAAGTTGTCCCTGGTTCCCGGGAACCTGGCAGTGGCGGGCTGCACAGGCTCCGCAGAAGAGGGGTGTGGAGAGTGACCTGTGCTCGCACACAGGCCCCTTGGTGGCGGCAGCAGCAGCCTTAGCGTCTCCCGCCCGTCTCTGGGGTTCGCGCTTTTAGCCGCGGCTCGCGCCCGTCTCTGGAGTTCCTTTAAGCAGCGCTCTTAAACCCCTCTCCTCGCGCACCAGGAAACAAAGAGGGAAGAAAAAGTCTCTTGCCTCTTCGGCAGGTGCAGGCTTTTCCCCGAACTCCCTCCCGGCTAGTCGTGGTGCACTAACCCCTTCAGGCTATGTTCAAGCCGCCAACCCCAGTCCTCTCCCTGCGCTCTGTCCAAAACCGAAACCCGAGCTTCAGCTCGCAGCCCCGCCCGCCCGGGCGGGTGAGCAGACAAGCCTCTCGGGCTGGTGAGTGCCGGTCGGCACCGATCCTCTGTGCGGGAATCTCCCCGCTTTGCCCTCCGCACCCGTCGCTGTGCACTACTCCTCGGTCCCGAAGCCCCCCCCTCCGCCTCCCGCAGTCTCCGCCCGCGGAGGGGCTTCCTAGTGTGTGGAAACTTTTCCTCCTTCACAGCTCCCTCCCACTGGCGCAGGTGCCGTCCTTATTCTTTTGTCTCTGTTTTTTCTTTTTTTCTTTTGCCCTACCCAGGTACGTGGGGAGTTTCTTGCCTTTTGGGAGGTCTGAGGTCTTCTGCCAGCCTTCAGTAGGTGTTCTGTAGGAGTTGTTCCACGTGTAGATGTATTTCTGGTGTATCCGTGGGGAGGAAGGCGATCTCCGCGTCTTACTCTTCCGCCATCTTCAAGGTCCCCCAGTCCATTTACATTTAAGGTAATTATCGATATGTATGTTCCTATTCCCATTTTCTATATTGTTTTGGGTTCGTTATTATAGGTCTTTTCCTTCTCTTGTGTTCCTTGTCTAGAGAAGTTCCTTTAGCATTTGTTGTAAAGCTGGTTTGGTGGTGCTGAACTCTCTCAGCTTTTGCTTGTCTGTAAAGGTTTTAATTTCTCCATCAAATCTGAATGAGATCCTTGCTGGGTAGAGTAGTCTTGGTTGCAGGTTTTTTTCCTACATCACTTTCAGTATGTCCTGCCACTCCCTTCTGGCTTGTAGGGTTTCTGCTGAGAGATCAGCTGTTAACCTTATGGGGATTCCCTTGTGTGTTATTTGTTGTTTTTCCCTTGCTGCTTTTAATATGCTTTCTTTGTATTTAATTTTTGACAGTTTGATTAATATGTGTCTTGGCGTATTTCTCCTTATATTTATCCTGTATGGGACTCTCTGTACTTCCTGGACTTGATTAACTATTTCCTTTCCCATATTAGGGAAGTTTTCAACTATAATCTCTTCAAATATTTTCTCAGTCCCTTTCTTTTTCTCTTCTTCTTCTGGAACCCCTATAATTCGAATGTTGTTGCGTTTAATGTTGTCCCAGAGGTCTCTGAGACTGTCCTCAGTTCTTTTCATTCTTTTTTCTTTATTCTGCTCTGCAGTAGTTATTTCCACTATTTTATCTTCCAGGTCACTTATCCGTTCTTCTGCCTCAGTTATTCTGTTATTGATCCCATCTAGAGTACTTTTAATTTCATTTATTGCATTGTTCATCATTGCTTGTTTCATCTTTATTTCTTCTAGGTCCTTGTTAACTGTTTCTTGCATTTTGTCCATTCTACTTCCAAGATTTCGGATCATCCTTACTATCATTATTCTGAATTCTTTTTCAGGTAGACTGCCTATTTCTTCTTCATTTGTTAGGTCTGGTGCATTTTTATCTTGCTCCTTCATCTGCTGTGTGTTTTTCTGTCTTCTCATTTTGCTTATCTTACTGTGTTTGGGGTCTCCTTTTTGCAGGCTGCACGTACGTGTTCCCGTTGTTTTTGATGTCTGTCTCCAGTGGATAAGGTTGTTTCAGTGGGTTGTGTAGGCTTCCTGGCGGAGGGGACTAGTGCCTGTGTTCTGGTGGATGAGGCTGGATCTTGTCTCTTTAGTGGGCAGGTTCACTTCTGGTGGTGTGTTTTGGGGTGTCTGTGGCCTTATTATGATTTTCGGCAGCCTCTCTGCTAATGGGTGGGGTTGTGTTCCTCTTTTGCTAATTGTTTGGCATAGGTTGTCTAGCACTGTGGCTTGCTGGTCGTTGAGTGAAGCTGGGTGCTGGTGTTAAGATGGAGGTCACTGGGAGATTTCCACCATTTAATATTATGTGGAGCTGGGAGGTCTCTTGTTGACCAGTGCCCTGAAGTTGGCTCTCCTACCTCAGAGGCAGAGCCCTGACTCCTGGCTGGAGCACCAAGAGCCTTTCGTCCACACGGCTCAGAATAAAAGGGAGAAAAAGTAGAGAGAATTAGTAGAAGTATGAGGAAAGAAAGAAGGAAAGGAGGAAAGGAAGGAAGGAAGAAAGAAGCAAAGAAGGAAAGAAAGGAGGGAGGGAGGGAGGAAGGAAGGAAGGAAGGAAGGAGGGAAAGAAGGAAAAAAGACAGAAAGAAAGAAGATAAGTAAAAATAAAATAAAGTATAATATAGTTATTTGAATTAAAAAATATTTAGAAAAAAAAAAGGGGACGGATAGAACCTTAGGACAAATGTTGGAAGCAAAGCTATACAGAGAAAATCTTACACAGAAGCATACACATACACCTTCACAAAAAGAGGTAAAGGGGGAAAAATCATAAATCTTGCTCTCAGAGACCACCTCCTCAATTTGGGGTGATTCGTTGTCTAAAGGAGGGAAGGAAGGAAGGAAAGAAAGAAAGAAAGAACGAAGGTAAAGTATAATAAAGTTATTACAATTAAAATTAATTATTGAGAAAAAAAGTTTTTTAAAAAACCATGGACAGATAGAGCCCTAGGACAAATGGTGGAAGCAAGAGTATACAGGCACGGTCTCACACAGAAGCATACACGTACACATTCACAAAAAGAGGAGAAGGGAAAAAAATCATAGATCTCGCTCCTAAATTCCACCTCTTCAATTTGGGATCATTCCTTGTCTATTCAGGTATTCCACAGATGCAGGGTATATCAAGTTGATTGTGGAGCTTTAATCCGCTGCTTCTGAGGCTGCTGGGAGAGATTTCCCTTTCTCTTCTTTGTTCTCACAGCTTACAGGAAGGAGCTCAGCTTTAGATTTGGCCCTGCCTCTGCGTGTAGGTCGCTGGAGGGCGTCTGTTTTTTGCTCAGACAGGACAGGGTTAAAGGAGCCGCTGATTCGGGGGCTCTGGCTCACTCAGGCCAGGGGGGGGGAGGAGGGGCACTGCGTGCGGGGCGGGCCTGCGGCGTCAGAGGCGGCGTGACGTTGCGGCAGAGGCCGGTGTGACGTTGCACCAGCCTGAGGCCCGCCGTGCGTTCTCCCGGGGAAGTTGTCCCTGGTTCCCGGGAACCTGGCAGTGGCGGGCTGCACAGGCTCCGCGGAAGAGGGGTGTGGAGAGTGACCTGTGCTCGCACACAGGCCCCTTGGTGGCGGCAGCAGCAGCCTTAGCGTCTCCCGCCCGTTTCTGGGGTCCGCGCTTTTAGCCACGGCTCGCGCCCGTCTCTGGGGTTCGCGCTTTTAGCCGCGGCTCGCGCCCGTCTCTGGGGTTCGCGCTTTTAGCCGCGGCTCGCACCCGTCTCTGGAGTTCCTTTAAGCAGCGCTCTTAAACCTCTCTCCTCGCGCACCAGGAAACAAAGAGGGAAGAAAAAGTCTCTTGCCTCTTCGGCAGGTGCAGGCTTTTCCCCGAACTCCCTCCCAGCTAGTCGTGGTGCACTAACCCCTTTAGGCTATGTTCAAGCCGCGAACCCCAGTCCTCTACCTGAGCTCCGTCCAAAACCGAAACCCGAGCCACAGCTCGCAGCCCCGCCCGCCCCGGCGGGTGAGCAGACAAGCCTCTCGGGCTGGTGAGTGCCGGTGGGCACCGATCCTCTGTGCGGGAATCTCCCCGCTTTGCCCTCCGCACCCCTCGCTGTGCACTACTCCGCGGTCCCGAAGCTCCCCCCTCCGCCTCCCGCGGTCTCCGCCCCCGGAGGGGCTTCCTAGTGTGTGGAAACTTTTCCTCCTTCACAGCTCCCTCCCACTGCTGCAGGTTCCCTCCTTATTCTTTTGTCTCTGTTTTTTCTTTTGCCCTACCCAGGTACGAGGGGAGTTTCTTGCCTTTTGGGAGGTCTGAGGTCTTCTGCCAGCCTTCAGTAGGTGTTCTCTCTGTGCTAATTTCAATCTCTGGTTATATGCAGCACCCCAACTCACCTTTCCCCATAGGCAAGCATAAGTTGGTTTTCTAAATTTGAGACCCTGTTCTGTTTTGTAATTCAGTTCATGTGTAGCCAAGTTTACATTCCGTGTATTAGTGATATCTTATGATGTTTCTTTTTCTGTGTGACTTATTTCTAGTAGAATCATCGTACCTGAATCCACTCATTATGCCGCTACGGGCCTGATGACATAGATTTCATTGCTGAGTGATATTCCATTGTACGTACGTACCACAACTTCTTTATCCATTTTTTGCTTTCTCGGATATTTAACTTGTACCGTAGACGAGGTTCTTGTAAACAGAGCCGTCCCAAACTTTGGGGTGGCTGTGTGTTTTTGATTTTAATTTCCCTAAGCTACAGGACCATAAGTGAAAGTGCCATAGGCTGTGTTGCTTTGTTTCCTACGTGTTTCAGGAAACACCATACACTTCTCCAGAGTGGCTGTTGGCAATTTACATCCCGCCCATCAGCATAACAAGGCTCCCTGTTCTCCATGACCTGTCCTGCCTTTCTGGATTTTACACTTTTTTCAGATAGCCCTTGTGACCTGGGGGCAGTGAGACTTCATTGTAGTGCAGATTTCTTTACAGGCTTGCTTGGTTGGCCAAAAAGGGCATATGCGTTTTTTCCTGAATATATTCAGGAAAAAACGCATACGCCCTTTTTGGCCAAGTGCATCATTGTCGACATTCGGCCTCTTTTCCTATGCTTTAAGTGCAATTCCAGTCTACCCCCTGAAATCGTTTTCCTGAAATTCTGCCCCGCTTTCAAGTCCTCTTCGAAGACTTATTTCAATACATTTTTGGACGATAGCTGTCATTCATAACTCTGCAGGTTTGTGAATTACAGTGCCGCTGAGCTCCTTTCTTCAACTCGCTTTCTTGTGAGCTGGCCGCAAAACCGCTGGATTGGTTCAGGCCCTAATCTGGCTCGGGCAGGGCATGCTGAGCCTTTGGTTAATTACTCTTCCTGGTGGGAAATGAGCGTTCCATTTGCCCGTGCAGACACCTACAGCTAGTCTCTCATTGGTTCTCCCTATTCCTGTTCATCTTGCACAGAAATTGCAAACTGTGCCAAACAGGAGGTTAAAGGCACTGACTCTCCAAGTGGGGAGAGTGTTAGTAAAGCGTCTGGAACCATGAGCCCGAGTACCAGGGGACGAAACCTGAGATGCATTTGAAAACGTTTCCCAATCACACGGTGGACCATACTCTGGGTTTCCCATGCATGTTTTAGCTGAAGGAAGAATCCCTTACACCTGGAGAGTTGGGACCCATGGAATGGGTACCATGCAGTGTGACTTCAAAGGGTCTGCGTTTGCTCACTGAACCTCACCAATGTTATCAGCCCGAAATGTCCAGCCTTATGTCTCACCCAGCTCTGGGTGTAGATGTGGTAATTCCAGGTTGCATCACAAGCCCTGAATGAATTATTTAAGAATTGCTCTCTATTTCACTGTCATTGTGTTTTGTTTTTGAAATTTATTTTGATAATGGGATTTATCGGATTTTCACTGCTGCGTTTAGGCTGCTGTACACATGCTTGATTTCCTTATGGAGACATATAAATCCATGGGTTTTAAGATTCTTACTTGTCAGGTATATTCCCATGCGTTGAATATGGGGTGTTGAGCCCATTTCGTTTAGCAAGGAGTAGGTCTTGTCTATTATATATTTGGCTTATGGAAAGGTATCTGTGCTAATTTCAATCTCTGGTTTTATGCAGCACCCCAACTCACCTTTCCCCATAAGCAAGCATAAGTTGGTTTTCTGAATTTGAGACCCTGTTCTGTTTTGTAATTCAGTTCATGTGTAGCCAAGTTTACATTCCGTGTATTAGTGATATCTTATAATGTTTCTTTTTCTGTGTGACTTATCTCTCGTAGAATCATCCTACCTGAATCCACTCATTATGCCTCTACGGGCCTGGTGACGTAGATTTAATTGCTGAGTGATATTGCATTGTACATACGTACCACAACTTCTTTATCCATTTTTTGCTTTCTCGGATATTTAACTTGTACCGTAGACGAGGTTCTTGTAAACAGAGCCGTCCCAAACTTTGGGGTGGCTGTGTGTGTTTTATTTTAATTTCCCTATGCTATAGGACCATATGTGGAAGTGCCATAGGCTGTGTTGCTTTGTTTCCTACGTGTTTCAGGAAACACCATACACTTCTCCAGAGTGGCTGTTGGCAAATTACATCCTGACCATCAGCATAACAAGGCTCCCTGTTCTCCATGACTTGTCCTGCATTTCTGGATTTTACACTTTTTTCAGATGGCCCTTTTGACCGGGGGGCAGTGAGACTTCATTGTAGTGCAGATTTCTTTAACATGCTTGCTTGGTTGGCCAAAAAGGGCGTATGCGTTTTTTCCTGAATATATTCAGGAAAAAACGCATACGCCCTTTTTGGCCAAGAGCATCATTGTCGACGTTCTGCCTCTTTTCCTATGCTTTAAATGCAATTCCAGTCTACCCCCTGAAATCGTTTTCCTGCAATTCTGCCCCGCTTTCAAGTCCTCTTCGCAGCCTTCCTTCAATATATTTTTGGACGATAGCTGTCATTTATAACTTTGCAGGTTTGTGAATTACAGTGCCCCTGAGCTCCGTTCTTCAAATTGCTTTCTTTTGAGCTGGCCGAAAAGCCGCAGGATTCCTTCAGGCCCTAATCTGGTTCAGGCACGGCATGCTGAGCCTTTGGTTAATTCCTCTTCCTGGTTGGAAATGAGCGTTAAATTTGCCCGTGCAGACACCTACAGCTAGTCTCTCATTGGTTCTCCCTATTCCTTTTCATTTTGCGGAGAAATTCCAAACTGTGCCCAACAGGAGGTTAAAGGCACTGACTCTCCAAGTGGGGAGAGTGTTAGTAAAGAGTCTGGAATGGTGAACCCGAGTAAAAGAGGACAAAACCTGAGATGCATTTGAAAAAGTTTCGGGGTCACACGGTGCACCATACTGTGGGTTTCCCATGCATGTTTTAGCTGAAGGAAGAATCCCTTAAACTTGGAGAGTTGGGACCTATGGAATGGGTACCATGCTGTATGACTTCAAAGGGTCTGCATTTGCTCATCAAACCTCACCAATGCTATCAGCCCAAAGTGCCCAACCTTATGTCTCACTCAGCTCTGGGTGTAGATGTGGTAAATCCAGGTTGCATCACAAGCCCTGAATGAATTATTTAAGAATTGCTCTCTATTTCACTGTCCTTGGGTTTTGTTTGTGTAATTCATTTTGATAATGGGATTTATCGGATTTTCTCTGCTGCATTCATGCCGCTGTACACACGCTTCATTCTCTTACGGAGACATATAAATCCATGGGTTTGAAGATTCTTACTAGTCAGGTGTATTCCTAGGCGTTGAATATGGGGTGTTTAGTCCATTTCGTTGAGCAAGGGGTAGGTCTTGACTATTACATATTTGGCTTATGGAAAGGTATCTGTGCTAATTTATATCTCTGGTTTTATGCAGCACCCCAACTCACCTTTCCCCTAAAGCAAGCATAAGTTGGTTTTCTAAATTTGAGACCCTGTTCTGTTTTGTAATTCAGTTCATGTGTAGCCAAATTTACATTCCGTGTATTAGTGATATCTTATGATGTTTCATTTTCTGTGTGACTTATTTCACTTAGAATCATCGTACCTGAATTCACTCATTATGCCGCGACGGGCCTGATGACATAGATTTCATTGCTGAGTGATATTCCATTGTACGTACGTACCACAACTTCTTTATCCATTTTTCACATTCTGGGATATTTAACTTGTACCGTAGACGAGGTTCTTGTAAACAGAGCCGTCCGACACTTTGGGGTGGCTGTGTGTTTTTGATTTTAATTTCCCTAAGCTATAGGACCATAAGTGGAAGTGCCGTAGGCTCTGTAGCTTTGTTTTTTCGGTGTTCCGGGAAACACCATACACTTCTCCAGAGTGGCTGTTGGCAATTTACATCCCGCCCATCAGCATAACAAGGCTCCCTGTTCTCCATGGCCTGTGCTGCCTTTCTGGATTTTACACTTTTTTCAGATGGCCCTTTTGACCGGGGGGCAGTGAGACTTCATTGAAATGCACATTTCTTTAACATGCATGCTTGGTTGGCCAAAAAGGGCGTATGCGTTTTTTCCTGAATATATTCAGGAGAAAACGCATACGCCCTTTTTGGCCAAGAGTATCATTGTTGACGTTCTGCCTCTTTTCCTATGCTTTAAATGCAATTCCCGTCTACCCCCTGAAATCGTTTTCCTGCGATACTGCCCCACTTACAAGTCGTCTTCGCAGCCTTCCTTCAATATATTTTACGACGATAGCTGTCATTTATAACTCTGCAGGTTTGTGAGTTACAGTGCCCCTGAGCTCATTTTTTCAACTCGCTATCTTGTGAGCTGGCCGCAAACCCACAGGATTGCCTCAGGCCCTAATCTGGTTCCGGCACGGCATGCTGAGCCTTTGGTTAATTCCTCTTCCTGGTGGGAAATGAGCGTTAAATTTGCCCGTGCAGACACCTAGAGCTAGTCTCTCATTCGTTCTCCTTATTTCTTTTCATCTTGCGCAGAAATTGCAAACTGTGCCCAACAGGAGGTTAAAGGCACTGACTATCCAAGTGGGGAGAGTGTTCGTAAAGGGTCTGGAATGGTGAACCCGAGTAAAAGGGGACGAAAACTGAGATGTATTTGAAAACTTTTGCCACTCACACGGTGCACCATACTGTGGGTTTCCCATGCATGTTTTAGCTGAAGGAAGAATCCCTTAAACTTGGAGAGTTGGGACCCATGGAATGGGTACCATGCTGTATGACTTCAAAGGGTCTGCATTTGCTCATCGAACCTCACCAATGCTATCAGCCCGAAGTGCCCAACCTTATGTCTCACTCAGCTCTGGGTGTAGATGTGGTAAATCCAGGTTGCATCACAAGCCCTGAATGAATTATTTAAGAATTGCTCTCTATCTCACTGTCCTTGGGTTTTGTTTGTGTAATTCATTTTGATAATGGGATTTATCGGATTTTCTCTGCTGCATTCATGCCGCTGTACACACGCTTCATTCTCTTACGGAGACATATAAATCCATGGGTTTGAAGATTCTTACTAGTCAGGTGTATTCCTAGGCGTTGAATATGGGGTGTTTAGTCCATTTCGTTGAGCAAGGGGTAGGACTTGACTATTACATATTTGGCTTATGGAAAGGTATCTGTGCTAATTTCAATCTCTGGTTTTATGCAGCACCCCAACTCACCTTTCCCCTTAAGCAAGCATAAGTTGGTTTTCTAAATTTGAGACCCTGTTCTGTTTTGTAATTCAGTTCATGTGTAGCCAAGTTTACATTCCGTGTAGTAGTGATATCTTATGATGTTTCATTTTCTGTGTGACTTATTTCCCTTAGAATCATCGTACCTGAATCCACTCATTATGCCGCGACGGGCCTGATGACATAGATTTCATTGCTGAGTGATATTCCATTGTACGTACGTACCACAACTTCTTTATCCATTTTTCACATTCTGGGATATTTAAGTTGTACCGTAGATGAGGTTCTTGTAAACAGAGCCGTCCGACACTTTGGGGTGGCTGTGTGTTTTTGATTTTAATTTCCCTAAGCTATAGGACCATAAGTGGAAGTGCCGTAGGCTCCGTAGCTTTGTTTTTTCGGTGTTCCGGGAAACACCATACACTTCTCCAGGGTGGCTGTTGGCAATTTACACCCCGCCCATCAGCATAACAAGGCTCCCTGTTCTCCATGGCCTGTGCTGCCTTTCTGGATTTTACACTTTTTTCAGATGGCCCTTTTGACCGGGGGGCAGTGAGACTTCATTGTAGTGCAGATTTCTTTAACATGCTTGCTTGGTTGGCCAAAAAGGGCGTATGCGTTTTTTCCTGAATATATTCAGGAAAAAACGCATACGCACTTTTTGGCCAAGAGCATCATTGTCGACGTTCTGCCTCTTTTCCTATGCTTTAAATTCAATTCCCGTCTACCCCCTGAAATCGTTTTCCTGCAAATCTGTCCCGCTTACAAGTAGTCTTCGCAGCCTTCCTTCAATATATTTTTGGACGATAGCTGTCATTTATAACTCTGCAGGTTTGTGAGTTACAGTGCCCCTGAGCTCATTTCTTCAACTCGCTATCTTGTGAGCTGGCCGCAAACCCACAGGATTGCCTCAGGCCCTAATCTGGTTCCGGCACGGCATGCTGAGCCTTTGGTTAATTCCTCTTCCTGGTGAGAAATGAGCGTTAAATTTGCCCGTGCAGACACCTAGAGCTAGTCTCTCATTCATTCTCCTTATTCCTTTTCATCTTGCGCAGAAATTGCAAACTGTGCCCAACAGGAGGTTAAAGGCACTGACTCTCCAAGTGGGGAGAGTGTTCGTAAAGGGTCTGGAATGGTGAACCCGAGTAAAAGGGGACGAAAACTGAGATGTATTTGAAAACGTTTGCCAGTCACACGGTGCAGCATACTGTGGGTTTCCCATGCATGTTTTAGCTGAAGGAAGAATCCCTTAAACTTGGAGAGTTGGGACCCATGGAATGGGTACCATGCTGTATGACTTCAAAGGGTCTGCATTTGCTCATCGAACCTCACCAATGCTATCAGCCCGAAGTGCACAAACTTATGTCTCACTCAGCTCTGGGTGTAGATGTGGTAAATCCAGGTTGCATCACAAGCCCTGAATGAATTATTTAAGAATTGCTCTCTATTTCACTGTCCTTGGGTTTTGTTTGTGTAATTCATTTTGATAATGGGATTTATCGGATTTTCTCTGCTGCATTCATGCCGCTGTACACACGCTTCATTCTCTTACGGAGACATATAAATCCATGGGTTTGAAGATTCTTACTAGTCAGGTGTATTCCTAGGCGTTGAATATGGGGTGTTTAGTCCATTTCGTTGAGCAAGGGGTAGGACTTGACTATTACATATTTGGCTTATGGAAAGGTATCTGTGCTAATTTCAATCTCTGGTTTTATGCAGCACCCCAACTCACCTTTCCCCTTAAGCAAGCATAAGTTGCTTTTCTAAATTTGAGACCCTGTTCTGTTTTGTAATTCAGTTCATGTGTAGCCAAGTTTACATTCCGTGTAGTAGTGATATCTTATGATGTTTCATTTTCTGTGTGACTTATTTCACTTAGAATCATCGTACCTGAATCCACTCATTATGCCGCGACGGGCCTGATGACATAGATTTCATTGCTGAGTGATATTCCATTGTACGTACGTACCACAACTTCTTTATCCATTTTTCACATTCTGGGATATTTAACTTGTACCGTAGACGAGGTTCTTGTAAACAGAGCCGTCCGACACTTTGGGGTGGCTGTGTGTTTTTGATTTTAATTTCGCTAAGCTATAGGACCATAAGTGGAAGTGCCGTAGGCTCCGTAGCTTTGTTTTTTCGGTGTTCCGGGAAACACCGTACACTTCTCCAGGGTGGCTGTTGGCAATTTACATCCCGCCCATCAGCATAATAAGGCTCCCTGTTCTCCATGGCCTGTGCTGACTTTCTGGATTTTACACTTTTTTCAGATGGCCCTTTTGACCGGGGGGCAGTGAGACTTCATTGTAGTGCAGATTTCTTTAACATGCTTGCTTGGTTGGCCAAAAAGGGCGTATGCGTTTTTTCCTGAATATATTCAGGAAAAAACGCATACGCCCTTTTTGGCCAAGAGCATCATTGTCGACGTTCTGCCTCTTTTCCTATGCTTTAAATGCAATTCCCGTCTACCCCCTGAAATCGTTCTCCTGCAATTCTGCCCCACTTACAAGTCGTCTTCGCAGCCTTCCTTCAATATATTTTTGGACGATAGCTGTCATTTATAACTCTGCAGGTTTGTGAGTTACAGTGCCCCTGAGCTCATTTCTTCAACTCGCTATCTTGTGAGCTGGCCGCAAACCCACAGGATTGCCTCAGGCCCTAATCTGGTTCCGGCACGGCATGCTGAGCCTTTCGTTAATTCCTCTTCCTGGTGGGAAATGAGCGTTAAATTTGCCCGTGCAGACACCTAGAGCTAGTCTCTCATTCGTTCTCCCTATTCCTTTTCATCTTGCGCAGAAATTGCAAACTGTGCCCAACAGGAGGTTAAAGGCACTGACTATCCAAGTGGGGAGAGTGTTCGTAAAGGGTCTGGAATGGTGAACCCGAGTAAAAGGGGACGAAAACTGAGATGCATTTGAAAACGTTTGCCAGTCACACGGTGCACCATACTTTGGGTTTCCCATGCATGTTTTAGCTGAAGGAAGAATCCCTTAAACTTGGAGAGTTGGGACCCATGGAATGGGTACCATGCTGTATGACTTCAAAGGGTCTGCATTTGCTCATCGAACCTCACCAATGCTATCAGCCCGAAGTGCCCAACCTTATGTCTCACTCAGCTCTGGGTGTACATGTGGTAAGTCCAGGTTGCATCACAAGCCCTGAATGAATTATTTAAGAATTGCTCTCTATTTCACTGTCCTTGGGTTTTGTTTGTGTAATTCATTTTGATAATGGGATTTATCGGATTTTCTCTGCTGCATTCATGCCGCTGTACACACGCTTCATTCTCTTACGGAGACATATAAATCCATGGGTTTGAAGATTCTTACTAGTCAGGTGTATTCCTAGGCGTTGAATATGGGGTGTTTAGTCCATTTCGTTGAGCAAGGGGTAGGACTTGACTATTACATATTTGGCTTATGGAAAGGTATCTGTGCTAATTTCTATCTCTGGTTTTATGCAGCACCCCAACTCACCTTTCCCCTTAAGCAAGCATAAGTTGGTTTTCTAAATTTGAGACCCTGTTCTGTTTTGTAATTCAGTTCATGTGTAGCCAAATTTACATTCCGTGTAGTAGTGATATCTTATGATGTTTCATTTTCTGTGTGACTTATTTCACTTAGAATCATCGTACCTGAATCCACTCATTATGCCGCGACGGGCCTGATGACATAGATTTCATTGCTGAGTGATATTCCATTGTACGTACGTACCACAACTTCTTTATCCATTTTTCACATTCTGGGATATTTAACTTGTACCGTAGACGAGGTTCTTGTAAACAGAGCCGTCCGACACTTTGGGGTGGCTGTGTGTTTTTGATTTTAATTTCCCTAAGCTATAGGACCATAAGTGGAAATGCCGTAGGCTCCATAGCTTTGTTTTTTCGGTGTTCCGGGAAACACCATACACTTCTCCAGGGTGGCTGTTGGCAATTTACATCCCGCCCATCAGCATAACAAGGCTCCCTGTTCTCCATGGCCGGTGCTGCCTTTCTGGATTTTACACTTTTTTCAGATGGCCCTTTTGACCGGGGGGCAGTGAGACTTCATTGTAGTGCAGATTTCTTTAACATGCTTGCTTGGTTGGCCAAAAAGGGCGTATGCGTTTTTTCCTGAATATATTCAGGAGAAAACGCATACGCCCGTTTTGGCCAAGAGCATCATTGTCGACGTTCTGCCTCTTTTCCTATGCTTTAAATGCAATTCCCGTCTACCCCCTGAAATCGTTTTCCTGCGATTCTGCCCCACTTACAAGTCGTCTTCGCAGCCTTCCTTCAATATATTTTTGGACGATAGCTGTCATTTATAACTCTGCAGGTTTGTGAGTTACAGTGCCCCTGAGCTCCTTTCTTCAACTCGCTATCTTGTGAGCTGGCCGCAAACCCACAGGATTGCCTCAGGCCCTAATCTGGTTCCGGCACGGCATGCTGAGCCTTTGGTTAATTCCTCTTCCTGGTGGGAAATGAGCGTTAAATTTGCCCGTGCCGACACCTAGAGCTAGTCTCTCATTCGTTCTCCCTATTCCTTTACATCTTGCGCAGAAATTGCAAACTGTGCCCAACAGGAGGTTAAAGGCACTGACTCTCCAAGTGGGGAGAGTGTTCGTAAAGGGTCTGGAATGGTGAACCCGAGTAAAAGGGGAGGAAAACTGACAATCATTTGAAAACGTTTCCCAGTCACACGGTGCACCGTACTGTGGGTTTCCCATGCATGTTTTAGCTGAAGGAAGAATCCCTTAAACTTGGAGAGTTGGGACCCATGGAATGGGTACCATCCTGTATGACTTCAAAGGGTCTGCATTTGCTCATCGAACCTCACCAATGCTATCAGCCCGAAGTGCCCAACCTTATGTCTCACTCAGCTCTGGGTGTAGATGTGGTAAATCCAGGTTGCATCACAAGCCCTGAATGAATTATTTAAGAATTGCTCTCTATTTCACTGTCCTTGGGTTTTGTTTGTGTAATTCATTTTGATAATGGGATTTATCGGATTTTCTCTGTTGCATTCATGCCGCTGTACACACGCTTCATTCTCTTACGGAGACATATAAATCCATGGGTTTGAAGATTCTTACTAGTCAGGTGTATTCCTAGGCGTTGAATATGGGGTGTTTAGTCCATTTCGTTGAGCAAGGGGTAGGACTTGACTATTACATATTTGGCTTATGGAAAGTTATCTGTGCTAATTTCTATCTCTGGTTTTATGCAGCACCCCAACTCACCTTTCCCCTTAAGCAAGCATAAGTTGGTTTTCTAAATTTGAGACCCTGTTCTGTTTTGTAATTCAGTTCATGTGTAGCCAAATTTACATTCCGTGTAGTAGTGATATCTTATGATGTTTCATTTTCTGTGTGACTTATTTCACTTAGAATCATCGTACCTGAATCCACTCATTATGCCGCGACGGGCCTGATGACATAGATTTCATTGCTGAGTGATATTCCATTGTACGTACGTACCACAACTTCTTTATCCATTTTTCACATTCTGGGATATTTAACTTGTACCGTAGACGAGGTTCTTGTAAACAGAGCCGTCCGACACTTTGGGGTGGCTGTGTGTTTTTGATTTTAATTTCCCTAAGCTATAGGACCATAAGTGGAAGTGCCGTAGGCTCCGTAGCTTTGTTTTTTCGGTGTTCCGGGAAACACCATACACTTCTCCAGGGTGGCTGTTGGCAATTTACATCCCGCCCATCAGCATAACAAGGCTCCCTGTTCTCCATGGCCTGTGCTGCCTTTCTGGATTTTACACTTTTTTCAGATGGCCCTTTTGACCGGGGGGCAGTGAGACTTCATTGTAGTGCAGATTTCTTTAACATGCTTGCTTGGTTGGCCAAAAAGGGCGTATGCGTTTTTTCCTGAATATATTCAGGAAAAAACGCATACGCCCTTTTTGGCCAAGAGCATCATTGTCGACGTTCTGCCTCTTTTCCTATGCTTTAAATGCAATTCCCGTGTACCCCCTGAAATAGTTTTCCTGCAATTCTGCCCCACTTACAAGTCGTCTTCGCAGCCTTCTTTCAATATATTTTTGGACGATAGCTGTCATTTATAACTCTGCAGGTTTGTGAGTTACAGTGCCCCTGAGCTCATTTCTTCAACTCGCTATCTTGTGAGCTGGCCGCAAACCCACAGGATTGCCTCAGGCCCTAATCTGGTTCCGGCACGGCATGCTGAGCCTTTGGTTAATTCCTCTTCCTGGTGGGAAATGAGCGTTAAATTTGCCCGTGCAGACACCTAGAGCTAGTCTCTCATTCGTTCTCCCTATTCCTTTTCATCTTGCGCAGAAATTGCAAACTGTGCCCAACAGGAGGTTAAAGGCACTGACTCTCCAAGTGGGGAGGGTGTTCATAAAGGGTCTGGAATGGTGAACCCGAGTAAAAGGGGACGAAAACTGAGAATCATTTGAAAACGTTTGCCAGTCACACGGTGCAGCATACTGTTGGTTTCCCATGCATGTTTTAGCTGAAGGAAGAATCCCTTAAACTTGGAGAGTTGGGACCCATGGAATGGGTACCATGCTGTATGACTTCACAGGGTCTGCATTTGCTCATCGAACCTCACCAATGCTATCAGCCCGAAGTGCCCAACCTTATGTCTCACTCAGCTCTGGGTGTAGATGTGGTAAATCCAGGTTGCATCACAAGCCCTGAATGAATTATTTAAGAATTGCTCTCTATTTCACTGTCCTTGGGTTTTGTTTGTGTAATTCATTTTGATAATGGGATTTATCGGATTTTCTCTGCTGCATTCATGCCGCTGTACACACGCATCATTCTCTTACGGAGACATATAAATCCATGGGTTTGAAGATTCTTACTAGTCAGGTGTATTCCTACGCGTTGAATATGGGGTGTTTAGTCCATTTCGTTGAGCAAGGGGTAGGTCTTGACTATTACATATTTGGCTTATGGAAAGGTATCTGTGCTAATTTCTATCTCTGGTTTTATGCAGCACCCCAACTCACCTTTCCCCTTAAGCAAGCATAAGTTGGTTTTCTAAATTTGAGACCCTGTTCTGTTTTGTAATTCAGTTCATGTGTAGCCAAGTTTACATTACGTGTATTAGTGATATCTTATGATGTTTCAGTTTCTGTGTGACTTATTTCACTTAGAATCATCGTACCTGAATCCACTCATTATGCCGCGACGGGCCTGATGACATAGATTTCATTGCTGAGTGATATTCCATTGTACGTACGTACCACAACTTCTTTATCCATTTTTCACATTCTGGGATATTTAACTTGTACCGTAGACGAGGTTCTTGTAAACAGAGCCGTCCGACACTTTGGGGTGGCTGTGTGCTTTTGATTTTAATTTCCCTAAGCTATAGGACCATAAGTGGAAGTGCCGTAGGCTCCGTAGCTTTGTTTTTTCGGTGTTCCGGGAAACACCATACACTTCTCCAGAGTGGCTGATGGCAATTTACATCCTGCCCATCAGCATAACAAGGCTCCCTGTTCTCCGTGGCCTGTGTTGCCTTTCTGGATTTTACACTTTTTTCAGATGGCCCTTTTGACCGGGGGGCAGTGAGACTTCATTGTAGTGCAGATTTCTTTAACATGCTTGCTTGGTTGGCCAAAAAGGGCGTATGCGTTTTTTCCTGAATATATTCAGGAAAAAACGCATACGCCCTTTTTGGCCAAGAGCATCATTGTCGACGTTCTGCCTCTTTTCCTATGCTTTAAATGCAATTCCCGTGTACCCCCTGAAATAGTTTTCCTGCAATTCTGCCCCACTTACAAGTCGTCTTCGCAGCCTTCCTTCAATATATTTTTGGACGATAGCTGTCATTTATAACTCTGCAGGTTTGTGAGTTACAGTGCCCCTGAGCTCCTTTCTTCAACTCGCTATCTTGTGAGCTGGCCGCAAACCCACAGGATTGCTTCAGGCCCTAATCTGGTTCCGGCACGGCATGCTGAGCCTTTGGTGAATTCCTCTTCCTGGTGGGAAATGAGCGTTAAATTTGCCCGTGCAGACACCTAGAGCTAGTCTCTCATTGGTTCTCCCTATTCCTTTTCATCTTGCGCAGAAATTGCAAACTGTGCCCAACAGGAGGTTAAAGGCACTGACTCTCCAAGTGGGGAGAGTGTTCGTAAAGGGTCTGGAATGGTGAACCCGAGTAAAAGGGGACGAAAACTGAGATGCATTTGAAAACGTTTGCCAGTCACAAGGTGCACCGTACTGTGGGTTTCCCATGCATGTTTTAGCTGAAGGAAGAATCCCTTAAACTTGGAGAGTTGGGACCCATGGAATGGGTACCATGCTGTATGACTTCAAAGGGTCTGCATTTGCTCATCGAACCTCACCAATGCTATCAGCCCGAAGTGCCCAACCTTATGTCTCACTCAGCTCTGGGTGTAGATGTGGTAAATCCAGGTTGCATCACAAGCCCTGAATGAATTATTTAAGAATTGCTCTCTATTTCACTGTCCTTGGGTTTTGTTTGTGTAATTCATTTTGATAATGGGATTTATCGGATTTTCTCTGCTGCATTCATGCCGCTGTACACACGCTTCATTCTCTTACGGAGACATATAAATCCATGGGTTTGAAGATTCTTACTAGTCAGGTGTATTCCTAGGCGTTGAATATAGGGTGTTTAGCCCATTTCTTTGAGCAAGGGGTAGGTCTTGACTATTACATATTTGGCTTATGGAAAGGTATCTGTGCTAATTTCTATCTCTGGTTTTATGCAGCACCCCAACTCACCTTTCCCCTTAAGCAAGCATAAGTTGGTTTTCTAAATTTGAGACCCTGTTCTGTTTTGTAATTCAGTTCATGTGTAGCCAAGTTTACATTCCGTGTATTAGTGATATCTTATGATGTTTCATTTTCTGTGTGACTTATTTCACTTAGAATCATCGTACCTGAACCCACTCATTATGCCGCGACGGGCCTGATGACATAGATTTCATTGCTGTGTGATATTCCATTGTACGTACGTACCACAACTTCTTTATCCATTTTTCACATTCTGGGATATTTAACTTGTACCGTAGACGAGGTTCTTGTAAACAGAGCCGCCCGAGATTTTGGGTGGCTGTGTGTTTTTGATTTTAATTTTCCTAAGCTATAGGACCGTAAGGGGAAGTGCCATAGGCTCCGTTGCTTTGTTTTTTAGATGTTCCGGGAAACACCATACATTTTTCCAGACTGGCTGTTGGCAATTTACATCCCGCCCATCAGCATAACAAGGCTCCCTGTTCTCCATGGCCTGTGCTGCCTTTCTGGATTTTACAATTTTTTCAGATGGCCCTTTTGACCGGGGGGCAGTGAGACTTCATTGTAGTGCAGATTTCTTTAACATGCTTGCTTGGTTGGCCAAAAAGGGCGTATGCGTTTTTTCCTTAATATGTTCAGGAAAAGACGCATACGCCCTTTTTGGCCAAGAGCATCATTGTCGACGTTCTGCCTCTTTTCCTATGCTTTAAATGCAATTCCCGTCTACCCCCTGAAATCGTTTTCCTGCAATTCTGCCCCAATTACAAGTCGTCTTCGCAGCCTTCCTTCAATATATTTTTGGACGATAGCTGTCATTTATAACTCTGCAGGTTTGTGAGTT